>NW_008708645.1:1331481-1394365 GCF_000327385.1 Lottia gigantea | reverse complement strand
ACAGGTAAACGCTCTCGTAGAGAGGGCACTCCCCTTCTCTTTTCACTTTCAGACTCGCCTTCCACTTCCACACCATCTGAATCTTCACCACGTGATCCAGGATCCGCCAACCTTTCTTCCTTCTGTGCGTTTTTGGACCAGCAAACCACCCCTCAGTCTCCATCCAAGTCGAGACGTGTATCCAGACCTTCCCCCCCTCGAACCAGATCCCAGTCCGTTCCCAATGCTACAATTCTAACAACTACCAAACCAGTACCAATCACACCGTCGACGACCATTATATCCGCTACCAAACCGTATTATCACCAAACCAGGGGAGAAATCATTATGGAAGCTACCCACTCTAAAGAAATCTACCTTAATTATTGGATCATCTAACCTGAATCGAATTACCAAAACCAGTTCAGACACTGAAATACATTCTTACCCCAGTGCCCAAACCCATCACGTACAGTCAATCCTGGAATCATTAACCAAGCCCAGAAATTAATCGCCACAGCCAACAAAACCTTCCCAAACTCCAAGATCCTCTTCACATGTATACCCATATCAAATAAAATCTCGAAGAAAGCACAACAGAACCTCAGCACTCTCAACAACATGATGATGGAGTCCAGTATCAACAGCGCAACAATCTTACCACCCTACGAAGAATTTGAACCAGTTGATAATCTTCATTGGTCTCCAGAAACAGCAAACAGCATTTATTTGTTTTGGATACACCAGCTTCAAGTATCGAGTAAGTCTTTAAACTAATTACTGGGGATAAAAATACTGAGAGGCCACCGCTAGGCCAAACTGTAATTAACTTGAGCCGCAAAATTCTCACATCCCTTCAGCATTCAATCTTAGACCGTGGACTTAAATTTATTCCCACACCAAAGATAGCTAACTTGAATTATCTCTGACCATCCATTGAACGATTTCAACGAAATGTTAGCTGCACATATTTTTTTCGAAACCACCCCCCACGTGGTGCTAGAACAATGTTTATTCCTAAATCCACGTGGACACCCCCTCAGGCCGCTATCCATCCTGAAATATTGAAAGCATTTGCGAGTATGAATAGCCAAACTGTGAACCTTTCCATAACACACGAAAAGCCTAATCTCACACGAATGGAACGTGAAGCGTTAAACTTACTTAAGAAAGACGATAGCATTGTTATTAAAAAGAGTGACAAAGGTTCATGTTGTGTCATTCTGAATAGGGAGGATTACGTTTCAGAAGCAGAGAATCAACTGAATAATCCTAAACATTATGCCATTTTACCGAAACCAATTTTCAAAGAAACTGCTAACATGATTAATAATATTCTTGCCGATTTAGTCAAAACTAGTTATCTCAAACAGAAACAATATGACTATCTGTCTGCCAAACCTGATTGTCGCGAGAGACATTTGTACACTTTGCCTAAAATCCATAAGAATCCAACCAAGGAGTGGTTTATCTCGAATAAAATCCCTAAAGGCAGCCCGATTATATCTGACTGTGGTAGTGAGTCATATGCAGTGTCAGAATACATTGATCATTTCTTACTACCTCTAACATGTCAACATCGCGCCTACCTTAAAGACACAACCGATTTTGTCAATAAAATAAAAAATCTTCGTGTTCCCTCTAATGCTATTTTAATTTCTATCGACGTTTCTTCTATGTATACTAATATCGATAACACTACTGGTTTAACGGCAGTTCGTAAAGCTTTTAATAGAAACCCAGATCCAAACAGACCCGACGATGCAATTCTACAGCTATTAGAGATTTGTCTTAATCGAAACGATTTCACATTTAATGGTAAAACATATTTACAAACTTCAGGGACAGCAATGGGCAAACGATTCGCCCCTTCGTACGCAAACCTTTTCATGGCAGAGTGGGAACGTGAGGTGTTGCCCATCTGTCCATTTGACTCACTTTTTTACGGACGCTTTTTGGATGACATTTTTATGGTTTGGACTTATTGACTTAAGTCAATAAGAAATTGACTTATGAACAGTTTTGGGAATTCTTTGAAATTCTCAACAACCACCATCCTTCTATCAAACTAACCGCAAACGTGAGTGACAAAAGCATAGACTTTCTCGATACCACAGTCTTTAAGGGAGATTCCATAGCAGAAACAAATAAACTGGATATTAAAATGTATTTCAAAGAAACTGATACTCATCAACTCTTGCACAAGAGCTCTTTTCACCCAAAACATACCTTTTCTTGTATAATTAAGTCACAAGTTTTACGATTTCATCGAATTTGTACAAGATCTTCTGATTTCAACCAAGTTTTCTCACTCTAAACGATTTTTACGAAACATAAAAAATTCCACCTTAGCACAGATAGCAGCTAAAAACAGACTTTATGCCGAAGTACCTCCAGGTTTAAGAAGTGCTCCATGTTTGTCCAGTAGATGCAAAACATGTCCCTTTATATCAGAAACTCATTATTTTGTAAGCAACTCTACGAATAAAAGGTACCCGATCCAGGAACATCTAACATGTGAACATTCGAATATAATATATTTAATTTCATGCAAGAAATGCCCCAAACAATATGTAGGAGAAACTAAGAATAATTTACGAACTCGCTTTAATGCTCATAGGTCAGACATCAAAATTAAAGAAAGACAAGCCTGTTTCTAATCATTTCAACCTCGACGACCATTCAATAGACGATCTCACCCTAATCCCAATTGAGCGTATAGAAATTGACTTGCCCGAAGATGAAACTACCAAATTCCGTCAATCTAGGGAGGCCCATTGGATTGAGACATTGAATACAGCAAGACCTATAGGACTAAATATTCATCATAATGTAGGCATAGCACCCTTTGTTGTCCCGTTTAATACAACCAGCAATCGAGCAAGCAAGATAGTTCATGCCCACTATAAGAGCCTTCAAGAGAAATTCCCCCATGTGTTATTTTTTCTAATTTCAGAACAGAATAAGAACAGAAGAAAACCCAATATCAAGACCCTTAATCCTAATTTCTAAATAAAGTGTCTGCTCCACCCTAGGCCTGTACATTTGGGAGAATCAAACCCTCCCTTCCCCGAAATCTATACATTCTTACGTAATTAAGATGCTACTCTGCATCCTACAACTAATCATACTCCTGCTGAATTAATGTTTCAGAGACCTATTAGGACAAAACTACCTCAAATCATGTTATCAAGTGATAAAAACAAAGCTGTGAAAAACGCTCTGTAAAACATCACAAACTATCTCTAGGTGATAAAGTTTTAATTCGCCAGACAAAGAAAAATATTTTTTCTACTGCCTATAATCCAAAACCTTATACAGTTATTGCAGTGAAAGGTAGTATGATCATGGCTAAGAGACACGAACATTGTATTACTCGTAATAGTTCATATTTCAAAATAATTCCGAACAATGTTTCTATTTCTTATGAAGAAGGTATAGAATTCAATAATGATAATCCTAATCCGATGATACACCCTCCTGATAATCTACCTGAACCACAAATAGCTCAAAGTAGGTATCCAATGAGAAACAGAAGACCTCCAAGATATTTCATTGATGAACTGTAAATGTTTTATATTAAGTAGTGTATTTTGACAGTTATATATTATATTACAAGTGATTGTCTAATGTTTAATAGTGATGTTTGTAATAACTCTTTTAGTTTATTTTCAGCAAGTATCATATACTCTAATAGTGATTTTTATATGAAGTGAAATAAGTTAAATTCATAAGTAGTGAAGTTTAGTTTATGTTTCGATGTACTTAAAGATTGCTCACACTCTTTATTCAAGTTGGGGAGGATTGTCGTATTCACAAGTCTCACTATATTGTTATATCTTCTCTATTCCAAGTACGTTTATTACACAATACCATAAACCAGATGTATATGGTTTTCATAAAAATCCATGTCAAATATATGTACTATACCCGGATGGCTGACATATATAACTAGCTAAAACCTTAAGAAAATGTAGGAGACATACAGCTTCCAAAAAGCACAACAAACTTAAAAACCTCACATAATTTTTAGAAATATTTTTGGCGTTTAAAAATGAAAAATTTTTCAACATACAAAAGAGCAGTATTAACCTATGTATATTTCCAACTTATTTGTAATCTTTCACATTTGATTAGAATGTTTATTTCAATAAACTTGAACTGCTTTGAAACTTCAAATTTTTGTTTTGTTCCTTGTTTGTTAGATAATTCAGAACTAATGATTGGGAGAGGCCACCACCAAATTATTTTTGAATATATCAGGGGTCAGGCAAGAATTTTAATATTAAATGAAATTTACCATTTTAAGAAACTTGAAAGAGTATTGTTTTGATATTATTACATTTTCAAAATTAAAAACTGCGTATTTTCCGAAATTCTTTTCTTTAATTTTGGACCTCATGCAGCCACCACTGATCCTAAAGCTAATGACAGACTGGGCGAATGTCTGCGTTGATAGACAGCATTCCAGGCAAGATAACATACACCCACTACAAGCTGTCAGAAATGATAACTAAGTCTTTATAAAGTGGCTAAATAATGAATTTTCAAATAATCTTGAAAATATTTATAAGTCAAGATAAACCTCAAAAACAGTTCATTTAATTATCATCAAATTAAAACATGCAATAAATCATTCATGAGCTTATAACCTATTTCAAACTTGACTGAAATCTCATCAGTATCTACATGCATATCAAATTTCATCAAGATCAGATAAAAACTGTAGTCTCTATCTTGCCTACAAGCCAAATTTTGTCGCATTGTATTAAGTCAAGGGCAATAACTCTAAAACCATTCATCCAATTAATATCAACTTGACTGCGATCTTGTCCATATGTACATGCATACCAAGTTCAGATAAAAACTGCACCCTCTATCGTGCCTACAAGCCAAATTTGACACATTTTGATTAAGTCAAGGATCTTATCATGCGTCATCAAGATCGGATACAAATTGTAGTCCATATCGTGCCTACAAGCCAAGCCAATAAATCTGATTATTCATCCATTTATTACCAATTTCAAATCTCATCAATATATACATGCATACTAAGTTTCATCAAGATTGGATGAAAATTGGAGTCTTTATCATGCATACAAGCCAAATTTTACGCGTTTTTACAAAGTCAAGGGCAATAACTCTGAAACTGTTCATCCAATTATTACCAAGTCCAAACTTGACCGAGATCTCATCAATACAAGCATACTAAGTTTCATCAAAATCAGAAAAAAATGAACCCTTTACCGTGCATACAAGCCAAATTTTACTAAGTCAAGGGCAATAAGTCTGAAATGGTTCATCTGATTATTATTGAATTTGACAGATCTCATCAATATATACATGCATACCAAGTTTCATCAAGATCAGATAAAAGCTGTAGCCTCTATTGTGCCTACAAGAAATGTGGAAGGAGGGACGGACAGCAAGGGGGATGGCAATATATATACGTCCACATTTCAATGTGGGCATTACTGGAAGTCGCCCTTTTATTTGTCATTATTCAGGAATCTGTGATTATTTGAATAATGGGAAAGTTCAAAGTTCACAATAGACAAGGCGAAGTTCGCTCGCAATCGACTTGTCCAAACCTTTGCTGTGTAAATTCGCCCAGTGTGTCCATAGGTTAAGCTGGTTGACACAAGTTCTTGGCTTTAGAAAAACTTAAATATGGTCTGTTAATTGATTTGTTTATATTTTTCAGATTTGTTGGTCCTGTAAAGGTTGAAATATTGAAGGTAAGAGCAAGACTATATTGGATATTCACTTTAACAACTGAATTTTAATTTACCATCTTGAGATTCAATCAGAAAAAATCTTTTAGGGGAAATCCCTAAACTTAAAGAGAAAATTCTAGGAGTATATCTATGATTTTTCCATCCTGTATGAGGTTGGAAATTCTTTTTAGTAAACTGATGGTGCATGGAGTTCTAGTTTGTGATTTTGTATGAATTTCTTACCCTTTCAAAACTAACATTATCAATAATTTCAGACAGCTTTCTGCAAACTTGTTGAATTAATCCATAAAACTATGAATTGCAGGTGGACACAATTGAATTAAGGAAATTTTAAATATGATGATAACCATATTGGTAGAGGTTTTAGAAATAGTGATAAAGGGCTTTGAGACATGACCTTAACTTATTTCATAAATTCACATCATAAGCAAGTTTTTCCAACAATTTTTAAAGGAGTTATAGGTAGAGGATATAGTTTTGCTGAATATGGGCAATTTCTTACCAATTCCTGTATTGATTCCCACAACTTTATCTTTAAAGTGAGATCCTTTCTACCAGCTAGCTGTATGGAAATTTGTATGATTGGTTTTGTAGAGATGGGTTACTAATGTAGTAATGGGTATAAAATCAAAAGAATTATTCAAGGGTTCTCTAAAATTGTCATATGGTTGCTTGAAATCTTTTGTGTTTTAAAAGACATCTGACACACTTCCTAAGAATCTTGGTATTATTTGTTGACGTTGTGAATTCTTTGTTCTCTTGTTGTGTCATTCGGAAGCATCAATGATGACAACATAAAGAAGCAGAAAAAGGGATCTAATCAAACCTTAAAGCTGAGATAATACAAGCAGAAAATTTTCATTCAAAATGAGAAATTTTAATTTAGTCAGAGCATGTGATTTCGTCTGATTTTTATCCATAATTAAAAAGGGAAAACAAGCCTCATATTTTTTCATCAGTTCACATAATCAGTCAAAAAGAAATTAATTGTCTTGGGGAGAATAATGTCACATGAGACAGGCTAGAGTTGAGTAGAATATAAGGCCAAAACTGAAATAGTTTAAAGGCAAGCAAAAATGGTTTTCGATTTTATTCATATTTATGGGACACATAGTTTGTCCGAATATCAACCTTTTGTATCAGTTTGCATGCACTCAAATAGTTGGTCAAAATTTGAAAATTTGATGCGAAGATAATAGTTGAATTTTAAATTAGTAAAAAAATGTTACCTCTTAAAAGATTAAGAAGAATTTAATAGAATAGAATATAATAGGCTTATTAAGAAGAATTTAACTTCTCGATTGTTTTTAGAAGAAAATTAATGAGAATTATATTCTAAAACTTATATATAAATACTATTTATTATTTTAGTTTAACATCATTCAAAGTTTTGAAAATAATTTGAAATGGCCTATAATACATTAATGAGATTATTAAGCAAGTTGGGCAATGGTTAAAGGGTTAGTGATTCATACATGTTTAGTGACGCCCGACAAACGTCTTTGTTTAACATGTGTCTGGGTTCAGGTGGTAAAAAAGTTAGAACGCGACCTTGATGTCTCTGACAATGAACTTGTTGTGCAATTCATTCAGCACTGATCCCATAAGACTAGCTGGCAGCGTGTTGGGTTGATCCTGTAAATCAGACAGGCTGTGTGTCAAGTTGCCAACTATGACTTCAATTGCTAATGTTAAGAATTGACAAGGGAACAAGGCAATATCAGGCACAAAAGTTTTACATTCCTTGTTTTGAATTTTTGACAGAAGACATGGTCTGATGAAATGACATCGTGTAATTTGAAAAAAATAAATTGCAAATTCCATATCAGGAAAATGGTCCATTCTTTTTTGTTTTTTCCTTAAAACATTTTTTTTATAGGGACAGATTGCCATCCATCCGACCAATCTTAGTCTCAGAAACAGCTAATTGTGTTCATAGATCACCGTCAAATATTGAGCCTTCAAATCCATGTGTGTTCAGAATTGTCTGCATTTGAAAGTAAAAATATACAAATCATCTTTACTGGAGTCTCTGCCTTATATAGAAAAGACATTTTTTAGAAATAGAAAGTGAAAGTTTGAGGTATATTTGAAGGAATTATGCGTTTTTGCATACATTTCTTGCTTCTGAAGACTATTTTTATATATTCAAGATCCAAATCAACCGCTGAAAATGGCGATTCTGTACCTTTGATTTTCAAATTAAACTCAGTTTAATTTCAGCATGTTTGTTTGTCAATTTCGAACATGGGAATTTCTTGATTCAAGATTTTAGGTTTGAAATAAAGCTGGATGTTTTTCAAATGATTACTTAATATTTCCCAATGCTCTGACAAAAATGAGGACATTTTGAAATTCGATGCCAGCAATTAGAGTGAGATAGTTTTAGTATTCCCAGGACAATTTCAGTCAAAATGTAATAATCAGATGTGAAGGAAGACAAATGATGCCCTGTTTCTTCCACATTACATTGATATGGATAATATCTTAAGTCTTCAAAATGCTGAAATTAACCCATTGAAAAATTCACTGGCACCATTTTTAATTCTTGAATGCTTTTTTGAGTGACAATAGGAATTAGGGTGAATATAATTAATGGTTATTAGGGGGACATTTAGATTAGACGATTGAATTAGCTGTATTTGTTCTGGAAACTGATTGCATGTATTCTGGAAGTCTTGGGCAATTAAATGTGTCTCATTTTGGCGCTTCATGTCGCAGGATTTTCATTAATCATTTGGAATGGTATTGTATAATATTGACTTCAAAACAGGAGATTTGTATGTTAATGATGTATCATATCAATATAATGCTATCCAACTGCCAAATTTCTTTCAAACCATTAGTTTCAAGCCTTAAGAAAGATATATTGCAGTGCTTTGTGTAATGTTACAATGCATATAAATAATGATAATATCTTTTGTCATGGCTGGTAGGAAAAGGTTAACAAATTAGTCTTTGCTTCTTAGTTTCAAAACCATGTTGTCAATGAAATATAGTGTCATTATTTTAATTAATATTTTCATTGTGGTCATAAAAACCCCTTAAATCACAAAAGCTATCCAGCTAGAAGAGCTAGGGTGGACATATAAATTTTGCCATATTTCGCTATATATAAAGATTTTTAATATTTTGAATTATTTTGTATATTTATTAATCCTGTTGTTTAAAGCCATGGTTCAGGGGTTGAAAATATGTAAATAGTACTGGTATTTGCTAACCAAAAATGACATAATCTCTTCAAACTGTTTATTTCTATATATGTCTTTAATGTGATTAACATTTTATTGTAATTTGATCTATTTCAAAGTAATTAAATAAGACAAAAAGTTCTTTGAACATTCCTTTTGATTTGATAGATAGCTAGCTCTTATTGATGAAACCAAAACACAAATACTTTATTATTTAGATAGGAGACTTTTGACATAAGCCATTTTTTATTTAAGCAACTCTCATTTATATAAGCTAAGTACCAATAGAGATTTGCCTACAATGCATATTTATTTTTGCAATTTGCCTAAGTGTGTACTCAACTCAACCAAATTCTGGTACATTTCTTCTGAGATTCAAAATGGTGGGCAACAGTGGTAGCAAATAAGAACATTTCAATGAAATGAAATATTTTAACAATGAGAGATGCCATGTTAATTCAGCATACGCAAATGGTCATTTATTTATGGCAATTGAAGAGTTATGGCATTTGAAGAGTTGATTGGTAGCTTGTGTTGATACTTTGCCATCAAAGCAAGTTGATACGATTTGCTTAGATAAAAAGACCTATATTCCCATTGAATATATGATTACAATCATAAAAGCATTATTAGTGAATAAGTTCCTTCAAATGATTGAAGAAATGCAACCAAAGAGATCATAGAATGTTGTGGTTTAAATACAAAACTTGTGTCATGATCTGGTTTGTTATTGTTATCTTGTAGGAGAATTAAAGCAAGTTGAATGTCAACAGTGTGCTAAATCAGGTCTGTGTTTTCAAGTCACGTAAAATGACAATAGGTTCTAAACAATAATTGAATTGACATGCTTAGACTGTAATTTGATTGGTTTAGGAATAATGATGACTGACATACTGCTAGTTGAATGTCAATCAAATGTTTATCTACATTTTCGATTGCCCAATGTAAAGAATAGGAGAATACATAGTCTCTTCTTTTTTTCATTTCTGTCACAGAAACATGTAGCACATAGGGCTTTGGTTTATTATACCCAACTAAATATTTTTTCCATGTCAACCCCTTCAGGTAAAATCTTTCATCATAAATTCTATTAATGCTATCATTGGCCTTGTGCAATCTCATTAAGGCCATAATTTTCTGTATTTATTAGATGACCATGTCATTGAATTGATGAAGCTTTGTGGAGTCTTGTCTTGTCATGAATACCTGCACACAAAGAAAACGATCGCGGATAAAAAAAACTCTGACCAAAATCAAACTGGTTTGATAATATAAATTCTTATCTCAAATATAATCTTATTGTGAAAGCTCAGGCACATGTTAGATTTTACTCAAGACAAAAATCGTTCATGTTTAGCCTGAGTTTGAGCTCATGGTATAGCTTACATCTGTTATATTATAGGATTAGTAGAAACTCAGACATTTCTTAATTAGAATTGAGATTGCAAGAAACTTGTTTTTAGTTTTTAATCTCAATATTTTGTAGACATGCAATGTAAAAATTAATCAGTCTACCACCTTTCACATTTTGTTTCCATTTTTAACTCTTGTGGAAATGATGTGATATTCAGTGTAAGATTATCTTAAATATAATTCATCGAAGCTGGCGGAACGAATGGTAGTTTGGATGACCTTGAACATGTCAGTGTTAAGCTTTTTCAAACGGCGTCTTAATACGTTTACAACACAGAAGTTTGTAAATCCTGCTTATAGTTTGGTAACATGGTTGTATGTAAAAACACGAGCAGGTTGATTATAGATGCCTTAAAACTGTTCAGCCAAAATTATCGTTGAAACATTTACAAAAAGTCGTAGCCTTACCTAGCAAGTACAGCCAATAAACCCTTGACTGAAAGAGCCTAATTTTCTCGTTCCTATATTGGTTGTATTAGCTGCATTTACAAACTTCTGTGATTCAAGAAAGGTTGCTGTTGCAGTCAAGATAATAGCTTGACATTGTGAAGATGGAACACGTGTGTTGCATAAAAATTTCGCCACATGATGGATTGCAAGTCGCACCCATAGAGCATGTAGATCTGCAGTTTTATCAGAAAATCTAAAAAATAAAGAGTTTGATGATGAGTAAATGATTAAATTTTAAATATTGAAGTTCAACGATTTATTTATTTCATTGAATTCGCAGTTTGCTGGAAAAGTGAGAAAGTAATTTTTAAATAAATGTCAGACCTGTCCTTTTTGACAACAAAAGTCAATTATACATGTTAACGGTGACATGATATTTTTTTTATTGTTGATGAGGCTTATTCTTTTTTATTGAAATGTGTTGTGTTGTGAAAATAGCCTGCTTAAAATGGTTTTGAAAAAGCCTCTTCCATGCTGGTACTTGTCAAATCTCTTCTCTTACCGCATCATGTGGTAATAATTGCCTAATATATAAGGACCTATTCGCATTCAAATAAAAATTGTTATAAAAAAAGTAAAGATATTACTAGAATAACCAGATTGGTCTGTTAGTATTTAAAGATGGATGTTTGTTGGCAAGATGTTAAATAACAGAAATAAATTGTGCCAATATCAAATGCATTAAAAGACATTTCCCTTTTCCTTTCATTTCATCACAAACTTGATATATTGAGTTCAAATTAAGTTGAAAATTCATAGCTAGACTAGGGAAATATTGTGTCTTTATGTTCTTGTATGTTATGTCAAAACCTTAGGTATAATCCTTTTGAGAATTTATCCAATTTATCATTTAATCTTGACTGTCTGTATGGTTAGTTTCCTTTCTTAACATATTTCATGTTAAAACATAGTGTCAAAGCATGTTGTACTTGTAGCATAGCAAGCAATTGTAAACTGTAAATATTTTTAAAATATAAAGCAAAATTTATTCAAATTTTGTTCATGAAAAGATCAATCTAAATTGAGGATATTTTCATTGTAGATGACAATGTTTATTATGAAGAAATGAGAGTTTGATAGATTTGACAGTTTGTTATATTTGTCAAGGGAGTCATTTGATCTGTGTGCCACACTTTTGTCTCAAAGAAATATTCCTCTTAGAATGAACATTACATTTAGATTTTCAAACATGGCCAAGAAGAATATATATTCATCTTTGGACCTACCCAGTGCCATAAATATACAAAAGAATCTCTGCATAATCCAGTAATTATCCATAAAACTATGTAATTATTGATTGATAATTAATTGTTTTCATTGTCATATATTCTGTTGTATAGTTATGAATGACACAAGATTATTTCCTCTGATGAAGAATATATTATATGCCCTTATTGGCCAAGTTTGAGAATTTAAATTTAATGTTCATTCTAAGCTGAGGTAGTATCTCTTTAAGATCAAATGATTAACAGACGTGTCACAAAATCTCAGCTCATCTCTGTTGAATATATGATCTGCTCACTGCCAGGTCAAAGACTAAGGATAGTATTGGTTTATTTCATTTCCTTGTGGATATCACTGGAAGGCACCATAAGGCAGTCAATCAAAATGATGAATAGCTCATTTTAGCTTTGTCTCCCTTTCTTGTCTCTTTTCTTCCATAGCAGAGTTTACTTGTCGTCTGCTTATGAAGAAAAAGTTGAGTCATATTGAAGAAGACAATGGTTAGTGATATTGTTGTCATGACAACCGACAGTGTCCCCTGCCTCAGGGTGACAATTTCAGCCCTCTTTTAATAGGCTTGTCTCATGTTGGCTAATTGTTTTCTTTTGAGTAATTTCACATAATAACTGTATTTCATGCCAAAGTCTTGTGTCACATTCCATCGTCATTAATCTTTCATTTTTTGTTCTTGTCTGAAATGTTGGTCTTTGCATTTATATTGAATGTTATACATATAATATGTATAAAGTCTGTAATAAGCTGAAATGTTTAAACTAAAGGAAGCTAAAAGTAGGCTACTTGAAGGAGTAAACACTTATGATTTTAATAGAAAAAAACATCTAACAATTACAGATATATTATATGATATCAAGACTAAATAAGTAATATTGTTACAACTTGAAAAAAAACAAGAAATTTAGTAAAAGAATAATCTTTGGAGTTTTCAGAAAAGTCATTGTAGAGTGTTTGAAAATGATGTTTCAATATATCTGTACGAATAATAACAATTCAATAAGGACAAATTCTTAAAAATGCCTTTCAAAAATGATATTGCAATCATTCTGTGTAATTGGAAAGTATATCATAAATCTATCAGATAACTGTTATATGATAAAAAGCTATACAGAGCAAATTAGAAATAGAAAAGTGTTTAAAAAAAAAAAGCTTTAAAATATCCTCTTATTTGAAATTAGTGTCAACATAATACTGGTCTTCATTCATCATTCTCTAAAATGGAGGAAGACAAAGAGGGTTGGCAAGAAAATAAATTGATGTAATTTGTCGCTATTTTCATTAGGCGTAAAAAATACCCTATTCATATGGTGCTAATATTCACAAAAGCATTTCACTGAATACAATGTGTTTATGAAGTGAAAATTGGTGTTTAAAAGAAATGATTCACACACTACAATACCATAAAGGATATGAGTTCTATTTTTTTGTCCACTCAATTTAATACCACCTATTATAATATTTTATATAGACAAGACAACATCCTAATAATTTATATCACTCTCGATTTTTACTCTTTTACTTGTAACCTCTTAAAAAATGTTATTGAGATAAAAAAAAAAAAAGAAAGAAATGGACATGAACATGACAGGTTCGTAGGCTTTGTAAGAACTTCCCCCAAAAAAATTAACCTGTCCATGCAAGAACAACAGACATCTGATTGAAAATTGGAATGGTTCAACAGTGTTTCCGATACACACATAAATTGTAGAAAACCTCTTTACAACCGAAATCTTAGTGTCCCAGATACATATAAAATGAAAAACTTTTACAATCCCTTCAATGATGATTGTCTTTTTATATGAATACATCGTACATCCTTTCTATCCTCTGTTTGTCTATTCTGGAGCAGGTTGTTGTTAAAATAACTGAGAGAATTTGTGACCAATACAGCTGTCATTTGAAAGGTCAACTTTTATTCTCATATTGAAAAGAGTTTGAAAGTCAATGGTTGTAATATCCTGATGTCTGGTATCACAGGAAATGTTTTTCATGTAATTATTAATACTTTAATTCAATCTATTTGTGTGATAGAAAGCCAGTAAAAGGTCAACGTTAATTTAGCCTTTTAAATTCAGATACATTGGTTGTAAAATGTTTACTGTGTTATATTTAAGCAAATCTGTATATGTATTGTACTTGCTTGAATGATGTAAAATTGTTATTCAATGCTAATGCTCAGATCAGTGTCATGTCTAAAAACTTGCCAAAGGGGGCTCACAGTACCAACATTTAATAACTCAGTGATAAAAATCTTAATCTGGGTGGCCCAAGGTTGGGCCAGCTTGAATTTTTGGGTTGGGACTGTAGTGAAAAGTTTAGAAAAAAGTTGCTAGTGTGAACCTTGGCATTCTATCTTAGTGTTATAATACACATGCACGCATTATAATTACATTTTCATGATTTACCACTGTTTTTCAACAAAACAGTAAAAATAATTTTTAAAGGAGATGTTCTGTGTATTAATTTGACCAATTCTTCTAGAAGAAATTAGTATTTTGTTTATTCTCAGAGCCAATTTTAAATTTTCCCATTGGGAATTGAGAGTCACAATAAAATAAATAGAATTATCTAATTATTAGGTTTTGGTGTGAAATAATTACATGGAGGATACTTGTCAGTGTCATTGAGTTTACTCTTAATAGCCTGTCTACTTCTATTATATCTTCCACTAGTTCACCCAGTCCTCGTCTCATTATTGATTGGTCAAGAATAGCACGGAACAGAAGTGACCGTGATGACATTATGCTAATTTTAATTGGTACTTATAAGGCAATGTATAATTTGGTTTCTGTTTCTTGATCTTCCAATCAGATTTATTCAATCAGATTTTCTTAAATCTATATATGACCAGTTTTCTACATAAATTTTTTTACACACAATATATAATATATAGGATCTTTAGATTGCATAGTATGAAACTCTGAGTAACAACATGTTTCAGGTTCTGTTTTCTACATTCTGTATATTGATGTATTGAGCACTGAAAACAAACTTAATTATAGTGAATTGAAAAGATCCAGCTTAGATTCTATCCACCTAAATCAAGATACCTGAATGCTTTATGAATTAGGTAAAAATTAAATTCTACTTCTTTAAGAAGAGTTCCACAGAAGAGAGTGTTGAGAACAGTTTCCATTTACACTACTTTTAAAGTACTGGCTTTACAGCAGCCTGATGTAAAAGGGCTTTGATGATTGGTTTCAAGTATCTTACCAGCTGGTTAATGAATGATTCTTATTACCAGGACAGAGAGATCGCCATTGTCATAGGATAATCCTCACTAATAAGCTACCAGACAAAATGGAATATTCTCTCCGAAACAGGATTAACATTCCAGGAACAACTGGACAGTTTTCTGATGAAATATTTACTTGGATTTGATATGTCTTTCAAGGCTAGAAAAGCCAGTTGATTTTTTTTCCTACCTAAGTTTTTAGTCTGACATGAAAATGACATGAATTTTAAGTTCGAACAGCTTCAGAATGGAAGTAAAATTTCAATTGAAACCAACAAGTATTTTCTAAATCTTTTGAAAATGTTGTGAATTCATAACAGTTCTCATCTTAATTATAGTCTCCAGACTACTGTTTCCTGGATTAAAATATTAATCATCACTGACCATTCTTTACAGCTAAAATTTATCATTGTTGATATGTGATTTTTTAACAAATATAATTGGACATATTTAATAAACATAACTTGGCAATTTAATCCAATATAACTGGACATTTCTAACAAATATATAACTGTACATTTGCAACATATCACTGGTCAATTTTTATATGCCCATATTATGTGGGCGTATATAGCCGTCACCCCCGTCTGTCTGTCTCTGTACACAATTTGTTTTGGATACCATAGAGAGCTGGTTTCTTGATGGATTTTGATCAAATTTGGTGTGAATCTTTGTTATCACAAAAGGATGAACCATATTGAAAATCAGACAAATCTATAAATATTTGATTTGAGTCATTGCCCTCGTTCTTGAAAACGCGTTCAATCTTTAGCCTGCAAACACTCTTGATGGATTTTGACGAAACGTGGTGTGAGTGTTTGTTATCAACCAAGGATGAACCCTATCGAAAATCAGAAGAATCAAAAATATTTGGTATGAGTTATTGCCCTTGTTCTTAGTTTTAGCCTGTTTACACTGTAGAAGGCCCAATTCTTGACAGATTTTGACGAAACTTGGTAATATTATTCAGTATCACCTCATAAAGTTTAAAAGAAGTGTATGACTGAAGGCCAAATATTTTTATTTAAATTCAAAGCTGCCAGTGAGCGTACAGCCAAGTAACCTAATTTCGTGCTAACCTATTTTTCGTGCATCTCAGGAAATGATTAATAATTTACATGTGCGACCTCTTGTGACCTCCCCATTTGCTTGATTTGATAAACATGGGTTATCTCTACAATTTTAGTAGTAGAATGAATCCAGTAGTTTCAAGCAAGGTAAAAAGTATTAATGTATACAAAATGGCAGATTTCAACTATTACCAAATATCACATTTTTTATCGGCCGAATTTTCTTTTAATCCCAAATTCTAAGTGTCGTCTGCTAAAATGTAGTCCAATGAACAAAGTCACGTGATAAAACATCGGATTCCATGTAAGCAGAAAAATTCTATGGAACACAATGTGGGCCGTATTCTTATGTAGTTTCAATGACTTTCAAAAATAAATCACTCTTACGTTTTACTTATCTTATATTTTATCAGTCACTATTTTTTTTTAAATCATTGATCTTTGAAGGAATTGTCTAAGTTATAATGAAATATTATTTAAAATAAATACTAAGAGAAGTTAAATATACCACTAGGTATCCATACAACAGTTTTTTTCTAGAAATAGGTAAGGCATTTATAAGCCAACGTCATGGTTGCATATTGGTCAAAGTGAGGGATTCATAAAGAAAATCGAAACAAACCAATTTTAATTATCTTGTAGAATATGTGAGGAAACTTTTTTTTTATTTTGACGAAATTCGATGTTGAAACCTTATGTTATAAGGTTACACCACTGTATATTACCTTGCCTGGCAAGATATCTCAATGAATATAACTGGACAATTATAAGTAGGAATTTTTAATAAATATAAGTTGACATTATTAACAAATACAACTGGACATTATTAACAAATACAACTGGACATTATTAACATTAACAAATACAACTGGACATTATTAACAAATACAAGTGGACATTATTAACAAATACAAGTGGACATTATTAACATTAACAAATACAACTGACATTATTAACAAATACAAGTGGACATTAGTAACAAATACCACTGGACATTATTAACATTAACAAATACAGCTGGACATTATTAACAAATACAACTGGACATTATTAACATTAACAAATACAACTGGACATTATTAACAAATACAACTGGACATTATTAACATTTACAAATACAACTGGACATTGTTAACAAATACAACTGGACATTATTAACTAATATAAGTGGACATTATTAGCTAGGAAATGACTTGACATATTATAGTCAGACAACCTATTTTTCGGATTGAGAATTTTCCTACAAGTATCAGATTGGTATTGTGACATGACAGTTATAATGAAACTAGATGAAGCCATAATGACCTATCAATCAAATAATATTCTACATCTTTGATTGAAGGTCATTATCTGGGAGTGTGAAACAAGGACAACCTTTCAAATCCAGAGGACATAATTAGGAGATAGAAAGGTCACATTCTTAATGACCTTTAATTTGCCAAAGTCACAGATGTATAATCCCATTTCACAACATTTTAAACCACATAATCTTGTTACAGTCTCTCCAACATATGAAATGGTTATTATTTTTAGAATGTATGAATGAATGAACTGTAAAAGGTGCAACAGAAATAAGATTATATGGTAGATCTAATATCACAGAAGGTGCAATGAACACAGTTTGAATTGCATATTTCGCAAGTCTAAATAGCCTTGTAAAACTGATGGAAGGCTGTCTAGCTTGTGAAATTACTTACATAACTGAGAAAATTCTTCAGACCACTCTTTACTAAAAAACTATTAAATTTAAAAATGTAAGTGTTTTAAGAACTGTTTTAATTCTGGCCATCTTTGAGGAAGTGGTCTGGGAATGGTTCTCGGGACAGTATCAAATTGCACTTGCCTGTAGCGACCCTCAACTTTTTCAGTGGAATTACATCATATCCATCGCCATATTTTCGACTACATCCACTTGTTATTTCAAATTATACAACAGAATGAAAACTGAAACAATATACAATACAAAGAACAGTTCATATAGGGACTGATATGAGAACATGGATATTTCCTAGTTCTTAAAGTTGGGTTATCATTGATTTATATCTTTGTTTTTATATTTTCATATGTTAAAAAATTACTAGTCACTAGTTGAACTTCACACTATTAATTTTGGCGTCTGTCAAAATTTTCACACATAATTTGACCCCGTTGTTGTCTTTGACCTTTTTTAAAATATTGAATTTTTCCACTCAGCCTTTTAACAGCACAAGATTAAAGGGACAGATAAACCATCCGTTTGACGAATCACACCTTATTGTAGAAACTGGAATTTTTTTGCTAAGCTAATAGCTAATAATCAGTAATAGTTCACTGTTTAAGCCTTCAAATTTGTGTCCAGAATTATCCACGTTCGAAAGTTAAATTGAAAACTGGTCTTTTCTTAAGATTCCACCATATGTTGAATAGAGATATATAGAAATAGAAAGTAAAATTTGTAGTTTGAAGTATATTTGCAGGGATTATACAATTTTCATTTCATCTGAAGACTATTTACATATATTTTAGACTCAAATCAACCCCAGAAAAGGGCAAACATGACCTTTTTAAGACAATAGCAAACACTGATGCTCCAAAATTTAGATTATTCACAAAAAAAATTCTGAAAATTGTTCTTTAATGGTGTTAGTTTCTGATAGTTACAATCTTCAGCTATTACAAAGTACATCTAAGACCTTGACTGCAATAGCCACTATTCGTGTTGCACAGAAGTTTATAAATGCAGCTAATTGATTGGATTGCAAACACTCAATAAGAGCTCTCGACAGAAAGTCTGTAAACAGTAAGTAATAATTTACAGTCTTTATGTTGTGATCTTTCAAAGATCATCTTTGATTGGTGGTATTCTTTATCAAACATATATTTTGCTGCATTCTGTGATACAAGAAAGGTGGCTATTGCAGTCAAGGTATTAGACCAAGTTCGTACTAGCTTGAAATTGTGAAGATGTGATAAAAATTGAACACAATGAACTATCAATAACCTAACCCATACACTGAAGTGGTGTGTTCTGGAATGTTTGGGCCGAAATAAACAAAATGTGTAATTTCTATATCAATATGAAGGCTTTTTTAATCTCGCTGACACCTGTCAATAAAAACCATAATGCTTTCAAATTGCATGCTGCGATTTCTTCTAAAACTAAGCTTTATATTTAAAAATGATTAATATGAAAAAAGTAATATATATATATATGAAAGAATGCTTATCATTAGAAAGAAATATTTAATATTTGTGAAAAAAATTGTTCATTTGTTAATCTGAGCTTGAGTTCCACATGGACATGACTGATATAAATACCAGTAAACTACAGATTACTTGACTACCATTCGACTACCAATCAACAAGAAATATCATGATCAGAACGAGTTTGGAAGAATGAAGGAGACCGAGTAACTCACGCCACACCATCCAGGGCTGAGTTTCACCGCCGTGTCATTCGACCCGACCAGATCTAACGAAGAATCAACAACCAAACCAACAACACAGAATCATCCAATTTGAACCAATCCAAATACCAACTACTACGACTACCAACAGTTTGCGATATCAGCATCCGCTGGAAGCGAACGTTAACTTGTCATCTACCTACCTACCTACCAGATTACTTGACTTATTCTGAATGTTTGTACTATATGTAATCATATAACCTAATAATATTTTCTTCTTGTTTCTTTCCCAAGCTGTCGTTGATCGATCTAGGGCATCCCCCTTTAAATGTTGTGATGAAGACCGGACACACAACAAAATATCGGTATTAAGTGCCTGGACCGTGTTTGGCTTTTTTCCCCTTTGTTTGCTGTTTTTGCAGAGATATATATTGGCTATGGCTTGACTGTTTATATATCTGTTCTGATGTTAATATTTCTATATATACAGTCATCTATCTCACATAAAACTTTTGCTAAGCCTTGGTTTCTTAAAAGGTTCAGTTATAATACTTGACTACCTGAACCGGATCACTTTAATGAATATCGCACCACCTCAAAAAAGGCAGTCTAGTCTGCATCACTATTTAAATGTTTAACCATTCACAATATATACTGTGATGTGATTATAGTTTAATTACTTTTTAACTACATTTCATATGATGTGATTTGTTCCTTCTTCAATGTCATCACTTGATAAGGAACTCTTCACAAATTCAGAATTAGAATTAAAATATGTGATACAATAAAAAACAAAAATCTTAATCTTTATTTTTGACATTTAAAGATAAAAAAGTATGAATTTTCTGCTATTTTCAATTACTATGTTGTCAAGCGTAAAATTATTTTTGTTGTGTTGAAGGAACTTTAGATTAGCTCATCATTTTTTCATGTCAAGATCATTTTTTCTTGTTCGTGGTCTTTAATGCAATCCTTGAATTCTGCCATTGAAGATTTGTATTTTTGTGTTTGATGAGTTGTAAACGATTTTTCAACCAATGCCAGATACAAACTATGTAAGGCTCTAAACAATCTCAGGTTCAAGAACAATCTTAGGTTCAAGAACAATCTCAGGTTCCAGACAATCTTAGGTTCAAGAACAATCTCAGGTTCAAGA
Organism: Lottia gigantea; assembly: GCF_000327385.1. NCBI lineage: Eukaryota > Metazoa > Mollusca > Gastropoda > Lottiidae > Lottia > Lottia gigantea. Next base: position 1,373,508 of record NW_008708645.1, on the reverse strand, counting down.
CAATCTTGGGTTCAAGAACAATCTTAGGTTCAAGACAATCTTAAGTTCAAGAACAATCTCAGGTTCAAGACAATCTTAGGTTCAAGAACAATCTCAGGTTCAAGACAATCTTAGGTTCAAGAACAATCTCAGGTTCCAGACAATCTTAGGTTCAAGAACAATCTCAGGTTCAAGACAATCTTGGGTTCAAGAACAATCTTAGGTTCAAGACAATCTTAAGTTCAAGAACAATCTCAGGTTCAAGACAATCTTAGGTTCAAGAACAATCTCAGGTTCAAGACAATCTTAGGTTCAAGAACAATCTCAGGTTCCAGACAATCTTAGGTTCAAGAACAATCTCAGGTTCAAGACAATCTTGGGTTCAAGAACAATCTTAGGTTCAAGACAATCTTAAGTTCAAGAACAATCTCAGGTTCAAGACAATCTTAGGTTCAAGAACAATCTCAGGTTCAAGACAATCTTGGGTTCAAGAACAATCTCAGGTTCAAGACAATCTTAGGTTCAAGAACAATCTCAGGTTCAAAAACAATCTCAGGTTCAAGACAATCTTAGGTTCAAGAACAATCTTAGGTTCAAGAACAATCTCAGGTTCGAGACAATCTTAGGTTCAAGACAATCTTAGGTTCAAGACAATCTTAGGTTCAAGAACAATCTCAGGTTCCAGACTAAACCTGGTTCAAGACAATCTCAGGTTCAAGACAATCTTAGGTTCAAGAACAATCTCAGGTTCCAGACTAAACCTGTTTCAAGACAATCTCAGGCTCAAGACAATCTTAGGTTCAAGACAATCTTAGGTTCAAGAACAATCTAAAGTTTTAGACAATCTCAAGCTAAAACCAATCTCAAGCTAAAACCAATCTCAAGTCCAAACCAATCTCAAGTCCAATGCTAAACCTTGTTCAAGACAATCTCAGGTTCAAGACAATCTTAGGTTCCAGACTAAACCTGGTTTAAGACAATTTCAGGTTCAAGAACAATCTCAGGTTCCAAACTAGGCCAGGTTCCAGACTAAACCTGGTTCAAGACAATCTCAGGTTCAAGACAATCTCTGGCTCAAGACAATCTTAGGTTCAAGAACAATCTAAAGTTTTAGACAATCTCAAGCTAAAACCAATCTCAAGTCCAAACCAATCTCAAGTCCAAACCAATCTCAAGTCCAATGCTAAACCTGGTTCAAGACAATCTCAGGTTCAAGACAATCTTAGGTTCCAGACTAAACCTGGTTCAAGACAATCTCAGGTTCAATAACAATCTCAGGTTCACGAACAAGCTCAAGTTCCAGACTAAGCCAGGTTCAAGACAATCTCAGGTTCAAGACAATCTCTAGCTCAAGACAATCTTAGGTTCAAGAACAATCTAAAGTTTTAGACAATTTCAAGCTAAAACCAATCTCAAGTCCAAACCAATCTCAAGTCCAAACCAATCTCAAGTCCAATACTAAGCCAGGTTCAAGACAATCTCAGGTTCAAGACAATCTCAGGTTCAAGAACAATCTCAGGTTCCAGACTAAGCCAGGTTCAAGACAATCTCAGATTCAAGAACAATCCAAAGGTCCAGACTAGGCCAGGTTCAAGAACAATCTCAAGGTCCAGACTAAACCAGGTTCAAGACAATATCAGGTTCAAGAACAATCAAGAACAAAGGCCAAGACTAATCCAGGTTCCAGACTATGCCAAGTTCAAGACAATCTCCGGTTCAACAGCAATTTAACGTTCAAGACAATCTCAGGCTCAAGAACTATTAAGGTTCAAGACAATCTTTGGTTCAAGAGCAATTTAATGATCAAGACAATCTTGGTGTCAAGAAGAACATAATCTCAGGATCTTGTCTATCTCAGGTTAAAAAAAACTTAGACAATGTTAAACTCCAAGCAAAACCAGGCAAGCTTGTTGCCACAATTTATGCAAACAAAATGTCTTTGATGAGACGAGTGATATTGATATTGAATCTATTAGGATCAGGGCTGAAGTTTAGCTTACTATTTAGTAAATGGCAGCTGTGCAATATTTCTCTGTATTTCATCTATTAGCAATAGATCTGTATAATATATTAGGTAGATGTAGAATGTAGATATTGTAAAACAATTATCATAATGTAAATCTTGTTGAAAGAGGTGTTTAAGTCACTGTCAAAATGATCCAGATTTAAAAAGTCTGTTTTTCACATTAAGTCTTACCTGATTCCAAATCTTTAAAACTTTCAATCTGTCAATTGAATTTCAATCAGGTGAAGATCTTGACTTGTCAGGAGATAACTTTAGACATGTTATGTATCTCCCCTCAGTCTAGATAAGGCATTTCTGACAATATTTCACCCTCTTCCATTATTTCACTGAGTACACTCTTATATTCCACACACACACTCAATTCTTGCAGTGATTTATTTGCCATTGAGAAATCTATTCTTAAAGGGACAGATTCGCCATCTGTTTGACCAATTTAGTCCCAGAGATTAAAATGCTTTAGCTTGGCTAATCAGTAATAGTGTTCATAGCACACTTTCAAAATTTGAGCATTCAAATCATGCATTTGAGAATTATTTGAAATTTCTTGAGACCCTGCCATACATAGAAATAGAATGTGAAATATCTAGTTTGATATTATGGAATTATGCGATTTTCATGTTATTCTGGTACTTCTGAAGATTATTTACATACTATGTAAGTGACCAAGTGAGGTCTATTAAATCATTTGCTAAGGAATTCCTTCATTTTGGATTTACTTCATGCTAAGGCCAAAAAAATATAGTTCTGCTTTCAATTACTGAGACATTTGTAGGTAGGTAAGTAGGACTTTTTTTTTTTTGCAATTTTTTTTTATTATAATTGCAATGCCGCATGTGCAGGTTGAAATAATAGAATCCTCTATCAACATCTATGATCTTTAGTCAGGCCTAAAAATTTGTCGAAATCGAGGAGAATCCTGATTGACTCTCACATAGGCAGTGTTCGAGAGTCCCCCAAATGCTGAACTAAAAATTAATACAAAGCAAATCCCTGCCATTCAGTCTGCACTATTGGCATTATCACTTTTGGGCACTTGCCTGTAGGGTGAGTGTTTTGAAATTCTTGTCCCCTATATAAATGTATCATATGATGGACCAAAAATAGTTTGTGATCCATTTAAATAACACTTTAACTTAACCAAAAGAAAAGCCACAACTCTCAGTAGGCCTTTATGTTTTTATATTTCAATTCATCTAAAAGTGATCAGCAAAAATCAAGAGTAACAGGAGGTAGTTATCGCATGTCCAATGTGGAATGTCAGTTGGTTGGTAGATGACAAGTTAACGTTAGTAAACATCAAGGCTTAAAATAACTCCAGAAATTGGACTGGACATTTGAAATTTTGTACTGGACAAAAAAAAAAATTAAAAACCCGTCAATTTAAGACTGAAATTTGTCATTTTCTAACCTGTATGTAATAAATACAGGTTAACAACTAGCTAACAATGAGTTTACGCCATTCAATATTTGAATTAGGTATAATTTATATTCAATTCGCGATGAATCTCAGGGAACTTAGCCGTAAATGAAATCATATCTTGTTGAAAAGTTCTATGACCAGAAAAAAGAGCCGATGGAAGTAATAACTTATCTGTTTGGACAACAAAAGTTATCTATTTATATCAGCCAATGAATTTTGGACTTTCATTATTTTTCTACATTCAGTTTTAAGAATCCTCGCGCTAATAATATTATTCGGCGGTGCTTATTTAACATGGTGCTTGACAATTTCCTCTGCTTCAGTGTCGGATCTTGGATCTTTGTATCAAATTTTTATGTAATATTTGAAATAAAAGTATCAACGCATGATTAGACGTCATGATTATAATATATGAAAGATCATCTCATGTTTATATCAAATAATTATAGAATTAAAATTACAAAAAGATTCGGACAAACTAATTGTGTCAACACCGTTCATTTGTGACTGATCATCCAGGCCTTGTATGTCTTCTCTAGGTGCTGGTAATCTGGATGATCTAGACTATGTTATTGTCGTTTCAAACTTTTAAATGTCAAATATGAAAATAATTAAATATGTAAAAATATCGGAACCCAGAAACCTTTAATGTTTACATATATATATATAAATAGTCATCAGAAGTGCTAGAAATGTACAAAAATTATGTAATTCCTTACAAAATAATTCCTTGTACTAGGAATTTCAGTTTCACTTTTTCTTTCTTCATAATATGACCTTTGTTTATTTGGCAAGCAGAGTCTCAAGAAAAGATGACTTGTCATTTTGACTTTCAAACACTTTCTGGACACATGGATTTGACTAAGGTACATTTGACCAAGTGGATGGCGATCCTGTCCTATTATGAGATTTTGAAAAAAGATTAAGCCCAAAAATTTGAAAATGTAGAGGTTTGGGAATTCTTACTTGGACTTGGTTACATAAATCCTACAAATATTCAGCTAGTGAAAATGGTCATCCATATAGGCTGCATGTAAATTGCTTACTATATTAGCATATGGCAAAAACACCATAGATAAATGTCACTATAAATAGAAGAAAGCCTGTCCCAATCCTATTATGTAAATAAATATTGTTGTGAGTAAGTGTGTAATTTATTGCAATAATGTTATCTATATATAAAGCAATTATATTTCATATCTGTAAATGTATTTCTGTGGTGATAAATAATATTTAATAAAAAAATAAATAAATGAATATTATTTATACAATAAAAACCTAATATTTATACTATGGTAATAGGATTTATCAATAAATTTCAGACACCTTCAGAGGTAAGCTGTTGGCATTAGATTGTTCCTGTGGTGATTAATCAAAGCTTTTTACCTTTTTTCAATTGTTCACATATTTACAATTAAATTTGCTTCATGACTCTAGAGATGGACGTAAAGCTCCATTCATTTCATTTTATTTCATGAATATTTTACTGTAATAAATGGTAACAAACAAGAATGTATTGCTTGGTGACATCAACATAATGCCAAGGATAGTAATATCTTGTCTGAACTTATTATCTATCAGTTGTTAAGAAAAGTTATTTGAACACATTGAAATGTCTTGGGATTCTGTTCATTTTGTGTTAAATTACTTTTCACCATCAGGAAAATTGTCAGCAAACAACATTGATTATATGTTTAAAACTTGACTGGCCTACAGCACAGCAAAGTGGAAATAGTATTTGGAAATACTATTTAGTCTGATAGAACTGGACCAAGGTAGACATTAACTGGAAGAAATCTAGCTAAATATTCTATCTCAATTGATGCATCTAGTAGTGATCTGCAGTGATAAAACATGCAAAATATCCTATCCCAATTGTTGCATCTAGTAGTGATCTGCAGTGATAAAACCTGCAAAATATCCTATCCCAATTGTTGAATCTAGTAGTGATCTGCAGTGATAAAACCTGCAAATTATCCTATCCCAATTGTTGCATCTAGTAGTGATCTGCAGTGATAAAACCTGCAAAATATCCTATCCCAATTGTTGAATCTAGTAGTGATCTGCAGTGATAAAACCTGCAAAATATCCTATCCCAATTGTTGCATCTAGTAGTGATCTGCAGTGATAAAACCTGCAAAATATCCTATCCCAATTGTTGAATCTAGTAGTGATCTGCTGTGATAAAACCTGCAAAATATCCTATCCCAATTGTTGCATCTAGTAGTGATCTGCAGTGATAAAACCTGCAAAATATCCTATCCCAATTGTTGCATCTAGTAGTGATCTGCAGTGATAAAACCTGCAAAATATCCTATCCCAATTGTTGCATCTAGTAGTGATCTGCAGTGATAAAACCTGCAAAATATCCTATCCCAATTGTTGCATCTAGTAGTGATCTGCAGTGATAAAACCTGCAAAAATTGTTGAATCTAGTAGTGATCTGCGGTGATAAAACCTGCAAAATATCCTATCCCAATTGTTGCATCTAGTAGTGATCTGCAGTGATAAAACCTGCAAAATATCCTATCCCAATTGTTGCATCTAGTAGTGATCTGCAGTGATAAAACCTGCAAAATATCCTATCTCAATTGATGTGTCTAGTAGTGATCTGCTGTGATAAAACCTGCAAAATATTATATCCCAATTAGTGCATCTAGTAGTGATCTGCAGCTTTTAAGCTAAACCAATGATTATATTCATGTATTAATCTGAATAATTCTCTCCTTTAAGTTATTTATCAGGCCTTGCTACAAGTTTTTGGTAAGCTTTTGAAAAACGAAAGGCCAATACCTCAAGAAAATGGCAATAATGGCAGACATGCAAATATTTATCTGTAATGTTTGGGTGAGGTGAATGGCCACTGATGTTATAAAGACATTTCTGTTGCATGATAAGTCATGCATTTTAGATTCTTCCTCTATGTGTATGGGCCATGCAGGGTAAAGCTAAACTGAAAACCGAGTCAGAGAGTCAAAGATCGACAACAAACTGAAAGTCACCTTGAAAGTCATTCAGTTATGTATGCACGTTTGGTTATAACTTAAGCAGACAGTCTCTTATTTGATTTTGAGTCAAAGAACTTTTTCATGTACATTTAGAATGCTGAGAAATAAACTGTCTTTGAATAGAGCTAAAAGAATGAGAAGGAAAATCGGAAATGTAATGAAATGAAACTCCTATGAATGTCTATGATTGATGGCAAAGACCACAGAGACAGACTCAGGAAATTACATTTACGTTAAAATGGCTTCTATATGATAGATACAGGCTTTAAATTATCACTGTGTTTTATTGGAATTTTACATTTCAATACACAATATCAATACAGCATTAGAGGTGTGCAATTCAGATTTATTTCCAGAAATTCTTCCTTTCTAGCCATCAGAAATATACCCCGGTAGTATGGTTCTTTTTTTCTCTTAGATTTCTGTTGTCAATGCCAATGATTTGGAGATTTGATATTTGATTTATCTCATCTAATTCCATTTGTCTTTGTGGGTTCCTGCTCACATGAGTGTCCTTTTGAAAGGAAAAACTTCCATCTGTTCTCACAAATGTCTGTAAATATTAATTTCATTTTGACTCGTTACATATCCTGAAAGAAACGAAGATATACATCCAAATTTTCTGATCATGTTTGGAGCACTCATCAGAAAGAAATTTCACCAAGTAAATGGCATTTCTTTTTCTGACAGTAGATCCTCCTTAACCCAGCTGGGTTTATTGTCTTTTATTGGATTTTTATTTGTTAAGTTATTCAAGTTCTAAAGATTAATACCATGTTTGATTTGATTTGAGAATTGCACATCTCTAAACTTATTTGTTCTCATAGACAGTAATATTATTACAGGATATCATTTCACAGACTTCTGTTGATTTTTTTATATTTTGAAATTTATTTTAAATGTATATATTATTTCTCATTATTATTTCAATCTAATATTGTATTTCATGAGGCTTTTTAGATTCTAGACTCTGTTTACTGAGTAGAAATAAAGAACATTTTTATAGGCCCACATGAAATTGTTAACATATTTTGTCCTTGACCCTGTCCGTCCTCACAGGCTGCAATCTTTCCCCAACCTTGATGAAACTTGGTATGCAAATGTTACTTGATGATATCTCAATCATGTTTGAATTTGGTATTGATTGGGTGAACAGTTTTTATACGCCCACACATTAATATGTTAATACCAAATAAAAATGAGAGTTGAATAAAACCAATCATTAAGATGATTAATGGTGATCTTAGTTGTAAAAAAGACTATGATGCTTTGACAGGATGAAGATATGAGGCTTTAAAACCTCCGTAAAAATAAACCATTTGTATTATATTTTTAGTTACACGAAACATTGGAGGAAGAAATGGTTTATTTTGAAAAAGTTTTATTATTTAAAGCCACACTTTAATGTGGGTGTATATAGTCCTCGCCCTGTCAGTCTGTCTGTATATCCACAATTATTGTGGCCTCCATAGAGAGTTGGTTTCTGGAAAAGATAGTTTGCGAGGCAAGGTAACATACGCCCACTGGCAGCTGTCAGAAATGATAAAACAGTCTTTAGTGACTATAGTACGAATTTTTTCATATTAAAGAAATTTTATTAGTTTGAATTCAATTACATATATATATGCCAGTTATTTATGCTGAGTAATTCCACAAAATTTTTTAAAATCAATATCAATAACCAAAATACAACAAATACTTAAATCACACAGCTCTAATCAAGAGCAAAAAAAAATGTTGACGTGTTTTTCCTAAGTCAAGGGAAATAACTCAAAAACCGTTCATCGAACAATCATCAAGTTCAAACTTGTCCATGATCTCATCAATATAAATGATCACACCAAATTTCATTAAAATCAGTTGAAAGCTGTCGTCTCTATTGTGTTCATAAACAAATTTTGACGCGTTTTTCCTAAGTCAAGGGCAATAACTCAAAAACCGCTCATCAAAAAATCAAATTCAAACTTGTCCAAGATCTCATCAATATAAATGATCACACCAAATTTCATTAAAATCAGTTGAAAGCTGTAGTCTCTATTGTGCTTACGAACAAATTTTGATGCATTTTTACAAAGGGCAATAACTGAAAAACCGTTCATTGAAATATAGTCAAATTCGAACAGGATCTCATGAATATAAATCATCACACCAAATTTAATTCAAATCGGATGAAAACAGTAGTCTCTATTGTGTTCACAAACAAATTTTAACGCATTTTACTAAGTCAAGGGCAATAACTCAAAAACTGTTCATCAAAAATACGTTAAGTTAGAACTTGTCTGAGATCTTATCAATTCCAATGATCATACCAAGTTTGATCAGAATCGATTGAAAAATGTAGCTTCAATTGTGCTCACGAACACATTTTGACGCGTTTTACTAAGTCAAGGGCAATAACTCAAAAACCGTTCATCAAAAATATGTCAAGTTAGAACTTGTCCGAGATCTTATCAATTCCAATGATCATACCAAGTTTGATCAGAATCGATTGAAAACTGTAGCTTCAATTGTGCTCACGAACACATTTTGACGCCTTTTACTAAGTCAAGGGCAGTAACTCAAAAACTGTTCATCGAAAATGCGTCAAGTTAGAACTTGTCCGAAATCTTATCAATTCCAATGAATACACCAAGTTTCATCAAAATCGGTTGAAAACTGTAGCTTCTATTGTGCTCACAAACAAATTTCGACGTGTTTTATACAAAGTCAAGGGCAATAACTCAAAAACCTTTCATCGAAAATGCATCAAGTTAGAACTTATCCAAGATCTTATCAATCCCAATGATCACACCAAGTTTCATCAGAATTGGTTGAAAACTGTAGCTTCAATCCTGCTCACGAGCTATTTTTAACAAATTTTGACACGTTTTTACAAAGTCAAGGGCAATATCTCAAACCGTTCATCGAAAATACGTCAAATTGGAACTTGACCGAGATCTTATCAATCTAAAGCACCACACCAAGTTTGATCAAAATCAGAAGAAAACTGTAGTCTCTATAGTGCTCACAAGAAATGTTGACGGACTTACAACCGACGGACGGACAGGGGCGATTCAGTGATTTAGTTTGTTTCTTCCCCTGATGAAGTCAAAACTTTTTTGACGAAATGTTGGGTATTAAAGGATGGTATTTGATGTCAAGTTTTTATTATTTATTACACCAAGTTCAGTATACATCAAATGAATCGCTGTACTGCTAGTGGTATTGGTGATCCCATCAAAAAGTCTTCTGGGATTGGTTATTGCTGCCTATTTTTTCTTTTTGGAATCACCACATATTCATGTGGGCGTATAAAAAAGACAAATTGAAATTAAGAGTCTGCGACATGCTTTAGGAATGAACCTATAGAAAATCAGAAAAATATTTGATATGAGTTATTGCCCTTGTTCTTGAAAACGCGTTCAATTTTTATTCGAAAATGTGTTTTGGACTTGATTGAGAGCCGGTTTCTTGATGGATTTTGGTGTGATTGTGTCTGATCATGTAAGGATGTCTGGTGGTCAATTTGTGCCACTAATCCATGCTCTCCCGAATTGTCTAATACACTGAATCAAAAACAAATGTAAAATATCTTATTGCCTTAAATCAGATTGGCAATTGTCACTGAACAGCTTTCTCAATGCCCTGGTTAGATGTAAAGCTTAATGCTAGTGCCATGCATGTCCAACATTGTCCGTCCGGCCATCCGCCCACAATTGCTTCTAAACAGTCTAGAACCCCTCATCATTTGGAGATAGGAATACAACACATTATACACGCTTGCGCATTATATTCGGAAATATACGGTAATAGGCCTACTACACAACCAAGATCAAATAAAGCAACATATATAAAATTGCACTTGAATAAATGTTTCATTTACTGATAGCTCAAGTCAACCTCTCGGACAACTTGACTACCATTACAATTGTGGGCGTGTTATTATTGCCCCAGTTGGCATTTCAGTTATGATTTTCCAAAACGCTATATTTGATGTGTTTGTTTAAAAAAAAAAAAGAGAAAAGTAGTAGTATTTCGAACCACAAAACGAAATCCAAAATGACAGTATTTTCAATACAGTGGTAACAGCTTATGAATTTTTCGTCTGAGCAAGTTTATCAATCATAAATTGGAAAGTGCTATAATATTTATATCAAATGAATTTGTTTACTTGATCATCAATGTAAGTATCCTGACCAAAACATGGTTTGCAAAGTTTTGGTTCAGCAAATCTAACTTGACCAGATTTGACTTGTCTTCATAATAGAACCGATTTAACAATTTTTATTGTTTCTAATGGAAGATTATCTAAATGAACATAATCATAATGCCTCTATTCCATCCTAACAAAATGAAAGTAGCTGTGATCCCCCAGCTTCAGGGTTTAGTGTATTTAAGGTAAATAAATATGTCTAAGATAACCCGCACAGTCGGAGTTGCAGAAAATCCCCATATAACAGGGTTATAGTATTTCTGACCCAGCCCCAGCCAACAAATTTTACAATAGCTATCAAAGGCTGGAATAGGGGCAGATGTTTTGGATTATTGTTGTGAGACACCTGTGAAATTTTAACTGCAGACATTACAATTTCCTAAGGTCAAATCACTTTTTCAAATATCTTTTCTTTGAAGGAGTATTCCTTAATGATCATCTTTCTTGGATTGAGATCAGAAAAAATGTTTCGCAGGTGTGCAACTATTTTACCTTCAAACAAATAAGAGTGGAGATAAAAAATCAGGGGCAAGGTATCAGTATTTCTATGTTGAACTAACAGCAAGGTGTTTATTGAAAAACACTAGACTCCATTGATCAGATTTACAAATATTTTTTAACCAGCATGGCTTCCTATCTTATCTTATTTTGCTTATGTTACAAACTTTGAAGATTCAATTTCTGAAATTTGGCACATGTTCTCTTTACATTTGGTGCCATATTCTACATAGTGTTTTCAAAGGATTTTGTTTCTTCTGTTTTATTTTCTGTGCACTCTTCGCACTTTTGACATTAACACAGTAGATGTTACAGTAGATCCTGCTGCTCTTTGAATCTTCTGAGTATGTTAAGTTGGAATTTCTTTCATCAGGATTGGATTGTAGAAAGTCTGCACCATTCTTAATGTCAGTTTCTCTCTAAATGCCCAAAATATTTAAAGCAGGGATTGTTTTCTGCAGGATTGGTAAGTGATGGGTTGGGTTTATCCAACTTATTATATATAATTGTTGTGGTGAATTCATAAGATTTAATGCTTAAACAAAATTATATTATTTAAGTTAGAGAAATGGAGAAGGATGATCAGTGATAGAGACAATTATGGTACTAACAGTGATGATGATATCAACCAATGATCTAGCTGAGTCAGTGGTTCTATTGTGTTCATTATGGAACTTCAGGCAAAGAAGCGCAAATATCTCATAAAATTTAGAACATACTCTGTTTTGGAAATAAATGTGTAAATGCCAAATTCCATGTGTAATTTTAGAAGAAATTGTCTTTCATTTGAAATAAGTTTTTTTTTATTAAAAGGGTGTCTTGTTCTTGGATACAAAATTCATTGAGGTGGATTCTTACTTTTCCTGTGTGTTTTTCTATGAAAATTTAGACCCCACAAATATGAATAATTTCTGTTTTTTGGTGTTGTAAAGTGTATAAATATTAGACATGATTGTTATACAAATAAAGCTTTAATCATAATATTTCAGATATCAGATATAATATACAAGTGGATGCCTAGCAAGATACGCCCACTTTCCTGATACATTTTCAGTATATCAAGGGCAGTCACCTATCTGTGTCAAATCATACCAAAAATTTGATTTCAACAAAGACACATTATTTAATAAAACTCTGACATAAACTGTCACCTCTATCGCTAAGAAATTATGATGCGTTTTTACTAAGTCACGTACAATAACTCAAATTCCGTTGATCAAAAAAATTGTCAAATTTTATATTGACTAAGATCTCATCATTATAAATGATCATACCAAATTTCATTTAAATCGGATGAAACCTGTAGTCTCTATTGTGTTCACAAACACAAAATTTTGACGTGTTTTTCATAAATCAAGGGCAATAACTTAAAGATAGCTTGCCAGGCAAGGTAACATACGCCCACTGGCAGCTGTCAGAAATGATTAAACAGTCTTTATTGACTAAAGTATTAATTTTCTCATATTAAAGAAATTTTAATAGTTTGAATTCAATGATATATATATATTTACAGCCAGTTATTTATGCTGAGAAATTCCACCAAATTTTTAAAAATCAATATCAATAATCCAAACACATCAAATTATCTCATCAATATACATGATCACACCATGTTTCATTAAAATCAATTGAAAACTGTAGTCTCTAATGTGTTCACAAACAAATTTTGACGCGTTTTTCCTAAGTCAAGGGCAATAACTAAAAAAAACGTTCATCGAAAGATGGTCAAATTCAAACTTGACCAAGATCTGATCAATATAAATGATCTCACCAAATTTCATTAAAATCAGTTTAAAACTGTAGTCTCTATTGTGTTCACAAACAAATTTTGACGCGTTTTCCTAAGTCAAGGGCAATAACTAAAAAACCGTTCATCGAATGATCGTCAACTTCGAACTTGACCAAGATCTCATCAATATAAATGATCACACCGAATTTCATTAAAATCAGTTGAAAACTGTAGTCTGTATTGTGTTCACAAGAAATGTTGACAGACCGACAGACAGGGGTGACGGCAATATACGTCCACATTTCCGAAAGATAGCCAAATTCGAACTTGTCCAAGATCTCATCATTATAAATATTCACACCCAAGTTGAAAACTGTAGTCTCTATTGTGTTCACAAACAAATTTTGACGCATTTTTCAAAATTTAACAACATTTAACAAAATATATATATAAATGATGATACACCAATTAAAATTTCAGTCAAGGGCAATAACTCAAAACCCATTCATCGAAAGATAGCCAAATTCGAACTTGTCCAAGATCTCATGAATATAAATGATCAAACCAAATTTCATTCAATTTAGATGAAAACTGTAGTCTCTATTGCGTTCACAAGCCAATTTTGACGCGTTTTGGCTAAGTCATGGGCAATAACTCAAAAACCGTTCATCAAAAAATCGTGAATATCGAACTTGTCTAAGATCTCATCAATATAAATGATCACACCAAATTTCATTCTAATCAGATCAAAACTGTAGTCTCTATCGCGTTCACAAGCCAATTGTGGACAGACGGACCGAGGGACAGACGGACATGGGTGACGACAATAACTTTACATTTTACATCTAGAAGTATTTTCTTCCATGAATAAATTTTTGGTGGTTTCTGCATTTTAATATAAGATTTTAACGACACATAGAAGCGAGGAGCACATACAACAAGACACAAGACAATATTATGGAATATAACACACTTCTTTAATAAGGTTGGGCACATAACGTTTCAACACGATACACCTTGTTATATTCCATAATATTGTCTTGTGTTTTGTTATATCTGCATTTTAAGACTAAGTCTAAAATTTTCAACCAATAAGAAAATGCAAGAAACCGCTTATGCTTGCCATGTTATAAATTATTACTTATTTACTATTTATAGTAACATGATTTGAGCATGCATGGTGAGTTTGGTATAGACTTTCACAATAATATCATGATGCATACATTTCATGATTTAAAAACACTTTAGATGGATCTTGATGGTAGCCAAATGGATTTGATCTCAATATTTACACTATTTCAGTGGGTGTTATTAGTTATGGTTCATAACATAATAAAACATTTTTATGAACTTGTTCCTGTACACTACTTACGTACCAGAATTCTTCTATGATTTGTCTGTCAATTTATTACGAAATGCACCTATTTATCCTAGACAAAAAATGTGATATGAACATTAAGCAGAAATATTTTTGTCTACTTGTTCATCTGTTAATCATTTTGCATCTTTGTCAAATTATATAATCTAAATGTTAGGTAATAGATAGATGATGATGTTTTTTCATCAATTTCCTTCTTATACCACAAAATATTGCCAAGAATGTTGAAGAAAGATATGAAAGTAATTTTCCTCTGTCTGCTTTCAATTTGCATGACGACTACTGTCAGAACCTGATTCCTTCAATGTTATCATAGCAATACAAACTTTCTTTGTTCCATAACTTTCTCACCCAGAAATTATTCACTTGAAATCCTAGCTAGAGCTTTTCTGTTCTCTTATTTTATTGCATTGTCATCACCCCAGTCCCCATTTTTTACAAAGTCAAGCTAATACAAATCTTATACAAATCTTATACCTTGACTGGCTAGCATACAATCAAACCAAATAGCTACATGTGAAAATACCCTGCTTCAGTCCATCCATCTTTTCACAATTGTGTCATTTTGATACGAGTTAAAATGAGTAATTAACAAGGTGTTTAGGTTGGTCTGATTGTATTACCATTATTACTCTTAAATTATCTATTTTTGGATACTGGACAACTATATACAACATTATAGCACCACTGATTGGTTCAGTTTATTTACTATTCTCCCATTGGCTTAAAAATAGCTTCCTTAGTTCGAATATACAAAATGTTGTTGTCAAGTCCCCATTCATATCTTCGAGAGTCCACCTAGCGCTATTATCTTATAATTATTTGGTCAGAATTTTGAAAACATTTTTGGATATTTCAGGCGTCAATTAGATATTTGATTTGATATTTGCTACAGAAAAGAACTACAGTAGGTAACCCTTTCCACGCCTGTCTCTTCTATGTCTGCCGATGAAGGATTGGGTTCTACCGGCAGACAGAACAAAGAAAGAGTGAATTATAAGGCTCTACATGCAGGAAAGGCTGATAATCAGATATCTTCACCTCTCACCAACCATCCTTTGCTGACCCCGATAGATCCGTCATAACCTGATACATCATCCATTCCCCTACCAGAAAATGATTCTTCCTCTGGTAGTGATAAGGTTTCAGATGATGAGAAACATGTACAACTCAGACAAGAGCTAGAAGTTGTAAGAAAATCTAAAAGATCTACAGTACTGCAGATTAAAAGGATGGCGCCATCAGCAGGAAAGCAGAGAGTCTTGACTTCATAATTTCTGTAGCAAATTCAAAAATTCGATATGATCTTAGCGCTAGGATGTCCTAGGTTCTTATCTTCTGACATTGATTCTAGGACATCCTAGCGCTAAGATCATCAATTGGCCTGGAAGTGACAACAGTAGAATTGCTCGAGAACCATACTTTGAAATCAATTCTGAAAAAATTTTTCATATAACTAAGAGGTTTATCAAAGCAATTGTTTTGAATTTTTGACTCTCTAATGTTAAAAAAATACAGATAACAAAGAATTAAAGAGAAAATTCAAATAGAATTTTATTTTATTTTTTGAAAATGTCATTTTCCCTAGTTTGAAGATGGGTTGAAAGTGAGTACAGTCTTCTGGGACTCATTTTCTGGCATTTTGACTGTTGTTTGCAGTGGCATTTTCCAGGTGCTTACCATTTCAATACTTAATATCAAATAATGAGTGCCACTTGTAACAACCCCATCTCATCATCATACCATTATATCTCCATCATGTTGATATCTTTAAACTACTCATTGTTTATTTTAACAATATAAACTTTTTAAATTTGGCTACCAACAAATAACTGAAATAATGTTAAAGGTTAACAGTTGTTGCCAGTTTTCTGGAAGCACAACTATTTTATGGTCACAGAAATCAGGATGAAGTATCAGTATCACACATTATTTCACATGCATAAAATGGACATTGTTATAATAGGATGCATAGCATATTATCCAGGCCTTTTTGTCTATGAACAGCTGTGACAACAGGAACGATTGCTTAAAATTTTTTGAATTGATATAGTCTACAGTGGCAATTGAATCTGATTGATTGTAAATCCACATCCGTTTGTGCGCAGGGCAACATTAACTAAAAGAAGAGCTTCCATGTTTATAAAGATTAAGCAATTATGGCGTTGTCTTTGGATTTTTATTGCTGGAGGAATCAATAAATTTAACATCTGCAGATAAAATTCTAAACTGACAAAACTTTGCTTATCATTTTCGGTTGTTAACAAAGTCGTTTGCGATTTGTAGGTAGAAATATGCTTAATAGTAGTTATCTCTACCGATGGACTTGAAGTGTCGTTACACAAAAAGCGAACCTATTGTGCAGTAAAACTAGCTCTAAGTAGCGTAGAGCCAGCTTTATGGCCAAACGCGCTGTGTTTACACTGAGTGTAACTGGTTCCCGAATGACTTTATCCTCGATCAGAAAGTCTTACATCATTGTCAACTTGCAATGTACAAGTTTAAAATCACAAGTTAACTATTGCAAATGAAGATGCAGTTAGAAGTTAACAAAGCAATTTGCCCAGTGGAAAAAAACAAAAGCTAGCTTACAACTGGCCTCTTCTTTCAGTGGAAACACAGTTATTGACTATTGTTTTTTTCAGTGATGAGTGTCATGCTGGTATTTAAACAGAGCTTAGTGCATTTCTAAATTTGTTTTAAAACTTTTTAACTATAGTCCTTTAAAGGAATAGTATGCAAACTATTAATTATTAAAAACAGTGTACATTTAATAAAAAGATTTAAAAAATAAGCTATTGACACTTGATGAACCTGAAATTATTTGAAAAGGGGTAACTAAAAACGGAGCATATTAATTGTTAATTAAGCAGTTTGATCTTGGTTTGGTTTGGCTATATATAATAGCTAGATAATTTCATTCCTATTACTCTACAATTTGGTGGTTTTTTTTTTTGCTGGAATAAGTATATTAGTTTTCTAAAACCAACCAAAAAACATAGCGATATTAAAATGTTAACGCAAACCTTTAACTAGTTTTGGCGTTCTAAAATTTGTTTCTAAAGATTTTTTTAATTAAAGCTTTCAGAGGAAAGGGACACATTTCTCTTAAGTTTGATGTATAGCTGCCATTCAAAAAATGCTCCAACCTACAAAAACATCACCCTGCCCCTGTAAGGTAGACAGGAGACAGTGTTTATGTTAAGAAATAAATTTATATTAATCAAATGTTAGTAAAAGAAAGAAAAATGTCACATCCTGGTTCCAGTTCTCATCTGGAAATGATCATGGTGTTGACAGCCCACCGTTTCCACACAACTAGCATTTCTCACACATTTAAACAACAGTGACATTTTAAATTTTACTCATATATTGTCTGTCAAGCATATGTTCACAGAATTCTCAACTCTTTAATATAAAAATGATGAAGAATAAAGAATAATATTATTTATTTTGACACACAGGATTATATAAATATTTAAGTTCCAAAGAATTGCCTGTAAATTTATCAGATATGATTTTAAATTAAACATGTGAAAATATTGTCTCCAAGTTATTGTATTGTAAGAGGATAAATAAATAAACAAATGAATCATAAATGAAATAAATGCATTCATGGTTTCTTGAAATAAATGCAAAATTAAGATAAAGTAAGATAATAACTAATGATATATTGATTATTTGACTAAAATAACACACTGGATTTCTTCTGTAAAAATCCCAATTTTACTCTTCAAATGCCAGATTGTTGTTAAATAATTCTCCTACTGGTACAGGCCAGATTGTTGTTAAATAATTCTCCTACTGGTACAGGCCAGATTGTTTTTTAACATAGTAAAGAAAAATACATGTTGTCTTTGAATGTCTGTAATTTTTAATGTTTTCAATATAGATCATTGTGACTGATATGAAAATTGTTAAAAAATGGATGACTTTTATGATTATTGTAACAAAACTTTTTTTGGCCGCTTTATTTACCTCATGGAATACCTGAATATGTAGTCGTCGCCCCTGTCTGTCTATCTGTCTATCTATCCACAATTGTTGTGGACACGATAGAGAGCTGGTTTCTTGATTGATTTTGACATAATTTGCTGTGAGTGTTTGTAAATACCCAAGGATGAACCCTATGGAAAATCAGAAAAATCTAAAAATATTTGATATGTTATTGGCCGTGTTCTTGAAAATTTGGTGTGGTCACGATAGAGAGCTGGTTCCTTAATGGATTTTGATAAAATTTGGTATGAATGTTTGTTATCACGTAAAGTTAAACCCTATTGAAAATCAGAAAAACGTGTTAAAATTTAGCTCATATACTGTCTAGAAGGCACAATTCAGATTTGGATGAAACTTAGTGAACATGTTTATTATTACCCAACGATAATTCCACATGAAAATAAAAAAACAAGTCAACCTCCTTGATAACTTGACTACCATTAGATTTGTGGGTGTATCATTTTCAACTGCTATGTAAATAAATCAATGTGCTAATTATCTATCAATTATATAATTTTATGTATATTACATGTATAATACAGAACATACTTGAATATATTCAACTAACTGTTCAATAAAGGAATTTTTAAAGATATGTATTTAATTTGTGATGCAAAATGGCACAAATAGTCTAATACTACATATTCCATACATGATAAAAATTTGATTGTTGATTCAAAATCAGTAAAGGACACCTTCTCTTTAGGACCCTTAAACTTTACTTTCCAGAAAGCTATGCTAAAAAAATGTTCAGCATCATATTTTATTATACAGTTACAAACTACAACTTCTACCAGTGGCTAAAAAATCATTCAGTGTTTTGTCTCTCATAAAGGAGCGAAAGTAATATATTAAGCAACCATTCAATTTATAACAAAGTATGATGGAAGTCCAGTAGAATATTAATTGCCAATGTAGCTACAGACATATGATAGAAGTCCTGCCTAAGAATTAGAGTGACACTGCTCAAAATTAAATTTTCAAGGGCTAGTTGCAAAAATCGTGATGACTACTTGCATAAGGGTTTTCAACTAGTTGAAAAACACTTGACCACAACTGTTGAATAAAATATAGCCTAATTGCAGCCCCAGAGGCAAATATTTTTCCTAACTGTAATATGCTTTGTATTTTTTTTCCAGGGGAGCCACCATGACTTATCTAGTTCCCATTGATCTTGGAATAAATCTTAAGCTCTAGTGCTGGAATTGTGTGTAGGTAGATAAAAAGCTGAAGCCAAATGGATTAGGGGTATGTATTTTTTGAAAGTTGGAAATCTAAAAGAAGCTAAAAAAAAATGGTCTGTCGTCTAAAAAAATACAATTAACCTCATACTTTAGTAGGGTGTAAAATTCCATTTCTGTTCATATTGTGAAGAATATGCAAGAAATGTATTTTTTTCAACTGCTATTTTTCTTGTTTTATATTGACAAAATTAGCCAGACGATAATTGTGGAATTAGCTTCTGAGCCTCTAGTAATGAATCTCCATCATCAAAATTTCCACAAAGGACAAACATTCCTTCAACGAGAGAATTGAATCACTATCACTAGATAATTAACTAGTGAAATATAATATGGAAGAAAACATTGTGAACTTTAGCAAATGGGACCATTTTATTTGTTATTAGTTAATTAGCCAGCATCTTTCATGCCCCCAGGACTCATAGAAAAAATAACCACTGGTCACCATAGTGGTGACCACAAGCTTTGATCTGAGCAATTCAATATGTTTTCTTAGAACTTCAAAGTAATTATCTCCAAATTGAAGAGTTGTTAGATGTCACATGGTTCAATTGTTGAAGTAATGTTAGATTCTCGCAAAAATGTGAGGGTAAATATTGTGTGAACTAGGTGAGATAAAATGTGTGGTGTAGTTATTTTGGTTATGTCCCTTGGGTGGTATTAAATGGACCTTATGGGTTATTGTTTATGTTAAGTGTGCATGCAATCAAATTTCATCAAGTGAAATTTCCATAGATCTTCTCAGTTTGAATATTTGACAATAATCATAATTTAATCTTATATTATACTGTTTTCAGGATAACATTTTTTAACAGTCAGTATTCAGTGTCGGAGACAAATTGTATTACAGTGGAGGAAATTCTCTTGAAGCCCGCTATTGTAGGGAGCAACCTGATTTTCAATACTGATGGCAAATGAGTAATCATAGATTAGTCAAACTCAGCTCAGTTAATGTCAGTTGCTCAGCACAAATGCAAAAACGTAGTATGCCAACTTATCAATATGATTATGATTCAGAAATTCTGAAAAGTTTTAATGACAACTGGCTTTTCTTAAGACTCCACCATACTGATATAGAAAGTGAAATTTCTAGTTTAAAGTATATATGAAGGAATTAGTTGACAGACTTCTGCTTACATATAGAAATAGAAATATATAAATGTTTTTCAACAAGTAATTGAAATTTATATATATTCAACACCTAAATTAATCCCCCAAAATGGCTCAAATGTTAAAATTGAATGAAGAAATTTAGAAAGTCAGATTTAATGAGGACTATATTTCCCTGAAGAGACATTTCAAAATAACAGCCTTAGTATCTCTATCATCTTTATTTTTATAGTATTTTTTCCACCTAAAAGATTTCGACTCATGTCTAGACTAATGAGCAACAAATTTCTGCCATGTATCACACATTGAAACAGATCATATTCCATATAGTTACAGCATGTTAAAATAACACATCACCAGTCTCTATATATCACTTATAATTGTATTTTTACCACCCCAGGATATCAAAACATGATCCTCTATAGTTAAGTGTCATAAACATTATAATAATGACATAATTGAACCATTATAATTTGCTTTCAGTACTGTGGGTAGGTAAAGAGTTTATCTCTTAAAGGTATACTATCATCTTAGTATCTACAACCCCCTTTTACATTACTAAAATTGCACGCTCTCAGAACGGAATGGATGAATTCCGTGTAATATAAAGGAGCTAGTGATCTGAGAACCGTTCCAATTCTGGTCCATCTTGAGGAGGTAGTCTTGGAACAGAACAGAAAAGATTTGATAAATTGATTTAATGTTAATGGTAACTGTACCTAGAATGGATAGCTGTGCATGCCTAATAATCAATCTTTACACTTTCCCACAGCAGTGGTACAGCCAAAGGTGGGACAGAGGGGGCAGGCGTCCCCCTCCAGAATGTTTTTCGGGCAAAAATCTCATAACTAGGTTAGAAATTTGGGCAATCTTGAGATATTCCCCCCCCCCCCCCCCCTTCTGTCCCACAGAATTTCGTCTTGTTTCAGTACCATTGTTGTTTATATGCGGGTGATTACATGCTCTAAATTCAACTTCCTCAAGAAGGAGATGAAGATAGAACAATTGTTTTCAGACCCCTTGGTTTACTGTAAAGTAAATGATCACATATTTATCACATTCGGCTTTGGACTGAGAACTTTTAGCCTGTTTAACAATTTTGATTGAGATCTCATAAATTTACCAAAATCAAATGATAACTCTGATTTTGGGACTTAGTCAATTTTAAACTTGTTTTAGATTCCATTAATCCTCATAGGATAAATCTGTAGCTTCTGTCTTTATAACAAACAGAATTTGAAAACTAGAGGATAGTATCACTTTAACATTAACCTACCATGTGGTTTTGTGAACTGTTTTATGTTTATGATTGTGTTAATAGGTAACAATATGTATTTTGTGCTAGCTGAAATATTTTCTAATATATTTTTTTATTTATTTAGCAAGGTCGTTCCAACTATATTTTATATTCCCTAGAATTTTAAGAACCCTAGCAGCCATAATTACATCTATACAGGAACCTAAGTTGCTATACCGGTACCTAAGCTTCAAGTAAAATGATCGTAACTAAGTGACCTCACATAACATGAACATCATACGTTTTAAGTTATATTACTGGGAGTTCAATATATGACAGTTTTTTTTATTTACACTCAGTGTTCATAGGGTTAATGAAGTACTATGTTTGGTAAAGGTATTAGGCTACAGTGATAGTAATATACAGTTAGTCCTCACTTGAACTATCTTGTCCTAATAATGATATAACAAGTTATATGAAACAGAGAAATTGAAACATGCAGTTTTCTTCATGGCTTTTTAATTATTCCTTTTGAGCCCCCAGTTGAGATTCATACAATGAATTCCAGTAAATTTTAACCAAATGATTCAAATAAGTAATTTTGTCTCCCATCATTACCAAACGTCAAGTCTGTTTTGTCTGGTTAGATAAAATCCAATAATTTTTTTTACAGACTTGTTCCGGATTTTTGAATCTGAAGTAGGTTACATGGAGGTTTGTTTTGCCATCTGCCTTCCATCTTGCAGCTCACCAATAGATTTAAATTCAGAACATGATGTTCAAATAGGTATTTTTTTAATGTGTGTTATTAAGCTTGCTGTTAATGATCCTAAGGGGATTTTCTCAAGGACACTGATATCATCAATTTAGACTATTCTCATTTGAAGCTGTAGAAAAGTAAGATGTAAAACTCCATTCATTTCATTTCATTTCATTTTAAGCCAGATCTCTTTGGCTCTTGGAATTCCACTTTAATATATCAATATCAGCTTTTGCGCTTACTTTTAGTATAATTACCACAGACGTCTGATTGAAAATCGTAAAGGTGCAAAGATATTAGTGTTGCCTCTACACGTAAAATTTACATTCCCTTTCAAAACCTTTTTAACCAAGATTCTTTGTATTGTGGCCTTTATTGTTTAGTGTTAAAATGTCAGAAAAACCACAAGAGGGTTGTATGTTTATGTTATAAGTTATAGCGATAAAGACTAATAAGCCTAAATACACCACAAACAACCATAATAAACTCATTTAATTTGTCAACAACAATCATAAAGTACAGTATCTGATTTTCCTAATGTTAATATCATTAGTACCTTGCAAAGCAACAACATCATTGTTTACGGGAGCTGCCATATTGTTTTTACATTGTAACCTACTAATTTTGATCTGGAATGCGAGTGTGATAAGAATTATGGGGTTTAAATAGTACCCTATAAAAATTATTTGACAATTCTTTGACAGATTTATGTTTCTTATCTAACTTACGATTGTGATAAATGTAGTTGATCTGATTTTCCTTCTGATTTTATCCAAATCCAATACAAGGCAGAATTTGACTGTTTGACTATTAATCAGAATATGGATATATCTGCAATACTGCTCGTAGCTCGGAGTACTGAACTTCTGTTTGTTTTGGCTCTTCATTGTTTTGTACGTAAATGATTTGTCTAAATGATGGTTTTGAGAAAGAGATTTGAATTTGTTGTCATTAGAAACAAATTATTAAGGGAGTTTGATTTTAAAAACAATGCAATTTAAGATCTTGTACCAATTTTCATCAAAAATGCATGAAAAATGCAAACAACATAGCACATTTGCATAGCTCAAACTTCAACCAGACATGACTGGCAAATACAGATTAATCAACAGCCTTGATAAAAGTGAAATTAATTTTTAAGACATAGGTTATGTTAGGTGTGAGAAAACAGTAGAAAAAAGAAGCCATGTGAAAACTTATTTCACTTTGATAAGTGTAAAAAGATTGTTATCAGAAAATATGCTTATAATTTTCTTCACTTGAGAATATCTCTTAAAATGACAGTTAACACCTGGCAAATTGTTTAAAGTCATATTATCAGTTTTCCCTTTCAACTTTCCCTATCATTTTTGACTTTTTTAAGACCAATATAGAATATACTGAATTTATGGTCTGATAATAGAAACCCCCTCCAATCAATCTAGAATGGCTACAGGCCTGTATGTTAAGTAGACTTATCTGAGATTTAAAGATACCCATGCTAGCCAAGCATTCAGGTCAATGTCTCATTAACTCTGCAAAATCATCAAATATTGTCAAGCAATATAAATTGAAAGTGAAATTGTCTATCAACTTTGATGAAGCTGATCAATGAATCCATGCTTTCCCTATAGAAAATACAGATTAAACATCAAAGGATGGCATCTATAAAAGGCCAATAAGCTAAATACCTTGATCTAGAAATAAAAACACACTTTCTTTGCATGTAGATTTCAAAGAGAATGTGAAATGTGTTTTTATAAAAAAAAAATAGAATGACTAAAAATGAGCATGAGAATTTTCTTTTTAGTATAATTTCTATATTATTTTCTGTAAATTATAACTTTGATCTGACTTGAACAATACATCTCTGTAATGAAAAATAGTCATTTTAGAATAGAAATTTTACTAGAATATTATTGCTAGAGTTCTGCCTTAAACTATTTAAAGTTTGACTATTGAAAACTTTAAATAGTTAGTAAAATAACGGAATAAGATGTGATCGAGATCTATTTTGGGTGTTTCTGAAGAAGGCAGTAAGCCGAAACGTCAAATAACAGGACAATAATATAGTTTTAATTGGTTTCCCCTTTTTGGGAATTTGTGATATAATTTAAAATATTATATTGTTGTTAATAGATATTAAAAATTACTGTTAAAAATTTCATCCTTTTTATACGCCCTCACATTAATGTCTGTCTGTCTGTCCGTCTATCCACAATTGTTGTGGACAGATAAAGAGCTGAACAAATGAACCCTATTGAAAATGAGACAAATCAAAAATTATTTCAAAGGAGTTATTGCCCTAATTCTTGAAAACACGATGATATTTATTTTAAAAATGTGTTGTAAACACCAAGGAAATGTAAGAACTGTTAGAGAGTTGCAGAAAGCTGGCTGAGATCAAGGATCAAACGGCAACAAAAGATTGTTTGTTTAAATCCTTAAAGGATGATGCCAAGAAATCTGCACAACAGGTCTTGCAGAGGGTACTACTAAAAACCTCTACACTCAGTGGAGAAATTAATTTCTCTTTTGAGTTGAAACCCTTACCCACTTCATTAAATAATGTTGTACTCTATGCTCAATTTCTCAGTCAAAGTTTCGAGTCTGTTGTATCGATTAAGAATTATATTTACGGTGTCAAACTTTGGCATAGTTTGCTCGATTTTGATTTCCCTCACTCAGAAACTATGGAACTGAAACTTGTTTTAAAAGGCTTGATGAGTAGATTAAATCCCCATTGTCAAAAACGGGTTTTGCCCCCTATTTTGATAGAGCTCTGTTCATTTTTGAACTTAAATAAATGAAAATGACTCAATGTATTGGTGTTACTTTTTGATAGCATTTTTCTTTTGTGTAGGAAATTTGGTACCAAGGTCAGCTAATAATTTTGAACAAGTAGTTATGTATAATAGATGTATCATTCGGAAATTCACATATCTTAGTTAGTTTTAAGTGGTCTAAGACCATTCAATTTGGTGAACGCGTTTTGCTTTTCTGCTTGTACCAATTCCGAGTTCTGTTCTATGACGCGTGACAGAGGTGCAAAGGTGGTTGGCGGAGTGACACTTAAAAAGTATACCTTGACTTTTCTCTAGAAGATAGATTCTCCACAGCCCAGAGAATGATAGATTTTATTCAAAAATGGATGTAATTTTTTGAATTGAGGCCAAATAAAATAATAATCTTTAATACACTATTCAGGTTGTTTGGTTTCTGGGCCTTTGGCTTGGCGGATTAGATTAAGTTCTTGTTGTAATGTTTGTTGGCTGCCATCACAATTGTGGGTGTATTACGATGGTCATCACTATTTTTAAACTGGGTTTAAACAGCGGTGTCGTTAGCCTGTTGGAACTTTAGTAATTAATAGGGGTGGCCTATTGGAGTTGAGATTCTAAATGTGGAAGCGTCATTTTGAAAAAAACGTATTGATTTGGTGCATTCTAACACATATTTTTGGGCAAAAACATATAAAAATCTGATTTTGAAATTTCACACAAATGAAATTGGAGTGCAAAATTATTTTTCTGGGTGCCACCACTGGGTTCAAATATCCAATATCTTTCCAAACAGAGATTGTTTATTCTTCTACTCTCAATATCTTCACAATCTTGGCTATCCTCTTAATGCATCTGTTCACTAGCTAGATCATAGTAATTGTTTCATCCTTTACAGTAAATTCAATACTCATTCAATTGAAAATCTGACCGTCTGTCCAAATTTGGTTGGTGAGATTAACCTGCTGTGCCCTGTATGATCTAATACAAGCAGTGGTCCTCAGAATATGGTCAATAGTCAATTAGGTTGTAGATGGTTGCTTTTTACTATTAATAAGGTGACCCTTTACTACGGTATTATTTCATTCTTTATAAAAAGAATTAATCAATTATGATGTGATCTTAGTGATATTATGTTTTTCAAAGTTATTTAGATCACAATTATGAATTATTTAAAATAAAAACAGTTTTAGTTACATTGCATGGCAACTTACCTTTGTATTAGAAATTACATTTGTGTTTGACAATTGAAACCTATAATAGAATTTACTTATGAAACAGAATTAATGAAGTTTTACATCTTACTTTGCCTGCATCTAATTGGCTAATGAAGACAAAGGATCTACTTATTCTATATGCATAATTGATTAAACTAAAGATTATTTCAGTTGACTTGTGTGTTGCTAATGGCACATGAAGAGTTTTTGATTTTCATCGCTGAATATAGTCTTGTCATGAGTTTCGCCAAGCGACTGCAAGCGCTCTAGGAGCCAAAAATTCAGTTGTTTTCCACTATATGCAATTAAAAAGAAAATGAATCTTAATTGGTTGATGATGCTCTCTCTCGTGCAGAAGATAAAACAATCAAGGAAATATCAAACTGAATTGATATTATAAATCCTGTCGCAATGTGATAATTCTGTTGTTAAATTGTGGGCATACATACTCATGGTACAAGACGGCTACAAAAATTGATGATCAAAACTGTTTGTGTGTCCATACCATTAGCCCCATTTCTCAATTTTTTTCTAAAATGAAATATGGCAGTTTTAGTGATTGATCTATCAGTTGACAGACCACTTAAATTATCCAAAGAAAAATTTGGGGAAACTATGGTTCCTGGATATTTGATTCCAAAATATAGACCAGTTAGCAAAAAAATCTGCAAAAGTTGTTCAGCTTAATTCTGGGGGTAATTACTCCCAAGGACTTAAGTTTGATATATTTTGGGGGTAATGAGGCGCTTTGTAGTCCAGCATATTTGGACAATAATATTATAAGTCGTTCTATTCAGCCAGTCTATATTCTCTGAAGTGAACTAGAGAAAATCACAAAAATAGTAAGGGTTTGTAGGGGTAATGCAATTGATCGAGGAACCTGAAAAGGGTAAAAGAAATAGAAGCTTGAAAATCCCTGGCTTAATCAATCAAAATTTGACTGTTTGGGCAAATCAGATCAATCTGACCATTTAATGTGTCTTAATCTGGACTGTGCCATCTGGACAATTTACACAACACTTGATCTCAATGAATGATCACATCTTAATATTTGGACTTCAATTAAAGGCAAACTGGGAGAGATTGACCCCAAAATAGGCTTGTGTTCTTATGTTCGACACGTCTTTGTCCATCAAATTTCACAGCCAATTAAACTATTAGGCTAATGGTGATGTTAAGTTAGTCAGTCAACAATGTTAAAGACACCTTTACTTGAGCTTGGCTGTGAAGAAATTAATGGCATCTTTGATTGAGCTTTAATGGACAATTACAAATCATATACCACCAAATACAGGTTGTAACTATATATAGGCAAAAGAGTCATGCCTCATGACAAAAAATAATAATAAATTAATAAAAAAGAAATACAAATTTGTAAATCCACATATATGCTCAAGGGGCCTTCACACCATAGAGATCATCAGTTGTGAATGATTGTGAATAAAAATAGTGACTCTCATGCAACTGAGTGAGGGGTTGCATTCGGAAATCATGACCACTTTCACTATTCAAAACCTTGTGTAACTGATGATAGCTATGGTGTGAGGGCAGCTCTACCTTGGATATAATCCACCTTAATATTAGCAGAAATATTAAAACTTGTCTCTTTTCAAAATGAAATCTGTTAGAATTTGTCTATATTAAAACCATTATGGTTTAACTTAAGTGACAGTAAGAAAATGAAAGTTGTAAATATTGTTAATATTTAATTTAATGCTAAAAGCTTCAAATGAAACATTTATACTGATTATCTTACATTGGTTATGTTATTATTTATGTTTATAGTAAGTGTTTGATATTAGCTAATGGATGTATTGAATTCTCATGGATCCAGTAATGTGCTTCTCTAAAGGACAAGTTTGAGCTATACAGTTTTGTTTTGTATTAGGGTGTATTGAGATGAGTCTCAATGAAAACACCGGCCTAGGTCACAGAGCTATAGGTAAGCTTATTAATTATGTGAATATTACACTATTAGTATGAATTTAGTTACAAAGACACACAAACACACACTCTCTCCGACATAAATATACTGTATAGAGCATTGGCATGAAATATTTCTGATAAACATTTGCTGAAATCTAACTTAGAAAATGATTAATTGATATAACATGATAGATTTAAATGAAGAGATATCTACTTAAGTTAAGGTGTTTTTGTTTAATGGTTGAAGTCTACCATAAACAAGAAAATTGTTCAGATTTTGATTTTGTTTTATTGTTATATTGTTATTAAAATACATGTTCAGCTCAATGCTAAATCAAAATTTGATCTACTTTGATAAAAAAAATCTTAAATACCCTGAACATTATGCTTTAAGAGACATACTTTCTATTTATTAAACTGTAAAGCCATTGATCAGTGAATTGTGGGTTGATTTAGGGCATGCTTTCCAATACATTAGAAATTCGATCTTTTGGCTTGGTTATCTTCTGATATATATTTCTAGATAACTATCAAACTAAGCAAAATTTTCATGTAATACTGACTCGTGGTACCAAAAGGGGGCAGACTAACTTTATGGGGGGACAATAATTGTTCGGGTTGGCATCTCTCATTGAGCGTCTGAGAGAGTTTCCCCTAAGAAAATATTTGAAATGGCTTTGGTGCTTTCCGGCACATATTTTTGAGGAAAATAGTATAAAAATCATGTTTTCAGAAATTTGTTATAAATGAAGTGGGGGTACAATTAGGGTTACAAACCATTTTACTAGGGGGGCATTTGAAAACCTCCACCTGCTCCCCTCTGTACCCCAAATAACACAGCCTCTCTTGTTTGAGATGTGAATTCTAATAAAATTAGAAGTTAAGATGAAATATCTGTACAGGTCAAACATGTCCTTTAAAACTAATCAGGATAATGTAAAGATTCTGATAGTTTGTGTTGCTCTAATGGATATTGGCCTAAAGCTTAGACATGATTTTCAAATTAGTGAATACATTTTTATGGCATCTTCTTAAAGGATAATCTTTTTCAAATCTGCAAGTTATTTTTAGATGAAATACATTATACTCTGTATAATACTTCAATATACTGTGACAATGTTAAGGATTAATTTTTACTTTATTTAAAGATGATGCCTCCTAACAAAGGAAACATTCAGTTAAATCACAGTTTCACAGTTATTCGATTGTGGTAGGGGGGGGGGGGGGTATACATGTAAAATGTGACAGGTCACAAGATCTATTCTAAAATGTGACAGACCTGATAAAGTGTACGGAACAACATTTAATTATACTGCATCTATCTATACTCTGGTCTTGGCACCTTTTCAAATATAGAGGGGCTTGTCAACATTTTGTTCAAAGATTTTACTATCAAACCCAAAAGAGATTGTGTACTTCCTGACCTCTGAGACGCAAATTGACAACTCTTTTATAATGACTGTTGATTTCTACCACTCAGTGTATGTAATTAAGATATTGAAGTGAAAGTATATCTGTAAACTTGTGATTTAGAGTTAAAATTAACCTATATTCTCTGTAAACTTGTCAAGGGAAGTGATTTTCTTATAAAAACATAATGACATTTAGACATCTTCATAGATTACCTCTAAAATGGCAATATGCAAAATTCTATTATCAAGAATATTGAAAATTGTACATGAAAAATTTTTGCTAAATGCTACTGTCCCTATAAATTTGTTGTCAATGCACTTTATGAAGCAATCTCTGTGCATATGTTCACATAGCTGGTGAATGTGTTTTTGTGACCCAGCTAACAGAAACCAAAATTTTTGTTAACAAATTATGGTTGCCAAATTGCAGCTTGGGATCTGTTGAGATCATGTGAGTTTTCATGATATTTGGTAGAACTGGGCTCAAGTCTGATGTATAACTGCTATTTGTTTGGGTATTATTCCTTTTAGTTGCTATTAGGTTAGATGTTGTCACTGTCAAGTTATAAAGAAAAATAGAAATGAAAATAAAAATGAAAATGATTCAACAACGAAGTTAGCGCTACTTCATTTCCGTTTCATAATATCCAATGGATATGTATTATAGACATTTATTATATATATTAATTTTGAAATGTTTAAAATAAGGTTTCTCTTTGATAAAGGTCAGATAAGAATCGTTATGGAATTTACATTTTGTCACGATTTGAAGATCAGATGATTGATTTGACTTGTAAATATTTAATAGATGTACCTGTTGATTTTAAGATTTGATTGACTCTATTTAAATCATCAACGTCATGAAGAACAACTTGTGGAATTTTATGTTTATGATTTGTGTAAACAGTCACATTATTTGTTATTATTACACTAAAAATTTATCTTCGATATTGAAGAGTTGTTGACGCAGTCAAATGCTAGACTAAATATGATTTCTATTATGGAATTTCTTAAGCTGAAAAAAATTGAATGTCCTAAACTTGTAAAAGCTTATTTTTATAAAAAAAATATCACAACATTTTTTTTCTAGAGGAGCCATTTCTTATTAGTTCTAAAGAAATAGCAAGTAAATTAGGGTATGTTCAATTTGCTACATCGGAGTACTCCAGACCCCTATGATTCACGAAAATGGCTGGGTTTTTTTTTTACAGCTGCAAAGTTGTGGACAGAAAATGTGAAGACAAAATTCTCAGACTAGTTGTATAAACTTTTGAATAAGAGAATTTGGAATGATCAATTATCTATTTCATTGGACCATTATCCAACAAAAGTCTTAATCTAATTTGATTTTTCAGCTTTTACAACCATTTTTTATTGCCTTAGATCATGACATGGATATCAATCAGTACTGAGAAAAGACGAGAATAAAAATAAAATCCT
Organism: Lottia gigantea; assembly: GCF_000327385.1. Lineage (NCBI taxonomy): Eukaryota > Metazoa > Mollusca > Gastropoda > Lottiidae > Lottia > Lottia gigantea. The sequence continues at coordinate 1,342,180 of NW_008708645.1, read as the reverse complement.
GTGTTAAAAACTACCAGTTAAGGTCTACTGATATCAAACTTTGTGCCATAAAAATAATAATGCTGAAAGAATGGTTATTTATTCACAATGTCAGCTTCTTAATTGTTTCTTTTCATCTCGTCTTACAATATGTAACAACTTGACTATAATCAACACTCTCTTTGGCTTTGAAATTGAGAATAATAAAATTGTCTGGAATATCTATTTAGATATCTACAGGTCACTATTCTTTACATGATTTTGAACTCATTGTCTGAGCAAGTTCTTTGGTATATCAAATTTTGCCTCTTTTATTAAAGTGAATTTGAATAACAGTACTGATAATCTTAGAATTACTTTGCATTGATAAAAAATATAAATTTGACACAAAAGCGATACATACATCCCTCTCAGAAATTTTGACCAAAAGATCCCAAATTTTGACTAAAAATTGCCCGCTGTAAACAAAATTCAAGGTGAAAATAAGTGCTTTGTTTATATTTTGATCAGCTCAAGGTCATTTTAAGATGAACTGGCAAAAATTCAATATACCAATAAACTTGTTCTGACATGAGGTTAGGTTGGTTAAAAACTGTTAGTGCTGACACTATAGTTCAAAAGGATTCCATTGTTCTTCCTTAAATGCTTTCAATATTCTCAAATACACTTACTTCAGAAATGTATAATAAATATTAAAAAATTCATGATGGTTGTTAATCAAAATTGTCAAATGCTAAAAAATAATTTCATGAAATTGTGGACAAGCAGACAGATTGGAAACATACATGTGGGCCACATTTCATGTGGGCCTATAAAATACAAATTCTGATGCAGGAGTATTGCAACCTGTTTTTCCACTTGAATTTCTGGTCTTTTCTTACTAAGTGAACTAAAACATGACCATAATTAGGCCAACTCACAAGAACTTCCATGAAATTCTACAATATTTGTTAAAATGATATATACAACACCATGTGTGATGACTTGGAGTTCACAGCTCTTTATAACAGGTGGGAGGTTAATGGAACTGTAAAGAGATTTTCTAAAAATTTTATGTGTACAGTATCATCAATTTACACCATTGTCATTTTTAATCAGATATCTGTGGCTTCCAATAAAAGTAAGCATTTTATGACATCACTATCTCAAAAGCTACTATTTATTTATTAGGACGTTTGCATTAAACAAAGTGATAAAATTTTTTTTTAAAAAACCCCTTTACAATCCATTTAATGTTATTAGCAATTCTTATGTAATTCTAGTGAATACTTTAACATGGGCAATAACTCTCTTCATTCAATATCTCATACAGTAATTTGTTGAATCAGCTCTTGGCACAATATTATTGGTGTGGGAAAGATCATTAACAAAAAGTCTATTGAGTATGTAAATCCCAAACACTGATATCTGAAATAGATCTTTAGTATGTAAGTAAAATAAAGTGTGGGTGGCAGACGGTAATCTTCATCTTTTTATCTCCAAGAAAGAAGAGTGTGAACACTACTGCTGTTTGTTTTAATACCTCTGTAGTGGCTCATTCACTTTTGGCATTATATAACTATGTGTCTACTAGCTAGGTTTAGTCTGTAGAAGTACATAGTTTGACTTGTATAGATACTTTTCAACAGGAAGATATGCATTCATAGCTTAATAAATATCTTGTGAAATATGACTAGCAGTTGATACCATCCAGTCATATTTCTGCTGCATCTAAAAGCTACACTCTGTGGAGGGACACACTACTCTATTTTACATCAGAGTACATTACACTATCATAGCATGATAATAACATTAGCATTCCTTAGTATTAGGATTCACTAATTTATAAACATAAATTACTGTGCAGTATCATCGTAGCGATAATGTTTGATGTGTTCCGTAATCATGATGATATTCAGGTATGACTGAACGAAAAATTGAATTCAAGTATTACTGAACGAAAGATAGCTTAGACGTGATCATTAAATTAACCGCACATTCTCAAAAAACGATTTATTAAACACCGATCAATGAGGCATCATGAACAATAATTATTTATAAACACAAATTTCGGTGCCGTAACTTCGTAGGGCTAATGTTTGATGCGTCCTGTATCATTAATAGAATTCAGGTATGACTGAACTAAAGATGACATTAAAGTATAACTGAACGATTAATGGTATTCAGGTATGATTGAACCAAAGATAGCTTACACGTAATTTAAATTAATTGCTTAAAATTAATCTCATAATGAGGATTTATTAAACACTAATCAAGTGACATCATAAATACCACTAATCCGGAAGCTGGTTAGAAGAACTCACAGTGACACTCGTATCATTCATCACACCGAATAGAAAAGAAATCTGCAACTTGGCCATTCTTTGTTACGCGTTTTTTCTAAATTCTCAAGCTAACAATTTTTGTCCTGCGAAGCGTGCCCATACTGATGTGTCTCTGGGATATGAAACAGCAAATTATTGGAGATTATGAGAAAGTGCCCCACTCTTCGTAGAAATATTTAGCTATGAAATTTGGTTTTCGTCGAAGAACAATAAGCTGCATTTTAAAACGTAAAGAAGAATTTAATACAAAGTTTGCCGACAATATTAATTCCAATAAAAATCGTATGTACAGTACGGTAGCTCAAAATATGAACTATTAAATAATAGTAACGTATACAACTGAATTGTCTTTTATTATTGTTTTATTATTAGACACCGGAGCACCTGATTAACGGTTACTTTTATATATATAATATTCTGGATAAATGCAGCTCCACTGTATTTAGAAAGTCAGTCTGTTATTCAAGTTGACATCATATTCTATGGGTTGTGTCCTTTTCAATTCAATGTGATATCCCATAGCTTAATCATTTATGATTGATATACTTTCTCATGTGAAAAGTTCATTAGCTGCTACAAATCTCCCCAAAATGTTGTTTAGGATTTCAGGTTTTGTTTTGCGATTCAGATAGCAAGTACTTGATTGATTTCTTTATAGCAGCGTACATTACAAAATTACTTAACATTGCAATCCAAATTTTTCTATGATTTTTTGGTAATGGTAATGAACTATAATACTATCTGATAGGTTGTACTTGTTTCTCAGTGATAAGCTCTCAGGAATTTGTTGCATAAATTATGATAATCATCTGGGATCTGTATTCAAATATATATAAGTTTCTTCAGAATGTAATTCATTATGAGCTTATGAAGGCACAAGTTTTAAAAATAAACTCTTAACAATGTGTTGTCATTATGGAATTCTCACCTATAACTTGTTGTCATGTTAACAATAGGTTTATTTTGTGTGGGCATGTAAAAAGTAAGAATGGTATTTATACACCCAAACCATATTGTTGACAATTTAACATTTCTACCTCTGCAAGATTGACAAATAATTACAATTTATTATACATTCTGCAGCTAAATATCTACTTTGCTGATTTCGCTAATCATTTTCCCTTAGCAGAAGTGGTGTAGAAATGATTATTTGAGTAAAAGCTGGTGGAAAACATTTGAAATCTCTAGTTTAATTGTTAGTGCAACTATAATTTTTATACCACCCAATTGGATTGTTTACAGCTAAGAAAAAAGTTGAAATTTAGACCACATTTTTCAATTACGTTTGCAAACAGTAAAAGAAATTCATACATTGACACCTTGGAGCTTCATTAAAAAACTGTTTAAGGGATTGTAAAGTGATTTTCTGAAGAAAATTTGTATATAGGGGATACTGACCACCTTTGAATTCCTTAAAATACAATTGGATAATCAGACTTTCTTTTGAAAGCAAAGTGGATTCGGTATCTGTTGACTAGTTTTAGTCTATGTAAATGATATCTAACAGTTAGAAAGGTCAGTAGGCTAGTCTTCATGTCGAAATATTTTTTCCAAGCCATATTTTACTTCATAATGATTATAGTTTTTCCAACCATATTTTATAATAATTATAGGTTTAAGTCCATTCATAAATCATTCTCTGTAATTGTACACCTCATCATTATTAAAGGCATGTATTTCCATAGTTTCTGGCATCATGACTTAAGCCTTATTTACAAGTTTTCTTGAAAAGGATGGATAGTGTTACCATCCTTGTGGAGAAATTCATAGGGACCAGGAAGGTTAAGTTTACGTCAAAGTAGAAGCTTTACAGAAGTTTATCATTTTCTATTTTCACAGTAAGTTTCCTTGACAAGGATGGATTAGAGATTCTTGTCTAAAAATCACTGACAGTGCTGCTATCATTGGACAAAATCTTTGGAAATGAAAAATTATATCTCAGTTTACAATAACATTAATAAAACATGGTTCAGAAACAACAAGGAAGGCTATTAACACCGTTAAGCTAACCTCAGCTATGAACACTCCACATGGAAATGCAGAACAGTTTTTCTTACCTAAAAAAACTTAAGGAGAAAATCCCTTCACAGTTCTACACAACCGCTCACTATCAATCATTCTATTGGTCATAGCTGTTAAAATAGTTCTTCACATTATTAAAGGTTCTTTAAAATTATCTTTTTGTTAAAAAAAACCCTTTCCCCCTCTTCATTTTATCATAGCTGACATAAAATATGAAACTGTAATAACCACTTGTCATCTATGATGGATTCAAAACTATGAAACATGTACAACAGTTTTTATTTGCATTATCTTTATTCCATTGGGATAGATTTATAAAATGATATCATAGCTTTTTGTAGGTTATCATTTTGAAACCTTCCAATCATGTTTTGCTAAATTATCAGCCTGTGTGCGATACATATGTTTGAAATAATGTGAATTGAATTATGACTTGACCCACGTTTCATTATAGTGTAATTCAAACAGACTATTTGTCAAGCCTGTAAGGTAAGTAAAGAGTATGAAAGGACATGTTATATTATGTTAATAAATTATATTTAAAGGGACATGTTCACCATGTATTTGACCAATCGTACCTTAGTCTCAGAAACAGGATTTTTTTTAGCTAAGCCAAACCGTAATATTATTCACAGCTCTCTGTTGAATCCGTTGGAATTTGATCCTTCAAATCCATAAAAATATATTAAAATAGAAAATAAATTTCTAATTTGAGTTATATTTGAAGGGATTATGAGATTTTTGTGCAGTTCCCCCCACTAACCTCAAACTGTGGGAAACTATGGCTTTTAGTGTATGTCCAGATTTATATCAATGTGATATATCTATTTATTAGAAATGCTGTTTGCTGCTTTTACCCTCTTTTAATGAATGTTATGAAAGGTATATATCTGATGATAAAAGATGATAAAATTATTGCAAGACATCAATTGAAAGGGGACTGTTGGTCTACAAATTTAAGATTTTATTGTCTAAAATAACAATGATCCTTTATGCTTGTAACTCTTTGATGTACAAATTATTTCTATCTATCTATTCTCCATCATAGAAATCATAATTTATATGTGGGCTCCACCTGACAGCACTGTGCTTAATCTAAACAAAATTCACCTTTTGTACTTAGAAAGTTTCTTATCTTCCTTTTTCTGCAATATGAAAATTACATTAAAATTCAGAGAAGAAAAACATTCATTTTGATAAGGCAGAAAATTAGTTTCCTGTTAGTTTGAAATAAACTTTTGATAATCTTTCTGGTTTACATTTAACATTATTTATTTATACAGTAAAAATAAAGATTGAACAATTGGAAAAAATATGTATATGATTTAGTAAAAGGATTGTTAAGAGGTTTTCTAAACTTTTTATGTGTATATCAGGGACACCGAGAAAATCAATTAGAACCATTCCAATCAGATTCCACTAAAACTAATAAAACTAAGTGTTCAATGACATCACTAATTGCAAAGGGCCTTGTGTGATAATAATATTTTGTGATCAATCGCTTCGTTATAGTTGAATTGCAAGAACCACAGACGTCTGCTTGAAAATTGATGTTATCAGTGTCCCCGATACAATTACAAAATTATTATATGGTTACACCTTTTCTTCTCTCAGTTATTTTCCAATCTTCCTCTTTAGTTAATTACAACACATTAAATACTAGACTTAACAATAATTTTTAATATATCACTTAGCCAATACTGAGGATGATATACAATATATATGCATAAACAAACATAACAATAAATACCTATAAACAAGATTAACAGACTAATATATACACAGATTAAAACACAATATATAGATTAAAATATTTAAATGGAGATTATAGTAATTGGTGATATTAAAAAATTAAAAAACATACTGCCTGTAAAACCTTAAGTTTTGGTGTTCTAGAAATTAATGACATCATTTTTTATATTAAAACCTTGAGATAAGTGAAGAGAAACACATCTCCAGATTTAGTCTATAGTTTTCGTTAAATTGAGCACTTTAATTTTGCTAAAAAATATCAGACTTGCCCTTTAATAGACACAACATAATGAGATTCACGCACAGAGAATTGCTAGTATCTAATCAATAAACATCTCAAAAATTGCAACTTTCTCTTTTTACAGTTTACAAATTCAATATCATTGTCACGATTTTTGTGAAAAGTTTTTGAAACTGGTTTATTTAATCAAAACTATATTTTTATTATACAGGATTTGATTTGTGCATTATTGAAAAAATAAATTCTAAAACAGGTTTTCTCTTTATACTTATTTGAAAGAATTTAATCTAAATTTCTGCTAAGGTTGAGCTTGATAACACTTATTAAAATTTTCATTTCAGTTTCTCTGCCCACTTCTTTATTACAAAAATTTTACTAAATATGATCTAACTTACTGAGAACTAGCTGTCAGTCAAATGCCTTGTGATTGAGACATTCTTACTGAAATAAATTTTCACAAAAGAGAAAATTTAGCCAATGCTTATTGGTGACAAAGCGGGTTATGTTCCAAGATAGATATTAAAAGCGTTAACATTATTTAGGCCATGCAACTCTAACAGAATCATCTGTTCAGCCATAAAAGAAAAATTCTTTTGGAATCATAAAATTGTCATCAGAAAACAATGTTGTTGATAGAAAAACAGAACACCCATGTGAATAATGTCATAATAACACAATTTTTCAAAATCATTGTTGAGTATTTTTGTTTGTTTGTGATGATGAAAATAACATACAGTGCGTGATTATATCCAGTGGAGCGTATTGAGGCAGTAATTTTTAGGCCATTTCAGTGAGGTTTAGGAACAATATAAGATCTTATGTACTGATTATCAAATATTGTGTCATTATTATTATCATAAACTGCTGATGTTGGTGTATGTTTCCTTGCTTCGTAGGGTTTCTTTCCTATTTCAAATTTCCACCAGGAGGAGGTAATTTAAACATAGTGTGAAATGTGACAAGTTTATCAAAATGTTATGATTAATGTCCTGTAATAACGGAAATTGATACTTTATAATTATAAAAACATACGACACGTTTTATACATATTATATATAATAATATACTACACTTTTACTTCTCATATTTAACAACAGGCTTGATCATATATCATACAGGTTATCACAGATCTTAAAAACTTTATCTTGTATCCAACTTAACAATGGTAAATTGATATGCTTCATATCATATTTTCAACTTCCACTCCAAACCTTGAATTTTATATTTTACACTGAACTTGATGAGGTTTTATGGCACAGTCGGTTAGTTGATTGGTTCTTTATATGCTGTCATTTGCTTGGTTCATTGGTGATTGTGGGTTCTAATCTTGGTCGGATTGTGAGAGTTCGCTGACTTTTATATGAGTCATTTTCACTCATAATTCCAGTCAACCCAGCTGTAAATGGGTACGGATGATTCGTGAAATATCAATACCAAGAGTATTGGTCAAGGACCAGCTGGTAGAAAGGATCCTTAATGATGAACAGAAGTTGTTATCCTTGTAAAATATAGTTGTTTCTTTCCCTCCTCACATTGATCAACAACTCCTGCTAGCAAACCTAGATGACCTCTGATTAATTCATGATGTAATACCATACCTTGACTCAACATTTTTTTGCACTCTTTGTGGAAAAGTATTCAGTTATTTAGATGAAATGAATATGAGGTATGGTCTGTTAGGTCTAGACTCTCAGCATGGCATTGTCTCTCTTTATTGGCCCAATAAGAAGCAAAACAGTAAGAACTATAATTCCATATGGTTTCATACAATCATTTAGAAATTTAGTTCTATAAAAACAACAAAAAGACACATTTCTCTGTTTTCAAAAGCTTTTATGGTGTATCTTGATATAACATGAGATTAAAATCTAAGGAATGGAATTTAACAACTCTACATTCAGTCATGCTTGAAACATATCAAATGATTCTTCAAAACTAATCTCTTTTAGAACTTCAAAAACATAAAATGTACTTATCAAATTCATAGAAAACACAACAGTTTATGACACACCCCTTGGCATTTTTTTTAAGCCTTTACAAACTTTCTTGTAATGTTTCTCCAATATATTTATGAAGATAATCCAATTTTTATATGCAATTGAGCTATTTAAGTTGCTGAATAAGACACTGATCCTTGTGTTTTAATATTAACACATTAATGTACAGAGGTATCTTCTCCAGTGGCAGCTCCAAGGAGGGGTGGGGGGTAGGCTTAACTTACGGAGTTATACGAAGCAGGGAAAAACATAAACCCTGATTGTAACTAATTAATGGTTCAGCTTTGTATAGCTACCAAAATTTATACCAAATTGGGCCTTTGTCCTGGTTAAAATTCTCAAAAACTAGCGTCCCAAAAATGGGTAGTAGCAAGTCCCATGAAAATTTTCATTATATGTCCCTAAATATCCCATCCAAATGTCACATGGTAGGGACAGGGGCAGATTTGTCGAGCTGTGTGTGTTAGTCATGTAAATGTATGTGAAGTTTATGTCTTTTAAGTCCTAAGATATTCTTAGTGATTAAATATAATAGATTCTTAAGATGTTGAAAAAGCTAGAAGTGAGCTTGCTCCAATTAATCGCTTTAGGCTTCAAAATAGTCAAAGTCAGTGTCCAGAAAAATTACTGGATGACCGGTCGGACATAATCTGTCATCTACTATTCTAATATGAAACATCTGCACCAGATATATTTTGACACTCTGCCATATATAGAAAAGACATATATAGAAATAGAATGTGAAATATGAGGCATATTTGAAGAAATCTTGCAATTTGTGCAGTTCTAGTACTTCTGAAGACTGCTTACATATTCAATACTCAAATTAACCCCGCAAATTCAAGACTGTTTCCCTTCCAAGTATCATTTAATAAGCATAACATCAAGAATATGTTTAGCTTTTATAATTATTTTTTGGTATTGTGTGATTGTTCTGTTTTGCCGATGGAATTGACGATAATCCCAACTAGCGCCACAGGCAGGCTAACGCACACCCAAAAACCATCAAGATAGAATGTCAATATAGATGATATTTTATTCACAGTGTTTAATGGTAGTAGGTAGTGGTAAAATAACTGTAAAGCAATGACATCTTAGCCACGGCAAACAATTCTTAAAACAAATGGCGCCATGCCATAACAATCGAGACACAATTAACCAGACTTTTAAAGAACAGTGAATCGAGTAGAGAGTTCCACGTGCGCAGTCCTAGGAATATGCTTACGATAATAAAATAAATGTGACATGATAAAATTCTTGCTTGCATTTGTACTCCTGATAATCTCATGCATATAGAATTAACATAAATATCAAAATAAAAATACTTATTAGATGGATCAACTCGAATGACAACCCGAATACAACGCGAGTTATAAGGGACTGGTGAATCGCATTATTAATAATAAAAAATAAGGTGCGCTATATGTGACACTTTTAGAATGTTTTCAAAAGATAAATCAATAAATGTTTATAAAACAGCACATTCCCCACTTAAAAGTTAATAACTTTTACTATCATCTAATTTCCGGGACGGTACAGGAATACTAGTTCTGTGGTTGGTCGGAGAAATCTTTTCCTTCTCAAAGTAAGCTGTTTTGATCCTGGGCGATCATCTTCGAAGGTTTCTACTTCTGCTTGGCGAACAATACCATCAGAGCTTGGTTGAACTTTAACAATGCGTCCTTTAGGCCAAAGACCTCTTACAGCATCCTTCTCGTGAATTAGTACGATATCATTGGCTGCTAGGTTCTGAGTGGTTTTGTTCCATTTACGTCAAGGTTGTTGGTTCTGGAGGTATTCTTTGCGCCATCTTAACCAAAATTGGTCGGCTAAATATTGAACTCTTCTCCAGCGGCGCTGACAATATAAATCTGGCTTATCAAATATTCCTGGAACAGTTGTATATGGACGAGATTTCATGGAAAGTGGTCTTGAGTTGACTATTGCCGCAGCTTCAGACATAAGAGTGATAAGCAGGTCATGAGTCAGTTGTGGTTTACCAAGTTCCAGTAGCATGCCTTCCAGCACACGTCGTACAGTACCAATCTGACGCTCCCATATTCCACCGAAGTGAGAAGCATGAGGCGGGTTCCATAGCCATTGGCACTCACGTTCTTGTAGAAAGTTTTTTACTTGGTCGTTGTCAATATCTTCAAGAGCTTCCTTTAATTCGTTCCGTGCTCCCACAAAATTTGTTTCACAATCAGAGCGTAAGATGGAGACTGGACCCCTGATTGCGAAAAAGCGTCGTAGTGCGTTGATGAAGGCGGAAGTATCCATGGAGTCTACAACTTCTATATGGATGGCTCGACTATATAGACAGGTGAAGATAATTCCCCATCGTTTGCTGTTGACAGATCCGCTACGAGTCTTCCTGGTTGATA
>NW_008708645.1:1164712-1330698 GCF_000327385.1 Lottia gigantea | reverse complement strand
GTATCCAGGACAACTTTGGAATCTGTATAGTAGTATGTACTATCAATTTCATACTCCAACTCTGCTAAGGTCTGTTTGACGGTTGTGACAAGTAATACAGCTGCGCAGAGCTCCATTCTGGGAATTGATAGGTGTCGTTGAGGCTTAACTTTAGCAGATCCTTTCACGAAGGAGACGTGAATCTGACCATTAGTATTGATGAGTCGCAGGTATAAAACTGCACCAAGAGCATCTTTACTTGCATCAGAAAAGGCATGGACTTCAATTCTTGAAATGGGTTCGAAATCTTGAGGATGGAAACATCTTCGGACTTGAACCTCTGCCAGAGACGATAAGCTAGAATACCATTTATACCATTCAGTTTCCAAATCAGCAGGTAAAGGATCATCCCATCCAAGTGGATCTCCTTTTGTGTTTCCAAGTTGAATGAGGCTCTGGAGAATCTTCTTACCAACGATAGTGAAAGGTGCAAGAAAACCAAAAGGATCATAGAGTGAGTTGATGACTGACAAAATTCCCCTCCGTGTGTATGGTTTATCTTTGTTGATAACCTTGAAAGTGAAGACATCCTTTTCTAAGTCCCATTGTACACCAACTGTACGTTGACATGGTAGTTTATCGTTAGATAGATCCAGTTCAGCGAGTCCCTTAGCTAAATCTTGTTCAGGGAAAGCTTTCATCACCTCAGCATAGTTGGAGACGACTTTATGAAGACGCAGTTTCGAGTCCCATAACATTTCTTGGGCCGATTTGAGTAATTCAATAGCGTCTGCTGTTGAGTGGCAAGAGTACACTCCGTCGTCGACGTAAAAGTCTTCATTTACAAATTTTCTTGTGGTTTGGTTATACTTGTTTGAAGGGTCTTCTGCTGCTTTACGAAGTCCGTAGGTGGCTATCGCAGGACTAGGACCGTTAACGAAGAGATGGACATTCATTCGATACTCTCCGATAGGGGAATCTGGACAGTCACCCTCGAACCATAAAAATCTGAGAAAATCTCTATGAGTTTCATTGACGAAGAAGCTGTGGAACATTTGTTCGATGTCGCACATAATTGCGACGCTGTGCTGACGAAATCTTAGGAGACGTCCGAAGAGCTTGTTTATTAAATCAGGGCCTTGAAGAAGTTCTTGGTTCAATGAGGTGCCTTCGTAATCTGCAGACGAGTCGAAAACTACTCTCACTTGTGTAGGTTTCTGAGGATGGTATACAGCGAAGTGAGGTAAATACCATTTCTTTCCCAGTTTGGTGACGAGTTCTGATTTTGGGATACGAGATGCGTGACCTCTCTTAATTATTTTAGCCATAAATTCGAAGTAGTCTTTTTTAAGTTGTGGATTTTTTGAAAGGTTCTTCTGCAGACTCTTGAATCGTCTTTCTGCTTGGATACGATTATCTGGCATCATGACGTCTTGATTGCGAAAAGGTAGAGGAGCTTCCCAATTACCGTGTTTGTTGATATGAAAGCTGTTCTCCATGCATTCTAAAAATTGTCTGTCTTCGGGTGATGTTCCGATCTCAGAATCTTTCTCTGTTGTAAGAAATTCGTTGTTGGCGATTTTTGACAAAATTTCTCGTTTATAATTTTTCGTGGATGGTGCAGGTACAGTGGGTTGTTCGCAATCTCTTGTAACTTCAAAGTGTTCTTTACATCTAATTTCGTTTTGACACTGGATGAAACCATGTTGTAATCCAGTATGTGTGCGTCGTGAGTTGACATGCACTCTGCCTCCATGTCTATCAAGACAGAGTTCTCCTGAAACCGTCCAACCAAGATCCATTAATTGTGCCCAGGGTGCTCCTACAGGACCGTTGATGAAGTCTCTAACTTTGAGGAGTTCTGGTGCATCTCTACCAATTAACAGATGGATACCAGTAGTTTCTTCAAAAGGCGGTAACGAATTTGCAATAGATGTGAGATGTGGAATGTGTGTTATCATTTCTGGAGTAGGAATCTCATTCTTGTCTGCTGGAATGTTTGCTGATTCGATGACTGTAGGAAGATTAAATGTTCTACCATCCAGGGATCGAATACCAAGACTGAAGCCACGTCTTCCGGAGCAGACTTTCTTTCCATGACATGTCTCAAGTGTATATGGTTGGTTCTGGCCTGTGATATGTAGGCTATCCATCAGAGTTCTTGTACCAAGAGTATGATTCGATTGTTCGTCGAGATTTATGTAGCTTCTAAATCTAATATTAGGGTCATCTCTGTCGAAAACTTCAGCTAATACGATTTTTCCACATGACTTGCCCTTAACGTCATGACTTCCACATATCTGCATACAGGCGGTTTCTACCTTCTCCCCACTTTGACTTTATGCAGGGCTGCTAGTGTCTGAAGTTGTAGATTCGGTATCTATATTTTGATGAAGCAAAGTTAAATGGCGTCGTCCACAGGTGGAGCATTTTACATCGGCCTTACAATATTTCGAAAAATGTTTCTTGACAAGACATCGGAAGCATATGCCAGCTTCTCGTACAATTTTCTGTCTTTCTGACACAGGTTTTTCAGCAAACAGACGACAGTCGACAAGGGTGTGTGGCTTCTTAGCATCAGGATGAAGTGTGCAGTAGACGATCTCGTTATCTGGTCGTTTAGGATTCGAATCTTGTCGGATTTCTGTCTTAAGGGTTCTTGTGTGATTGGTTCTTTGGTTGACTCCAGTAGTTCTATATTTCGATGGCTTGGATGAAGTATCAATATCCACAGAAGGAAGTCTGACAATAGCAGGGTAATTCTTTTTCAGAGCTATGTTGTGCACGACTTCGACAAACATGTGAAATGGCGGATAATCATCTTTATTTCTCCCAACCATGTGTTTGGTAATTCTAGACTCCCATTTATCTCTGATGGTTCTTGGAACTTTCTCCACCAAAGTTTTCATGTAGTAAGATGAGTTTAGAATGGAAAGGCCTCTCAAATAAGGAATTTGTGTGTTGACATCTTCACATACGTCATAAAAGTTTTGAAATGCTTCTCGATCATCATTCTTGAATTCGGCAGCTTTCTGTAGGTTTTTTAGAAGAGCGTTAGTTATTTCAGCACTGTGACCAAATCTTTCTTCTAAGGAATTCCATAGGTCTTTGACTTTAGTCTGTGCATTAGGATGAACTCGGCGACGAAATGTGTTAACAAGATCCCTAGGTTTACCAGCTGTGTAACGTAATAGATATGTGAGTTCTTGATCAGGCGTGGCATCAACATCGTTTATCATGGCTCTAAAGGAAGATTTCCATGGTAGAAACAAAGCAGCATCTCCCGAGAAAACGTCTGGTTCACATTTAGGTAGTGATTGTTTTGCCAGGGAGGCTATCAGTTGTCTATTGGTGTCCTGTTGCATGTTGATGAATGACTGTGAGAAAGCGTTGCTTTGGGTAGTGTCTTCTGGATGACGGTGTGGAGTGAAAATTGGACCATTTCCAGCAAAACCATTTGAGAATGTTGACTTTTGATGTACGTTGTCATATGCTCTAATTTTGGGTTTGACATCTTGATTATCAGTTTTAAGACTAGGATTTTCGAAGGTGGGGTCTTTATTATCATCTTGGTTTATCCAGTCCTGTGTGGCTTTATTTCGATCGGGTGGATCAGGCAATTTGGGTAAAATATCGAGATGATCGTCGCTATCGTAAACTTTAGCAGAGGCTTCTGCCATCTTCAAATCTCTCTGACCCTTCAGTCGTTCCAGTTCTGCAGCTTGTAATAATCTCTTTTGTTCTGATTCGATATTTTGACGAGCTAATTCAGCCTTTTGACGATCCATTTCAGCTGTCATTTGACGAATTCTTTCTTCATATTCTTGCTTGGTTTTTTCTTCGGCAAGTCTTGCTCTAGCTTCCAATCGTCGGGCTACACTTGATGTCGTAGATGCGTGCGAAATTTGATCGCGAGGTAAAGGTTGAAGGATAGGTGGTGGTAGATCTGTGGAAGATGTGGCACCATTAGCAAGCTTTAACCATTTATCAGCAGTTGCTAGTAGAGACTGTCTCTGCATAGAGTCGACATCATGTTGCGTGAAAAGTTGCTTTAATTCAGTTAATTCTTTTTCAAAATGTTCTAATGAAACTTTCAACTTTTCTTTGAGTTCAGGAATGTGTGGAGAAAATGGGTCACATCTAAATACAGCATTGGTGTTTTGCTCCAAATCTTTCTGAGATTTCCAAAATAATTTGGTTTTTTCCATAATAGCAGCTTCCAATGCCTTTACTGACTTCGTTTTGGTGCGAATTGGTCGATCGGATGATTCGTCTTGGCATTCATGGGTTTCCGTACTTTTTTCATTCGATGACATAGCTTCTTACTAAGGTTGTTTATTTTTTTTTCGAAATTTAAAAAGGGGACAATTGTTGGTTCTTAGTTACGTAAATCTGTATTGCGGTAATGTAGACGTACGATTTTAGTTTATCAATTGACCTAAAATGTCTTACTTGAGTTATTTTACTGTTCTGTTTTGCCGATGGAATTGACGATAATCCCAACTAGCGCCACAGGCAGGCTAACGCACACCCAAAAACCATCAAGATAGAATGTCAATATAGATGATATTTTATTCACAGTGTTTAATGGTAGTAGGTAGTGGTAAAATAACTGTAAAGCAATGACATCTTAGCCACGGCAAACAATTCTTAAAACAAATGGCGCCATGCCATAACAATCGAGACACAATTAACCAGACTTTTAAAGAACAGTGAATCGAGTAGAGAGTTCCACGTGCGCAGTCCTAGGAATATGCTTACGATAATAAAATAAATGTGACATGATAAAATTCTTGCTTGCATTTGTACTCCTGATAATCTTATGCATATAGAATTAACATAAATATCAAAATAAAAATACTTATTAGATGGATCAACTCGAATGACAACCCGAATACAACGCGAGTTATAAGGGACTGGTGAATCGCGTTATTAATAATAAAAAATAAGGTGCGCTATATGTGACACTTTTAGAATGTTTTCAAAAGATAAATCAATAAATGTTTATAAAACAGCACAGTGATAGTTGGTTAAAAATTTAAATAAGGGGAAAATATACAAAGTTAAAAAAATAGAAACTTGTTGTAAAAAAATGAAAGAAGTATCTCTAGTGACATTGCCACTATTTTTCTCCTTACCAGTTAGCTTCTTTATATACAATAGATTTCCCACATGGCAGAAAAATTATAGATCAAAGTGACGGCCAACAGACAGTTGACTTTTACACTTTTAATTTTCCATCATTCTCTTTTTGCTTGTGACATTTTCATTCGTCAAAAAACACATTATTTATGGGAGCAATTCTTAGAACACTAGTAAGTTTTTATCTTTCAGGGCTTTCAACCTAGATAGTTTGTAAAGTTAATATGTTGATAGTATTATAGTTTGTTTTTAAGTTAAGCCACATATTGTCATTAAACTATTCATTAGTTTTTTCATCAGTCATTCAGTAATCTGTTTACATTTAATGCACTACATGCTCACTTTTCAATTTTTGATGAATTCTATGAATTTTATTTTTGCATTGTGGGTTTGTACCAATGCAAAAGTTGATACCAATTGATCAAACTAACCTCTCACAAAGGTATAACCCATCTTACATTCTTAAGTTAAGCATTAAAGATGGGTTTCCTTATTTTATTGCTTATAATTAAGAGTTTAAACCAATCATAAATGTACAGTCTGGTCCAGACTGTCTGGATAAACAAAAATAGACTTTTTGACCTTTCTTGAGCAGTCACTCATTGGAATTCTGCTAGTAATTAAGCTAATTATGAATTTATTATGGACATGTGAGACAAACTGGTATTTTTCCAAGTCATTAGAATACCTCTTTCTATTCATATACATATTAGCATTTTCATTTTCATAAATGAAAATAAGGGAACCCATCTTTAAATGAAACTCTGAATGATCTAGAATCACAACCTACTCCTTTGCTTAGCTTGATAATGAACTTACGAAAGTACGGTGTACTCTGTGATATCTGACATCGGAGTATTCCAACATTCTGCGTAATCAGACATCATTTTCTGGTCCCGATTGATTTCGTTTTTAGGCTAGTTTAAAAAACATTGAGTACTCCGACACTCTGTGTATTCCGAATTACGACACTAATCAGTGGTCCAGATACTCAGAAAAATCTGTATAATCCGACATCTACTCATCTTAATCACTTACCGTCTATTAGATTATCGCTTATTTTATTGATAATCTGGATCAAATCACATGAAAACAAACGATAGCTGAACTAAATTATGCTGATTAATCACTGCCAATGACTTCAAGATCAAAGTCATTGCCTTTAGACCAAATGGCATTGGTACTCGTATCATTCATTACACTGTATAGAACAGAAATATGCAACTTGACCATTCTTTGTTACACGTTTTATCAAAATTCTCAAACTAACAATTTCCGTCTTGCGAAGCATGTCTGTACTGATGTGTCTCTGGATATCAAACAGCAAAAAGTGATGCGCTCTTCGCAGAAATATTTAGTTATGAAAAAATAAGCAGAATTTTAAAACGTAAAGAAGAATATAAAACAAACTTAATACCAATAAAAAGCATATGTACGGTAGCTCAAAATATGAACTATTAAATAATAGTAACGTATACAACTGAATTGTCTTTTATTATTGTCTTATTATTAGAAAGGTACCATCTGTAGAATGTGGGTCACTGAGTTATAAATAGTAACACATGGCCAGGTTAAAAAATCTCGAGAGTACTCCGACACTCTCGCTAATCCGACATATTTTTGCAGTCCCAGTGTATGTCGGATCACACAGAGTATACTGTACACAAATGCGAAATTTCGCTTCATTGTTGAGCTTTGAAGGTTGCTGTGCTCGAGCAAAGAAAAGCAGAGTATAAACATACCTTAACTATATATAGACACAGCTTTATGGAACAACAATCACTGGTTAAAGTTTTATGCAAAATTTAGACCCCACAATAATTTGCATGTAATCTTATTTTTATAAGTTAACATGAAAATGGATTTTTTGATAAATGATTTTTGACATAATTAAAAAGCACCAATATGTGTTTGTGAACACAATAGAAGTTACAGTTTTTGAACTTTATAGAGATATTCAATATGAGAACATTTATTTTTTAGTCACTATCAAGACTGTTATCATTTTTACACACCCACATCTCTCTTTGTGGACGTATATTGTCGGCACCCCTGTCTGTCCGTCTGTCAACATTTGCTTGTAAACCCTCTAAAAACTAGATTTTTTGATGGAATCAAATGAAATTCGGTATGTGTATACATATTCAAGTTCGAATTTGAGATATTTTCGACCGTTAAAAGCGAGTTATTGCCCTTGCCCCAAAATCTTGAATATTTACCATGGTGGGCATATATGTCTTTGGTCCACTATCTTTGAAGTTGCTAGTTAGTTTACTTTGCCTGGCAAGCTATGTTTCTCTTTTCTTGGAAATAAAAAAATCCATTCATACTATCTTAATTAACACAGGCAATGACAAATATGTGGCATTAACTAAAAATTTGGCCTTTAAAATTTGAACTGATTTTGATCTTATTATTATATTTCATTGTCCATCCCAAACCAGTCATTTTGAAACTATAAATCATGGACATAATAAGATGGAAAATAGAGGATGGTATATCCTATTATTAGGTGACTATATATCATACATAAAATAGATTTATTATTTAGATGTCTCAATTTGAACTTCAACTAGAAAAATTGATATTAAAATTATATTGTCAATAATATCTTTTGATAATGTTGCGAATGTTTCCAACTTGATAGCCTATCCTTTTATTTTTATCTGTAATTCATGTATCTATCTGTGAATTTGTTTATCAGCTTCCTAATAGTAATGATTAACATTTAGTCTTTGAATGACTTTATCACTGTAATATCCAGACACACACCAGTCTCCAGTACTTATAGGGGACAGATTGCTTATCAGGATGTGAGAGGAAAATTTGAAAAAAATGAATTAATTTGGTATACTCTGACACATTTTGGGTCAAAAACAAATAATTATATTTTGAATTTTCTTAGAAATGAAATTGGGGACATAACCATATATTTCTGGGAGTCCAACTCAGCCCTACAATGGCAAAATGCAGTAAAGACAATTTTGTACATTTTGAGAAAACTGCACTTAAAAATTTTCTTCTCACTTACTGCCTTTTTGCCTTGTCACATATTTCCTATATATATAAAAGCAGATACTGCCTTTTTAAATTGAAAATATATTCAAGTTATGGAGTTAGTGCCTTTTGTCACCTACTAATCATAATGATTGTTAGGATATATCCCACCAAATAGAGCTGGAAATTCTGATTCCAAAAGTTCAAAAAAGTGATTTTGAGCAAATATTGGAGTTACTGCATTTTGCCATTGTAGGGCTGAACTATATCACCACTGGTGCTGTCACTGATTATATCATTGTGTAACAAGAATGTGTCCAAAATTAACAACCAGTTTTAAGAATGTAACTTATTGAAGGGAAAATAGTAGAAATAAAAATAACGCAAAATTAAAGAATAACTAAAATTTATGATCCTGGTAACTTTATTTCAATCCATGTTCAGTTTGAAATGAGGTAAAAAAAAATAAATTGTTACTGTCCTCTCTAAATTTGTCGGTTCTTTCTTATTTAACTGATATAAATAGGCTAGGGTAAGAAATTAGCTATTTTGATTTGACAGGTGTACATTGAATTAAGGTCTAATTATATTAGTAACTATGTTACTGTGAGAACACATTGTTAAGACTGGTTTACAGCAAACCGTTTGAAATTCACATTCAGGTTAGTAAACAGACCATTTTGATTCAAAACCTCTTTTTTCCCATAACCACCATTCACTTGATGCCTGACACTTGCTCACTAACCTAACGGTCCAGCATTTATTCCCAGCAAAGTTCAAGATAAACTTTCAGATTTTTCAACCTGATTTCCCCTTTTCCAGTCTTTTGGATGGGACAATAAAGTGGAATAGAGTAGACTAATGCTGCTGTCCTGGTAAAAATTACCCTTAATGTACCCCGCATGGTGTTGCCTGTCTTCATTAGCCCATCAGGTACAGAAGAGTAAGAAGCAAAATTCCATTCATTTCATTTCGAACCATGTTTTTCAAATCCACACGGAAACCGATCTAGATTGCCATTTATCCACAATTACTACAATCAAAAAAAGTGAAGCCTTGAACTTAGTTAACACAAAGACAATACCATTGTTGTCAAAAAGAGTGATAAAGGTTCTTTTTTCGTCATTTTGAATCAAGAGGATTACATTTCAGAAGCATCAACTGAATAATTCTAATCAGTATGCTATTTTGCTTGAGCCCATTTTCAAAGAATGATCAAAACAAATGTGATTGTCATGAAAGATATTTATACCTAAGCTCCTAGAGAAGTTAAAGACAAGGGCTCTAATTTAGAGCTAGTGTTTTTAATCAAGGAGTAATTTTCAAATTTCAGGTGGTAATGAGGCGCTTAGTAGTCTAAATTCCGAAGAGAAAATCACAAAATAGTAAGGATTTATTTGCAATTGATCAAGGATCCGAAGTAATAGAAAGAAAAGGGGTTGAAAATCTCTGATCTAAGGCAGTGCTTAGATCATTCCTTTCCGGAAGAATTCCTTCCCAAAATAAATCAGTCATAATCAGTCATATAAGTTCACTCGAAAAATGCATTCAACTATTGATCAGGAATGGATATAAAATCATACTTCATATATTGAGATAGTTCAATGTGACACTTGGGACGGATGTTCCTTTCATATTTCATTATTGAAGTTTTCCTCACAGAAATATTATTTAAACGTGTGCAGTAGCCTTTAATTTTAGTAAATATTTTCTAACAATATTTTTACATTTGTGGCATGTTCTGTGATGAATCTACTAGAATTAATTGGCCACAAAAAATAATTTAATGTGTCTACAACTAGAAACTGTTGCTTGTTTAGCATTTGGTGGAGGTTGGGTTTCTCTAAATTCATTGTAAGAAAGAACAACATTTCATTAAAAGCCTACTCATGTAAAAAGTGTTACCTATTCTACATTTACCCTCAATATCCCATTTCATTTCATACATCAAGATGTTTAGATGAATGTCTTCTAATTTGAGATTATATTTTGAAACAATGTAGATCTAGACATTTCTTTTCATTTTTTCTCTTGGCTACTCCACTTCATCATGATCTGAATTGCAACTCAAATGTTCTAGATCAATGAAATATTTAACCAATGCTCTGTTAAAGATGTACAAGTCAATGTCATTATTTTCATTGGTTAATTTGAATTAATGAAACACTTATGCGCTATAGAGTAAGAATTTGTCTCATCTGATGTACAAAACATTCTGCTGATCATCTCAATATTATTTTATTATCAAATGATGGATTACTAATATTTAAAAATGATGCAAATATTCTTCATTTTTTCAGAATTTTTTCAGGTTATACAGTCACATTCATTCATCAAAGTGGCAGTCTGATTGTTTAAAAGTTAAGTGTTCAAATTGATGAAAACTATAATCAAAATTAAAGTGCTACGTATCCCCAAAAAAATCCTGCTATTAATTTTTTAACTCAAAACTATTTAAAAATTCTATGTAAGCTTTCAAAGTTTGTTACAGATTTCAGTTGGATCAAGTAGGTACATAGATATAAATAACATATTTTAGAAATATTTTCACTTATAATTTACAACATAAACTTGCATATTGCCTCTTTAAATATCTTTGTTATTAATCTGTATTCAAAGACTTTGACTGTTTTGATGGCTGTCTTTTCCAACAAAAGAACTATAAATAGTATTGAAATATATCTTGTTCTGATGCTATGAATAACAATTAAACATACATCAATGTGGACTGTGATAATCTCAGATTTTAAGATTAGTTCTTTATCTGTTGAACAATAGATCTTCTGCCTGATTTATGCTGAAGCTTTGAATTTTTTACGCCTAATTAAGCAGAAGTCAAGTTATAATGCATGTATGCTGTAACACCTGATTATAGCTGTCATTCTAACAATTAGATGTGTCACCTGATGTCACTTTGCCCTCAGTTCATTGTTGGTTTCCAGTTTCATCCTATTCATGTATTAAGACTTTCCATAATATTCATAAATTGTTCAGTCCGAACATAGGTAGAGTCACAATATTTAAAGTCACAATCTCTATAAGACTGCATACAGAAATAGCTAATAGATGACTTTGATGTAAAAAATCCAAATTATTTGGAATGATAAAGAATGAAACTTTTATGTTATGTAAGTCATGACTTCCGAATGCAATTAACTTACTACAGGGTTACATGAGAGTTCTTAAGCTCATAACTAAAAACAGCTATTGTTATTAGAGCTGGTGATCGCCATGGTGTGAGGGCTACTTAACTTATTTTTTTCCATGTCATGCTTTGACATTTTGCCACATATTGTCAAAGTTTTATTTTGTGACATCATTATGTTATCAAAAAAGTTATATGCAAAGAAAACATTTTTGAATGTTTACTTTTTGTTGTCAGGTTTCTCTTATAGATGAACTTTCAGAATTGTTTTTTTTTCATTCGTTTGTAAAAAAAGTAGACTCATCAACCTTGCATTATTTGATTTGTGTTGTTGTGTATTTATATGTAATCATCAGCCTAGTAACATAGGGGCAGGGCTTAAAGTTAATCGACAGGAGTTATGTTGGTGTTTTTCTCGCACTTTTCTGACAATAATGATAGGTTTAATTATATTATGGCAATAATTTTATCTTTAAAAGTATGGTGATAGTGTCTTGCATTCATTCTAGGATTGAATGAAAATTTTTGCATTCATTGGTTGATGAAAGCAAAAAATCTACATTTAATCCTTATAATTTGTAATTTGCTGGTTATGCCCCTTCCTCACATTACCCACGGGATAGAGACAGAAAGAATGTAGATAAATATTTTGGGACCAAAGTATTCAGACAAGGCGTTCCAATCCATCTTTTTTAACAGACTGAATCCCTTGAACTAGTGTTTAAATTATTTACACTTCTTCCTTAGATTGGTGACATAGACCATCTTATTTTCCAGTTTCCTGCTTTATCCATGGTTACTATAGCAACCGTTAAAACTAGTTTAGAGTATAAGACTATTAAATTCCCAGTATTGAAATGACTGTATAGGAATATGTTCATTGGAATTGACAAACTAGTATCGAGACATTTTTGTTTCTAATGAAAAATTTCCTGTATATTGTAATTTGGCCACATTATGAAAGACTTCTAGTAAAACAAGAAATTTAATGATATGAAGCTATTGTGAGGTGGCTTAAAGAACATTAATTTTGATTTAGTTGGGTACTGTGATTAATCCATTGTCTTCCTCTTAAAAAACTTACTAAAACTTTTTAGACCAATATATCCTACCTGCTAGTTTATTTTCGGGCCATGGTGTCTTTGTGAGAATAGATGTTTGCTTGCAAAACTTAAGGTCCGAGGTTCATTCATGTATTGGTCTTGAAAAGCCTTCAGATTTTTCAACAACAAGGGATTGTAAAGAGGTTTTCTGAATTTATTTTGTAGATCGTGGAACTGATAGCATCAATTTGCACCATTCTAATTTTCAATCAAAGGTCTCTGGTTCCTGCAATTTGACTAAAACATCGAATGACGTCACTAATCTCGAAATGTCCTTTTGTGATCAAGCATATTTTGCAATTAATGACTTGATCAAACACATAGTTTTAGTGGAACTGCAGGAATCACAGATATCTGATTGAAAATTGGAATGGTGAAAATTGATGTTATCAGTGTCCCCGATCCACATAAGATAATTTGAAAACCTCTTTACAATCTCTTTAAGATCCCTTGACTTTTAAAATGGAATAAGAGTAAGTGTTGGAATTGCCCTTCTTCATTAGCCCGATTAGGACCAGAAGAGTTATTGAATTTCATTCATTTCATTTCATTTTTACAGATTGTTCCTGATAAAACATGAAAGCTACCTGCCCATGGTCTGGTACTGATCGGAAGTTATTGATATAATAATTCCCTCATACTACAAGTTATTAACAAGTAATCTGTATTGATCACAAGATGTCGTATTAACTTACTTCCCTCAGCACATGACCAACAGTGCAAGTTTAAGCTTGTCTTAGGAAGCTGACCTCATTTAATTATAGTAATTGAAAGAACAATCGATATATTTGTTGTCAAGATCTATATTTAAGGTGGTAATGTGACAGAAATGACCTTAAGAAGAAATAATGCAAAAAAAGAAATAGCCATTGAGTATCATTTCTTTAATTAAAAAACTTATAGGCCATAGTGGGGGTTGGGGGGGGGGGGGGGGGTGGGGATTGATTTGGGTCTTAAATATATGAAATAAAAGTCTCAGAATTATTGAATATTAATAGTTGTCATAATCTGTGTTATAAAAAAAAAATGTGTATGGCACCAAGAATCAAAAATCCATTTTATTAGCCTACGAGACAAATATACAGGAGTATTCACTAGTAGAGAAATTCTTGAACTAAGTAAATTTATTTACCTGCTAATCAATATTTACACGAAGAGCAAAAAATGTGTAAAGAGCTAAGAATTATCAAAGTAAGACTATATGACATTATTAAATTAACTGTAGTAAAAGTTGAAAAAGCAAACGAGAAGCAACACTGTTCTTGTCTATAACCTTATTAAGAGAAAGTATGTCGCAATAGTTTTTGTTGACACATAAATTTTCAATTTTCCACAAAGAATTGAAGAGATCAATACTTGAAGTTTACACAGTAAATTAAAACTGAAGCATTAAAAACGCTTAATCTTCCTCAAGATAATGTCATGTTTAGTGAAAATGTTTAATCACTTGTTTATATTACAGTGGTAACTTTCACATGTATGAAGGGTTTCCCCTTGAGCTACATCCAGATTTCCTCTTATTGGGTATTGTAAGGTATTCATGCCTTGAGGCTAAACATCATTTCAGTCTGATGTTGACTGGTCAGATCCTCTTATGCATTTGACAGATTTTTTCCTTTAAGTATTTGTTTTTCTTGCTAATTTGAGTTATTAAAGTTTTTATTATTATTATTAGTGGAGTGAGATTCAGAACTGTTTATATTAGAATAACTCATGTTACAATTCAGTGTGTAAATATGACATTAAAAGAAGTTCAGCAACAAATCACAAAAAAAATTGTATTGAAGGCATTTCTTACTAAATACATGGGCATTTGCCACACATGGACTTGACCATCTGTCTCTTATGGAAGTCATAGTGGTTGACTGCATGAAAGACGAGCTCACAAAATGGGGATCCTGGATTTAATCTTGGCAAAGATTGAGAAGATACCTTCTGATTTTTCATCCCAGTGTCTTAGGGTTGAAAGCACTATAGGTAGCTGAAGTTCAAATATTAGCTGGTAAGACTATAACCCTGTAAATACCTAGCCAATAAATAATCCTTGTACAAGATTTACAAGTGTATTCAGATATAGACTATTATTAGAAAGGTGTAAATTTTGAATTAGTATAAGACTGCGATAAATATTTATATTTGACTAGAAATGTGTCTAGAGAATCTAACAACAGCTTTGTCTGATGTTAATGAATCTAAATAACCAGACACTTTCACTTGTTTCAATGTAGACTTGATCACATCTGCCTTGATGGTCATAAAACCTTAGAACCTTTACATTGTCTCAGTGGACACTGACATTTTGTGATCTTATTATTTGGATATTTGCTCAGTCTAGACTATTATAGGTATTAAAGATAAATCAACCTTAATTTGTAGGAATGATCAAGTCTTTGTAAAGACTGTGTAATGTAAAATCTCAGAAATGACATAGGACTACACATACATAAGTTATAAATCATGATATTTATAAAAGTACCAATTAAAGAAAATGTTAAGAGGTTCATTAACCTTTTATGTGTATTAGGACACTTGAAATGATCAATTTTCAATATTGCAAATTTCAGTCAGATGCCTGTCTTTCTTGCACTTTTGCTAAAACTAAGCATTCTATGACGTCACTATCTCGAAAGCCGATACTGATATATAAGAACCTTTGCGATATTGACGTCATGGTTTCATGATACTATAATTTACCTTCATTAGCTATTTCAGACTGGAAACCAAACCAAGGCAACCACAACCACAACCCCAAATCAAACAGCCAGATTGTCACTAAGGTAAGAGCCAACTCTATGAGCGGAGTGTTATAACTCCCACAGAATGAACACGCTTACCCTGAGACGTCTACCGACCGACTGCCTGTAATAAGATACAATCGAGCTTTTTATAATGTTCGCTCACGAAAATCCCGTGCAATGCTTAAGTTAACTCTCATTGGTCGAATCCACACTCGATTGATGAAATGCCATAACGTACAAAATAATCCAGAATCTCCAACTTCCGGTTCGTATCAAATTACGGTACATTAAATATGCCACCTGCTACAATACATTTTATGTCATTTATATGTTAATTTTTTGCATATATAAATATTGTTTTAATCATAAAATGCATAGTTTTAGTGGAATTGCATGAACCACAGACTTCTGATTGAAAATTATAATCAGGCAAATCGATGCCATCAGTGTCCCTGATATACAAAGATCTTCCATATAATGATTATATCTATATTGAGAATTAAATTGTTTAAAAACTGGACCATATTATCTTGAAATATTATCTGTTATGGTTCGTTGAAGATTTATGAGTAAACAAAGTACTAATTAATTCCTAGTCAGATATAAGAATGTGTGAACGCTATTTAGCTGAATTAATTAACATTATAGGTGATTCTAAACCATATCATCAAAGAACAAGTTTATTGAGTAAAGTTATGTTATAACATACACAACATTCTCTTGTTGTTACAGTGACCTCACACTAATAGTTTAAATCACAGAGAAGAAACAAACATTTACAAATCAAATTAGTGTTGAAAATGACAAATCATTAGCACACATTATTTCAGCAGTGAAGATCTGTTGGTTAACCTTTATATGTTCTCAAGGTAAAGTTGTTCTCTGGTCGGTGATGCAAGTAGGAGGGGCTGAAATGAAAAAAGATTCTATTCTACAATAAACCATAGCTTATTTGCTACAGGCTAAAGATCCCTCGACAGTTGGAAAAGAGTAGACTAAATTGTCCTGGCAAATTTTCTTCATTGCACACTGCATGGAATTGCGCTTCTTAAATAGCCCATTATGTGCAGAAAAGGTGGGCATACTACTCAATGTCTTAATCAGTAAGAAATGTGAATTTATTGGCTGAAACACTCACAGTGAAAGTTCATTAGTTTTGAACACTTTTTGATGAATTCTAAACTGTCCAGAACAAGTGTGAAATTTAATAGTTTGTTATTAATTATAACCTTAGTTCCCACATACCTCGTGTCATTTTAAATTTCCCAGAACTAGTTTGTATTTTAAGTGTATTCAAAATGTCTGATGTAATGGTTAAATTGATTACCCAAAGTTGACATTTTCAAACTTTTGTATCATCAAATGGACTATAATAGTTCTAATAATTTATCTGTCATATAAAATAGATTTATAGTTATTATTATAATTATCCCTGAGATCTTCATCTCTTCTAAATTAGTGACTTAGTTGCGTAGTGGGGGATATGCAGGTATTTTGTCATGGTTGGACTTTTGTTCGTCCACCGCATTCTAGGCCTATATAACTATGTCATGTTCATCGGTACCTTCTAAGATTGGTTCATTTTGTGGTGTTCCTTTGAATTTTCTTACCTTGTATCACTTTGTCATGTTTATTTAACCTTTCTTATCCTGTATCACTTTGTCATGTTCCTTTGAAATTTCTTAGCCTATATCATTGTGTCATATTCATTTTTAACTTTCTTAGCTTGTATCACTTTATCATGTTCATTTAACCTTTCTTAGCCTATATCACTATGTGATGCTCATTTCTACCTTTCTTAGCTTGTATCACTTTGTCATGTCCCTTTGAATTTTTATATGCTGTATCACTTTGTCATGTCTGTATCACTTTGAGTCATGCCCCTTTGAATTTCCTTAGCTGTTATAATATTGAAATTATTATTTTGTCAGTGATGTAAATTGGAAAGAAAAATAAAAGTGTCCAGCTGTTTAGAAGCTGAGCTATCTTCACTAAAGATTTCCAGCATTGTCCATGGTCAGGTTTTTCTTGTCTCTATTTATTCAATACTTTTTTTAAAGATAGATCGTTCATTAAATGTATTTAGAGAGGATAGTTTGACAATGACAATTATTTAATATGGAATTTTTCGTGTTGCTGCTTTTGTCTATATACCTCTTGTAGTAATATGACACCATGCTTGGTTTATATGACAAATATTACCTGTTTTTTTCTGAACAGTTCCAAATGCAGAACGGATGAAAAATTAGTAGTGTAAACTATCAAGCATTCAGTTATGGACATCTACAATTGACTCTTGAGTTCTGATTTTTATGGATCCAAGAATAGCAGACAGTTAACACTATCATTAAGGAACTGTTCTCAGAGCATTAAAAAAATTTTGATTTTTATTGTGTCCTGGTTTAGACAGAGAACAGAACACTTTATAGTGTCCTGGGTAAAGAGGGCTTATAATATTTACCAATCAAATGCAACTTGTATACCACTCAAACTTACTGTTCTCTATAATTGTCACATTTTGTACATCAACAGAATTGTTAGATATCAATATTTTTTAGTACTTATACTTTTTTGCTGAATTTAACGGTCAAGTGAACAAAAACTAGTAATTTCATCAGCCAATTTAATTTAAAATAATCAAGGAAAAGTTTTTTCATTATATTTCAGCTCAATATTCTCCGCACTACTCTAATTGGTAGAAACCCTGAAGTGATAATTGACAGAGACAAATTGGAAGTGTAATTTAATGATCTGGACAGGATATCTAACATCACTATTCATAACCTAGATATTACAGAGCACTCAGTGCCTGCTGATTTCACAGCTCAAAGCTGTGTACGGTGTGGGTTTATCAATGCAGTAAAACCTGTCTGGACCCATATAAAAAATTAAACTCTGGTAATGTGGAGTGCAAATAATTCTCCGAGTACTCAGAGACAATGTTAGCCCAGGCTAGTGTAGTCATATGATATTTTTTATATGATATATTGTTTTGTCCTCGAGGAGGTTGTCTTGGAGTGTTTCTGAGAACGCACGATTTTTTGGAATGTAAGCATTAACTGTACCTTCACCTTCTTCCAGAGAATTTGTCATTATTCAGTGACATTGTTGTTTACATCCAAGTGACTGCAAGGACTAAATTCAATTTTTTCGAGAAGAGTTTGATTGGCTTATGAGTATAAATGATGGTCGGTTGGTAGATGAGAAGTTAACATTCGCTTCCAGCTGATGCTGATATCGAGAACTTACATCGAAATTACAGCTAAAGGAAAACAACACCCAGATCAATGGATTAACAGGTCATGTTATATGGTAAACAATTGGTTCCCAGTGTGAATATCAGAGTTTCCAGATTGTTAGAGACCACTTAAAGGAATACAATCCTTTAAAATGAACATAATTTTAGATTTTCAAACTTTTCCAAGAAGAGTTTATAGTAATCTTTTGACGCTCCCAGTGCCATGACTATACATCAGAATCCCTGAATAACAGGGATTTTGTTGTTTATTTAATACTCTAGGTAGGTAGGTACACTGATGAATATATACTCTTATTGGTTAGTTTTGAGAAGTTAAATTCTATGTGCATTCTAAGAGGTAGTATATCTCTTTAAAAGTGGCTTGATTGACAAAAATTTAAATTTCAGATCTTGTGACAAAGAATAATCAAGACATTTAAGTAAAGTACCAAACTGGCAGATTGTGTTTAGATTGAATTATTTGAAATTAACTACACAAAACAAATTTTCCCTTTTTTAACAACATAATAACCAAGACTGCTAGTTTATATCAGGGTTCAGCAAAAAAAAATATTTATCCGAAATGTGATTTGCGGTTCTGATCGTTAGCACTTTTTAAATTTTTTCAAGTTTGTCTGGTACTTAATACAATAATTTTTTCCCTTTCTTTACTAAGAAAAAAAATCACAAAATACCTTCTGGAATGAGAGGTAGATATACTGTGTCCTTAGTGGGAGGCAGTTCAGAGTGATATGCTTTCTCCTTTCGACACAGTTCATAGGGATATATTTTGCTGGGTGGCAGGTAGTTCAGAGTGATAGATTGTTCTTGTAAGGAGGCAGTTCACTGATATACTCTTCCTTGGTCAGAGGTAGTTCCTTGATGAGAAGGTAGCGACTTACTTTTCCTTGGTAAGATTGTGTTCAGAGAGATATAATCTTCCATGGTTAATTTGTCTAGTGGGCGATCAGGTAGAAAGGACCACACCAAAGGGTTCAATAAAACAGATTTTAATCATAACAAAAACCCTGAAAGTACAATAATAATAATATTACAATCAGGTAACGTATATACAATTAAAATAGAATAATTACTTAATTACTCTTAAATGAAATACTAAATACTACATGCACCTTCTAAACCATAATCATATGAAGAATATGAAAATAACTAAATTATGCATAAATCTGCTGAGAACAATTAAAGTAAGCTTAATTAAATAAAATATAATTAAAATAATAAACCTACCCTATAAAGGGGTTTTAAACTAAACAAGCAGGGTTAAAGTGAAATACCTTACAAAGGGGATAGAGATCTGGAAATGAAAGAATAAAAGAATATGTATAGAATGTAAAGTAATGCTGAAGTGAATGGATAAGAAAGCAATTGTAATAATTAAATATAATGTATGCAAAGACTTTAAACTATTTAAATATTAAGAACCAAGATGGCCGACAATTGGTAACCTTGGGTAAACAAAAAGTTAGAACTATAAAACTATTAAATACTACATACCTAAAACAAGAGAATCTAAATATGCAGAGTATATTGAAATAAAATATATCTGTCATAACACTTAATCCACAAATTCCATGTAATATTGAAAGAGATTCAATATATTATAGCAATTATCCTAAATATCCAACACTTCCTTTCAGTTTGAAAACTAGAACCTGAATGACAACCAAGGTTGTCAGACTAAACACACTGATTAATATAGTTCAGGGCAAAGATTAGAAAATCTGAGATGAAGAAAACTCAGAGACAGAGAAAGATATAGGAAAGAAATAGAAGCAATGAGGTGTGACTGTAACTACGTGGGAGCTGTTAGTTTGATACTGTGACTGAACTTAACTAATTACAATTACTTGTATATTACTTGTAAATTCAGCAGTTAGAGGCAGTTCAGTGTTCAGTTCTGTTTTTGAGAGTTCAGAGTAATTTTGTTGGAAATAAATTTAGCCATTACAACTACATGGGTAATGAATGTAAGACAAAGTTAACTGCAGAACCTCACTCATGAAAAGATTTTAAATAATATTCAACAAAGCATGAATCTCCATTCAGTTGAGTCTCTTTTTTTGTATTTAGATAAGAGACAAATTATTTCTCTTAAAGAAAAGCTTACAACATTTTTATACGCCCACATGAATATGTGGTCGTATATTGTCGTCGCCCCTGTCCGTCGGTCCATTGGTCAACATTTCTTGTGAGCACTAGAGAGACTACAGTTTTTATCTGATTTTGATAAAACTTGGTGTGATGCTTTAGATTGATAAGATCTCGGTCAAGTTCGAATTTGACATATTTTCGATGAACGGTTTTTGAGATATTGCCCTTGACTTAGAACGCCTTGAAATTTGTTAAAAATTGTTCATGAGCAGGATTGACGCTACAGTTTTCATCCGATTCTGATGAAACTTGGTGTGATCTTTGGAATTTATAAGATCTCGGACAAGTTCTAACTTGACACATTTTCAATGAACGGTTTTTGAGTTATTGCCCTTGACTTTGTTAAAACGCGTTGAAATTTGTTAAAAATAGTTCGTGAGCAGGATTGAAGCTACAGTTTTCAACCGATTCTGATGAAACTTGGTGTGATCATTGGAATTGATAAGATCTCGGACAAGTTCTAACTTGACGCTTTTGCGATGAACGGTTTTTGAGTTATTGCCCTTGACTTTGTTAAAACGCGTCGAAATTTGTTAAAAATAGTTCGTGAGCAGGATTGAAGCTACAGTTTTCAACTGATTCTAGTGAAACTTGGTGTAATCATTGGAATTGATAAGATCTCAGACAAGTTCTAACTTGACGCATTTTCGATGAACGGTTTTTGAGTTATTGCCCTTGACTATGTAAAAACACGTCAAAATTTGTTAAAAATAGTTTGTGAGCAGGATTGAAGCTACAGTTTTCAACCAATTTTGATGAAACTTGGTGTGATCATTGGAATTGATAAGATCTCGGACAAGTTCTAACTTGATGCATTTTCAATGAACGGATTTTGAGTTATTGCCCTTAACTTTGTAAAAACGCGTCAAAATTTGTTAAAAATACTTCGTGAGCAGGATTGACGCTACAGTTTTCAACCGATTCTAATGAAACTTGGTGTGGTCATTGGAATTGATAAGATCTCGGACAAGTTCTAATTTGACACATTTTCGATGAACGGTTTTTGAGTTATTGCCCTTGACTTTGTAAAAACGTGTCACTATTTGTTAAAAATAGTTCGTGAGCAGGATTGAAGCTACAGTTTTCAACTGATTCTGATGAAACTTGGTGTGATCATTGGAATTGATAAGATCTCAGACAAGTTCTAAATTGACGCTTTTTCGATGAACGGTTTTTGAGTTATTGCCCTTGACTTTGTTAAAATGCGTCGAAATTTGTTAAAAATAGTTTGTGAGCAGGATTGACGCTACAGTTTTCAACCGATTCTGATGAAACTTGTTGTGATCATTGGAATTGATAAGATCTCGGACAAGTTCTAACTTGACGCATTTTCGATGAACGGTTTTTGAGTTATTGCCCTTGACTATGTAAAAAAACGTCAAAATTTGTTAAAAATAGTTTGTGAGCAGGATTGAAGCTACAGTTTTCAACCAATTTTGATGAAACTTGGTGTGATCATTCGAATTGATAAGATCTCGTACAAGTTCTATTTTGACACATTTTCAATGAACGGTTTTTGAGTTATTGCCCTTAACTTTGTAAAAACGCGTCAAAATTTGTTAAAAATAGTTCGTGAGCAGGATTGACGCTACAGTTTTCAACCGATTCTGATGAAACTTGATGTGGTCATTGGAATTGATAAGATATCGGACAAGTTCTAATTTGACACATTTTCGTTGAACGGTTTTTGAGTTATTGCCCTTGACTTTGTAAAAACATGTCACTATTTGTTAAAAATAGTTCGTGAGCAGGATTGAAGTTACAGTTTTCAACTGATTCTGATGAAACTTGGTGTGATCATTGGAATTGATAAGATCTCGGACAAGTTCTAACTTGACGCATTTTCGATGAACGGTTTTTGAGTTATTGCCCTTGACTTTGTTAAAATACGTCGAAATTTGTTAAAAATAGTTTGTGAGCAGGATTGACGCTACAGTTTTCAACCGATTCTGATGAAACTTGTTGTGATCATTGGAATTGATAAGATCTCAGACAAGTTCTAACTTGATGCATTTTGATGAACGGTTTTCGAGTTATTGCCCTTGACTTTATAAAAACGCGTCAAAATTTGTTCGTGAGCACAATAGAAGCTACAGTTTTCAACTGATTCTGATGAAACTTGGTGTTATCATTGAAATTGATAAGATATCGGACAAGTTCTAACTTGACGCATTTTCGATGAAATGTCTTTGAGTTAATGCCATTAACTTACGAAAAACGCGTCAAAATTTGTTTGTGATCTCAATAGAAGCTACAGTTTTCAACCGATTCTGATGAAACTTGGTGTGATCATTGGAATTGATAAGATCTCGGACAAGTTCTAACAAGAGATATTTTTGATGAACATTTTTTGAGTTATTGCCCTTGACTTTGTAAACACGCGTCAAAAGTTGTTTTTTGCCCTTGATTAGGGCTGTGTGATTTAATTGTTTGTTGTATTTGGGTTATTGATATTGATTTTAAAAAATTTTGTGGAAATATTCAGCATAAATAATTTCTTCAATATGAGAAAATTCATACTTTAGTCACTAAAGACTGTTTTATTATTTCTGACAGCTGCCTGTGGGCGTATGTTACCTTGCAACGCAAGCTATCTTTTAAGAAACTTGATGATATTTTATCAAATTCAACATTTTTTGTCTGATAGATTTATATGAAAAGAAATCTTTCAACTGTGTGATAAGAATAATATTATGCTTAAAAAATTGAGACTTATTTTATTATCTTTATTTTGTAGATGTTGTAAGATTTGGAAATGATAGATGAGGTTTTTAAATAATTATCAGTGAAAGTAAATTCATGTCTAGTCAAGTATGACTGTTTAACATCTTGGGTCATGCTCGCAGTCTGAAATGAAATGTATGGAGTTTTTTGTCCTATATTTCTGCACAAAGTAGGCGTTTTGAGGCCATTAGCCTGTAGCACACAGGGCCTTGGCTTAATGTACCTTATGAATGACTAAATGTTTTTTCCATGTCAGTCCTTCTAACCTGCATCACTGACTCGCAGTCTGAAGAACAATTGTTTTCCAAAAATATGAATAATCTTTATCAGTACAAATTTATCAATTTTATAATTGAATAATAGTAATGATTAAATCATCCCAGTTAAAAATTTGAAAATCTGAAGGTCTAAATTGAAAGGTGTCTGATAATACAGAAATTATGTGAAATTGGAATTAGTGAAATGTGGATATAAGTGTATTATTTTTACCACACTGATGTTCCTGTATCATGGTTAATCTTACCCACACTTCACATCAAAATCATCATTTTGTAGCAACAGTGGTCTAAAGTCATGAAGTCTGATTATAAGCTGTGTGTTTTTATTTAATCACCTGTGACCCAAGTTATAATAAATGTGTGTGTCTTTCAAACCAACTGTATATTTTACTAAGAGCAGTACAATATGTGCATATTGACCCAAGTAGTATAAAATCATAGAGAGTGTAAGATCGAAGAACATAATCTTCCAATCAATACGACATCATTAAATATTAGCACTTCCCCAATCAATGTTTAATTATCAACACACTAGGGCAAGTAATAGCTTCTTTATGATTCTTGAATTGAACTTATTGAATTTGGATTTATTGGCATAAAATTTCGACACATTTTCAGTTTTATTTGCATCAAACTTCTCTTTTTGACCTTATGCAGACATCATAAGACCACAAGACTTCAGTCTTCAAGGTAACAGCTTTTTTTTTCTTTCTTTAGCTACACAATGGAGCATGAGAAATGATATTGTACTTAGCTATTGTTGAAAGAATAAACAGTTCACCATGATATATGGAAAATTAAGTCAAAACAAGACCACCTCATAGAAAAATGTTTTTTTGACTATGGTGCAAAGAAAAATGGGGCTAAATTTTGGAATGTTCAGGGAAAACTATTTATCTTGTTCATATTCTTGTAAATTTGATTGAAATTTCAACCTTTTAACCTTAATTTCTTTCTGAGATTATCTTCGTTAGATTACATCAATGCTTTGTTTGTCTGCCCTGTTTTCCTATTAATTGGTTTTATCCTTCGTCTTTGATTCCTGGTGGTAAACATTGATTTTTTTAGGTCTAAATGTATGTTCATTCATACTCTCTAGGTGTGAATTCATCTTGACCACTAAGACCGATTCTGGCAAAATTGTTCTATCTGGATATTTCAGTGTACGTTTAATGAATTGAATTGAGTTTTACCTCCTACTCCTCTCAACCTCATTAGACTAATGTAGATGGGCAAAGGCATGCAGTGTGTGATGAGGAAAAGTTTGTCAGGACAGCAGCATTAGCCTACTCTTTTTCGATCCCAACTGTTAAGGGATCTTTAACATGTGCAGCCTGTAGTTTTCCATGTCAGCCCCTCCGACCTGCATCACTGATATGGGGAAATCTGGTTGAAATCCGAAGGTATTATTTCAGTGTATGCTGGGATTGAACTCTGTACCCTGGTTAGTGAGCAAATGTCTCACTGAACATTTATATCTATAAGATATAAGTTGAAAGAGATGAAACTGTCCTGGTAATGTTTTGAAAAGCATTTTTTTGGGTGGTAGAAATTTAAATTCAGTTTTGACATTTGTATGACAAATAGTGTAACATATTTTTACATGTTAAATTTCTGTAGAATATTTGTAAGTATTAGATCTATTTTATGAAAGAGTATACTATAATTATTCAAATTACCTACTTCCTTTCATACTGATTGTCACTGTTTGACTAAAGGTCAATAGTGTTACTTATATTTATATTATAAATATTCAGATATAGAACATTTATAATTGTATTCTTGAGAATAGACATGTCCATTGTATTCTTCAGACTGGTTTATATTATTAATGCTCTGGGTTTCTCTTTCCTTATTCAGTGCATTCAGGGCACAATAAACTGTTAAAAAAGAAAGAAACAACTATATTTTACAAGGATAAAAACTTCACAACTTCAGGATAAAAGGTTCACAATTAATGATGCATTCTACCAGCTGGTCCTTGGCCAAACCTCTTAGCATTGATCTTTCCTAGAATATCTGTACCCATTTACAGCTGGGTCAACAGGAATTATTAGAGAAATAGAATTGGACACACATCAAGATTAGAACCCACAACCACCATTTGCTCAATGTTACCAAGCACATGATGTCATGTAAAAAGCCAATGTTTTAATAAACTATGCTATAGAATAATAATACCCAGAGAATACAATGAGAAAAATACTTTGTACTACACTGAAGAGCTTTTTGTGCAAAAAAAAACCCACTCATTCCAATATAACACCATTGTCGTCTGCTAGGCGATTAGGTGCAGTGAGTTTGAATCTTCCTGTGCCAGTGCCTCTAAAAGTCGACCAAGTGTCGGCTCTCACTCCCTAGTATCTATACTTGCCCTGGCCAGGCTATATGAATGTGGTTATGGAATATGAAGTGGTCAACAATGTTCAAACTTTATAAACGTGAATACTTTCCTGTGAGACTGGGAGACTGTCTTTTTGTGGCAGTGGAATAGCTCAGTTGGTGGCCAGTTGGATTGTTGTCTGCTAGGCGATTAGGTGACTTCTCAAGACATGAACAATTCTGAGAGTAGGTCAGTTGTCGACTTTCACCACCTAATGCCATTAGTCATTTAGTGTTTGATGGTGAACATAATATATATTTAGTTCTCAATATGTGTGTATTTTCTTTCATTTTCTACCTCAGTCTTTATTTTTAACCATGTAAAGTCACTTTTTGTGATAACCAAACCATTTGAACTGGACTGTGATAGGAGCTTTTATATGATAAAAATATGACAGCCTCTTTTATATATATAAATGAAAAAAACTTATCAATTATTAGATTGGTACTGATGATGAACTTTCTTACTAGAATACTCTGTAACAACCTACACAGGATCAGATGGCCATCAACTTTTTTTTATTAATCTTTCAAAAAGATTTTATTTGTCTCTCTGACATATAGGTCTTTTGACATTGTCTGTAAAATATGAAATAAAATATATTCTTCTATTATTTCATGTTTCTGAACATGAAATGTCCTTCAGTTGTACCTTGATTCTATCTGGGTCCTAAGTTATCAGTGGCAACACCAGTGGGAATATCTTTAAAAATGGTTATACCCCCACTTATGTTTAATCATATTATTTCTCATACCTTTTTGTGTAAGATGTCATTGATTTCAAGATGTAGGGTTAATAAATATGTTAAGTTTGATACATTTACATTTTAAATAAACACATTTCCTTTCTAGTAATATCACATTAAAAATATTTACCTTTTAAATAAACACACTTACTTTCTAGTAATATCACATTAAAAATATTTACATTTTAAATAAACACACTTACTTTCTAGTAATATCACATTCAAAATATTTACATTTTAAATAAACACATTTCCTTTCTAGTAATATCACATTAAAAATATTTACCTTTTAAATAAACACATTTCCTTTCTAGTAATATCACATTAAAAATATTTACCTTTTAAATAAACACACTTACTTTCTAGTAATATCACATTCAAAATATTTACCTTTTAAATAAACACACTTACTTTCTAGTAATATCACATTCAAAATATTTACATTTTAAATAAACACATTTCCTTTCTAGTAATATAACATTAAAAATATTTACCTTTTAAATAAACACACTTACTTTCTAGTAATATCACATTCAAAATATTTACATTTTAAATAAACACATTTCCTTTCTAGTAATGTCACATTAAATATATTTACATTTTAAATAAACACATTTCCTTTCTAGTAATATCACATTCAAAATATTTACATTTTAAATAAACACACTTACTTTCTAGTAATATCACATTAAAAATATTTACATTTTAACATCTAATTCACATTTTGAACGGAAAAATTCCCTCTATAAAAATTTCAATTAATGATTTTCTATTTTTTCATGGACCCAATGACTATCGTAGACTCTCAGAACTACTTTGGAGTTGACATTTTAATGGATATGAAAAAGAAAAAAGTGAATAGTTGACATTTGCAAGGTGGCTTGATGAGTTTAAACACTGACTGACCAACTAACCTGAACATACAGCAATAGCTAAAGATGGCATCTTCAGATTATTTTACTCTGTCAATGGTGCACTATCATCCTTCTGAAACATGTAATGTCACTCCACTGGATTGTCAACTCCAAATTCTTTCTTTACAATGATTATTGATAGTGTTTGAATGAGATGAGAATTATAGTATTCTCTAAAAGGCACTAGCCTTAGTCATGAAGTGAGAAACAAAAACAAGGGGCTTGAGATGATCTGTGTAAAAAGTTATAAATAGTTAAAGAAAAATGAGTTATAATGATATTTAATTCCGTTTGTTTTATTAAACATTAAAATTTGATCACTCATTGCTGTTGAAAGTAAATTTGAAAATAACACATCATCCACATTATGTCAACATATCAAAATATTCTTCAAACAAGCACTGTTGTGTTTTTTACTAGTGGATTGATTTCTCTAATATATTTATTGAAAGGATGTAAAAGCTAAGCAAACAACTTAAAGTAAGTTTTGAAGAAAACCTGTCTATTGAAGGTGTTACCTGTTGTCTGTCTATAAAATATGATAAATTATATGTAAACAACACCTGTGACCCTTACTGACTTTTTGACTGAAAACTTGGCTAGACCACAGTCAGGTGTGTTTTTATGGACTAATTACCCTTTTGAATACTGATAATAACCAAGTGTAGATATAGAGTAAAGAATATGTGCAAGGTACAACTGTAAGTGGAAGGGGTTCAAAGCTGATACAGGCCAACTCTTTGAAAGTTCTAGCCATGGTCAAAATTGTTCTCGAAATTCAGAATCCAACTCTCTACCGACAAAGTTCTACCAAAGAAAAAGCTTACTAATCTCAATTTAACAGCACATAAAAAAACTATAGTTCTAACTTCATGACTAAGGAATTGTCTTTTTATGGTTATTATGTTCTGATAACACCCGAACACCACTGATTGCAAAGTGCAAGTTTCTCACAAAATGATTTTATATACATATTATGAAGATAACACACTTAAACTTTGCTATCTTCAGCTCATGATATTTTAAGCTTTAAGTGTTATAATCTACAAAAATCTAAACATCTTTGGCAAAAATGTCTCCATTGCTGAACTGCCGTCTCGTTTGTTTCTTGTGATCAGTTGACTTCTGACTCAATATTGATACTAACCAGACAAAAACACTTTATGTATATAGTTTTCAGAAGTAGGCAACTAGAAATGTATAAAAATTGCATAATTCCTTCAAAGATATCTCCAACTAGAAATTTCACTTTCTATTTGTATACATGTTTATTCTATATAAAGTGGAGTCTCAAGAAAAGACAAGTCGTCATTTTAATTTTCAAATAGGAAAATTCTGGACACCCATAAGCCTGCCAAAGAGAAACTAGCTGAGCTGCCTGCCTTAAGAGGTTGGGAGCTGAGCTGTTTCCCCGTGTGCGCTGAATTTTTAGTGAGATTTCTGCCTTGAGAGGCTCTGAGGAAAATATCAATCTTGTTTGATATTTTCTGCCTCAATATGCTAGAAATTTACCGTGTGTGGGCGTCTAAGCTGTGAGCTGAGTTAGAAAAAGTAGCTATCCAATAGAAACACGTTGACGGATCACATGATATCATTATGGTAACCGCGAATGATGCAATTTTAGAAGATCAGCTTGCTGAACTACCTTTGTCTATACGCAGTTTATTCTGTGGTATTCCAAAACAGGAAAATGAGTTCATTTTGATAAGTTACATGACAGGGATGCAGTCTGAATGTTCTTTGTTTTTTTTTTTCCTCGACGTATGGAATTTAACAAAGATTTTGTAGTGAAACAATAGCTAAGGGGAGAGCTCTATAGATTTAAAGGCTAAAATTTCGATGGTGAGCTAGGAACATTTTACTATTACTGATAAGCTTATCTAAAAAATTCCCTCAATATAACACTTCAATTGTACTAGATCAGGACTAAACAAAACTGACAAAAATCAAGCAAGAACAGATTAGGGTCTTTTCTAAATGTTTTTATGATCATGAATGTTATTTCTAGCTGAGTCCTGGAATATATTAAATAATATTCCTAAATGATAAATGCAAATTATGCATTACTGGATGTGGATGGCATTTTCGTATCACACTCTGTAACAAAGAACATACTAAGTGATGCATTAAAAAGCAATATCAAAAGTTCATTTGAGAATTTAGAATGGATTTATTTTCAGGAAATGAGATTTGGACCTTTTCTGACCTGGAACACTTGAAAAACAACCTGTTTCCTTGTGACTTCTGCATAAGTCAAGAGTTTCAAGATAAGAGATAAAAAAAACTGCCGAAAACATGTTCTCAATTTCAGATGCCTCAAACACATTTCAATAACAAAACAATATAATACGAAAGAAAATGTAATAGCCTCTAACAATCGCAAATTAAAATATATATTTGATTTCGGGATAGGGAGAGTACAAATATGCCTATTCAAGCATTTGGTTGTTAAAATATAAACTTTACCACTTTTCTTGAATACTGGTTGAAGTTGTGAAATTGGACTGAGGTCAAATAACATTTCAAGGCATCAAAGCCAATCTGTAGCAATTGATATGAATTATCTGCTTGAAAACCTGAACAACTGATGGTAACAAGCAGTGAATGTGCTTTTTCAGTCATCAGTGTGCATACTAAGGTCTTTCAATAAATCAAAAAATTTATCATTTTTTTTTTAAGATGCTGCCAGTTGAAAGCAGTCATTGATAATCTGTAAGTTCACTCTACCAATGGTAAGGGACCCAAAGAAATGAGAATATGACAATTGCTCACCACTAGGCAAGTTTGGTTCCCAATTAGAAAGTAGTCATATTTATTTGCCATGAAGTGTTTCTCATAATAGGATTAGGAACTTCATC
This sequence comes from Lottia gigantea, assembly GCF_000327385.1. Lineage (NCBI taxonomy): Eukaryota > Metazoa > Mollusca > Gastropoda > Lottiidae > Lottia > Lottia gigantea. The sequence goes on along the minus strand of NW_008708645.1, from coordinate 1,300,282 downwards.
GGACAATGTTTTCACCTTCTAATCTCTTTAATCTCTTTATCAGTGCTTATTGATCAATACAGGATTAGATCATACATAAATAATCCTCATTAATCTAATCAGTATATCCTGATAAACTAATCCAGACCTTTTAATTGCTATTAATAGTACAACTATAGAGGTTACTATCTGAGTTATCTCCCTTTAGTTTCAACCCTGAAAGTTAATGGTATTAAAGGATGAAAGCCGACACAGGGCTGACGTTCGGAAGCAATGGCACAGGCATCAGAATGTTTCTTACCTTGAAGAGGATTGTATGAGGAGGATACCTAATGGCCTTGCAGATGACAATCCAACTTGCTACTGACTGAGCTATTCCACTGCCAAAAAAGACAGTGTTCCAACCCAGCGTTAGAGGGAAGTATTTACGTGAAACTGTTCCAAAGTGGTTATTCCCTTCAAGGAGACTTTTCATAAGACTCTACTATAGAAATAGAAAGTGAAAGACCCAAATCAACACCCGAAAGTGGTGTCAGGAGTATCGAACCAAATATCAAGAATGAAGTTAACTGAAAATAAAATAATGAATTTTTAAAGCAATTGTGTTTTGTCAGAGAATGGTGTTTTTGACAGGTTGTAACAATGAAATTATAACAGAAACAACTAATTTGCATATATTCAAGTCTGTTATCTTTAATTGAAGACAGATGTGCTGTTACTGATCAATGTCTCCTATTTCTATTGTGTCCTGCTTTTCCAGCCCCTCCCATTAGAATTCTTGATGAGATAATATTATTTGATAGTTATTTCTATGAAAATAATATCAGAGCTCTCTGGGACTTACACTACTTGTGACAAGAAGCTAAATTTATATTATCACACCTACACCGTCCCTTTTATCTTTATTTGTATCAATTAACACCAACTTGCTTTCTTGTTATTGTGTGGGGTAGATTTATGTAACTTTATTTTATGTGCACTCTGTAATTATTGTCACCTTCTGTCAAGTGTATATTTATTTGTCAATGTGCCTTTTGATCATTCACTGGAATCACATAACAGTCAAAATATGTCCCTTGAATAGGTCTAAATCTTGAATTTATATAATAAAATACTTGCTTTTTTCTTTTTTGAATTTTTCATTGTTAAGGTCTACAGTTCAATTCCTGCATATGCCGAGATAATACCCTTGATTTTTTCAACCTAGTTTCCCTCTGTCAGTTATGCAGTTCAGAGGAACTGATATGGGAAAAGCTTTCACGTTTAAGACCTAGTTAGCCTTATTGCACACTGCATGTCATGGCCCGACTTCATTAACCTGTGCAGAGGAGTAGGACGTAAAACTCAATTCATTTTTATTTGTATTTGATTTTTCTTGGTGATAATTAAATGAATTTGTTTTGTACACTTGTACAGTGGATCATTCAAAATTCTATTGTTTGCTGCTACAAATAATCAAACACTTGGTTAACAATGTATTTTTAAAAAGTTAAAATTGTATTTTCGTTAAAAGACTTGTCTTCAATGTGCACGGTGTAAATTTTTGACTTTATTCCAAATTATTCATTAAAACAGCCACATATTGATGTATTTATTGAAGATCAGATTATTAAACTTGTAATCAGGCTGCTTTGATAAAATTTGCCTATGAAAAGGTTTCACAAACATACTCTAATTAAACTGTGCTAGCTAATTGAGATGTAGATGATTAGGGACTTCTACGCGACAGGACATAACAAAACAGAATAAGCGAAGAGCTGCAATGAGGTGGCCCAAGGCAACAAACACGTGGGGGAACACAAGTCTTTTTCTTTTGTTACCAGCATTACAGCTCATCCAATGCAGAGGGGTAAATTGTATGCATTGACTCTTATTAGCATTTCCAATTTTGAATGGATAAAACAGTTCCTTGATCTCAATTTGAACCATTGTTAACATATTTTTATTGTTGAATTTCTAGCTTTCATCACTGGTTGAAACCATATGGAAAGTAAATGTAGAGTGTGAAAGGAAAAAAGAGTGAAATTGACCCACTATCTCAAGTCTTTTAAGAGCTCATGACAACCTGTCTCCCCTCTATATACAATAGACTGGCTTACACTCAAGCAAGTCTGTGTGGTAAAATGAATTGTTGGTTATTCCACCAGTACTCCTATGGGAAGTGAGATGAACCAGACTGAATGAGGACGCTTTCTCGCTTTCAGTAAATTAGTTTTGTAGAAATAGCTAATACAGAATACTAGATTTCAAACTGAGGGATTTTAACTGTGTTTTAGAAGAAGATAATTGCAATTGTTGCATTCAGTAAAAACCAGTATGAGTTATTGTTCATCTACTACCACTGTGTGATATTGACTAGTTTTATATATCAGTATAAAGGCTGATTATCACTCTACTATGCCACAGTGATAATTTGTCAAGAGAATAATATACTAATATTGGGATTATTTGGAATAGAATTCAGCGTGAATTGTGATTGAATCAACTGAATTATGTGATTAAAGAATATACATGCCTATTATTAGAGCGATATTAAGTGTCAAATAACACTGTGCCAATCTTGATGGATATGTTCAAGGAATTATGATATTATTAGAAATGGATGTATATTTTTGGAGGACTAAACATCATCCTGTTATAAAAATGCTGCTGTTCACATTTTGGATATTTATAGGAGTGTCTCATGGCTTAAATTTAGGTAAGGAATCATTTTATTTTAAACAAATTGTATTTTTGACAGCACAGGGATATGAAACATAAACTAAAAATGTAATTTTATTATTATTCGAAGAGTTTTAGAAGAGTGTTTTAACTCTTCTTGTCAACTAGTTAATTTTCTTGCCAGGCACTAGAACCTTTATGTAGTTTTATGATTTTTTTTAATAATAAAAGTATGAAATAAAATGGGAATTTTTGTTAAATCAAAAACTTCTATGGAGTAAATACGATGTACTGAGAACTTGCTAGATCAAAATTACTTCAAAAACACACTTATTTTTAAAAGAGATAAATCATATTTTATTTAATAATGATATATTTGTAGATTTTGTGATGAAATAGGATAAAGTAATTTCAAGAAGTAAAATATGGAATTAACTTCAATATTGTATGAAATGAAATTAAATATCGTTTGAAATCAAGTTAAATATCATATGAAATTAAATTGAATATTGTATGAAATTAAATTGAATATCATATGCAATTAAATTGAATATCGTATGAAATTAAATTGAATATCGTATGAAATTAAATTGAATATCGTATGAAATTAAATTGAATATCGTATGAAATCAAAATATGATAAATGAAATGATTAAGGATATTTCCTTTTTTAGCAAGTCTGATAAAAATTACAATTGGTAAAAAAATATAATATGAAATAAGTTTTACATTTAGTTCATTTAAAAAGATGAACTCTATTATCCAAATCAAACTAAAAGTGAACATTTTAAATTTTTAACCTGAGAAATTACCTATTTGATCTAAGTATATTAATAGCATAATATATATTATGAAATACATGACATTGATCATTTCTGAAATTTTTATATATATCGAGGACACGGATAACATCAATTTTCACCATCATCAAGACGTCTGTGGTTCCTGAAATTGCTCTAAAACTAAGTGTTTGTTGATGTCACTAATCGTGAAGGGCCTTATGTGATTCAAGCATAGTTTGCGATTAGTGACGTCATCAAACACTTAGTTGGAAAACTTAAATGGAATTGCAGGAACCACAGACGTCTGATTGAAAATTGGAATGGTGCAAATTGATGCTATCAGTGTCCCTGATGCATTAAAAAAAATTATTTTATGAAACCTCTTTACAATACCATTAAGTTGAAAATATACAAAATTCTGTTCCCGATTTTCCAATTATTTAAAAAAATATTATTACCTGCATTTTGAAATAAAATTTGAAATTATCTTCTTTTGTGAACAGCTTTACAACAAGAAAGACTCCTTATTTACGGAATTGATATTAAATGCATCTCTATATCAGATTGAAACGTTGTTTTGCATGATCGCTCGATTGCACTACCTCAATGACATGAAATATATCAAAAACTTCTACAAATCGATAGACGTTTTTTAACAGAGCTAACAATTTGCCAATCATATGCTTCTTCAATAAAATAAATGATAGGGTCAACATAAATTCATAGTTTGTTTTCCAATAATAACTTTAAATGAAGAAAAAATTTCTACCTATTGTTAATTGGTACAATTCTAGAAATCTTCAGGCTTCCATCGAAGTTTTTTCATTGATCTTGAAATAAATGTCTTTTAGTTATTATTTCTTGATATTCAAATGTCATTACTGTGAACCACACTAATTTTCTTTTTGTAATCCTTAAGGGACATTTAAGGTAAAATTTTATGGTATACTACTCCTGAATTTTACTGTTCACAATGTTCTGTTAATGCTATTTTTTTGTTATAATTCAGAAAAGCAGTAAAAAGAACCAGGTTTTGTGTTTTATATTTTAAATGATGCAATGGTTTATTTCTTCATTAATACATATGAAAGATACATTGAATTATAAAATGTTATGACAGATACATGTCTCCGTGTGATGATGTATCATTTTCCACTCATCACTTGATCATCATTATTGGTGATACCTTCAGGCTAAATATACTTCTGTCCAATTTAAATTTTTCACGTTGAAATTTTAGTTTTATTCCCTTGGTAGCTTGTTACAATTTCTAAATATTTTTATAAGAAGCCTTAGGCAATAATTTAAACTCAAATGTGTCTTCATTTCTTTTTATCTGTCAATTTCCGAGATATTTTGAAAATGTGGACATTTAGTCGTACATATTCAAATTTAAAACCCTGGTTTTTGCCATTGGGCTGTTTATAATGATAAAATTATTTTGAATTTAGTGATTTGGTGATTGAAAAATTTAATGATTTCATTCAAATAAGTCACCATTTGTAAAAATATAAATAAAATATATTTTAGGGCCATTTCATAGTAGGGCCTACTAAATTAACTTTTTGGGGGACCATTTAGACCCATGAACGGGAAAAGAATAAAAAAAAAATTTATATTTTGTATTCTCGAAAAATATCTAGGTTGAAAAGAAAACGAAAGTAAACTTCAAAATGAATTTATTGGCTAGTTTGATTGTGAATGTTTTTGTCTCAAGTATATTAAGATTATGTATGTCACATTTTATGGTAGATAAGATTATATTCAAAATTGTGACAAAATTTGAAATAGCAACGTCTGCTTTAAGAATTAATGAAAAAAGTCAATTAATATTATAAATACATTATTTTGATATTGTCTTAAAAATCCATTTTTAACCCCCTCTGTAGTCTAAACCAAATGAATGCAATCATTCAAATTTCACATAGTGTTAATAAGTCCAATCTGTGCCTTTTCTGATGAAAAGAGGCTTTAGATATTTTCACTCTAAATCATTGTATGAACTTTAATGTATACATACTATAACACTTAAGTTGACCTTGTTGCACAATTATCTTAATTTCTACCAAGATTCAGTTCATGACATGAAATCAATTTAAACAAAAGTCATGCTATGAAAAAACATAACAAACTTTACTGAAACCTTTCAAATAGTGGCATTTTTTTTTTCCAGTGAAAATTTCCTATAAGTTAATGGATGCCTTTCCTTTTGATTTTGTTGTATGGTTTTTATAAAATTGATCAGAATGTTTTTCCACATAAGGAAAAAGGCATACTGCCCCATTAAAAATATTTTGCCAATTGGAAATAAGATGATGCAAGGTTCAGAAGAGGCTTAGAGAAAATAAAATTACACATAGTTGTTAGGATAGATTATGACCACATTCAGTCATTTTGAGGATGAGCCAGACATGACTGTCATATACATTAAAATCAATAACTACAGGATGCATAAACTATCAATAGACAAAGACATATTAACTATGCTGTCCTATTGAACATTTATAATGTTTCATAGATAAGGTATTATTCAAATTGGAAATTTTCATGGTTTAAATAGCCTTTTATATATAAATAAGAATTATACTCAGTCCAAACTAGATGTAAATTTATTCATATAAGTAAAATCTGTATAAAATTAATTTACTTATGTTTACAACATAAGTCTTATAGATTATATGATAATAATGTTATATTAAATTATAACATAAATGATATATACCTGTTACCTATTCATTTAATATACCTAAGGAAGAAATGACATAACACCTTTCAACATCCAATACAACTAGGAAAGAACTTATTAAATTGTAGATGTGCTTAACACAAAATATTTTGTGCCTAAAGCTCTACAGATTTGAAATTTAAAAGAGTCTACCATACCATGGTTTGAAGTGAGAAAAATTACCATGAAAATGAATTATTGTGTCAACATTTTTGTGGTTGGTGTAACAATTACGTTCAAAGGATGTATAGCTAAATGGTAGCTCTTCTTCATGTTATTTTGCACATCATTAAATTATTTCAAGAGAACATTTGACAACAAACATGTTAAACAACTCTGATTTAAAATATTTTACAACATAGTAGTAAAGCATAGTGAAGGACCAGTTGAACTTGATTTACAATTCTTTTGTACCTTGCATCTTTTCTAGGCAACAAAATCAGCACACTCGCGAATCCTGCAGCTGTATTAAAATTTTTCTACCTCTTTGAATTATGACTTGTTTAACTTGTTTCTAGGTTTATTCTTAAGGTTAACAGATAAATAAATGATATGCTGTATTGGAGACAGATGCATTTGTGTACAGTTTTAGGTTGTTTGAAATTGCAAAATGTCAATCATTTCAACATGGCTTGTAGAGTTGGCAAAATATCAGTGCTGTTTTATCTAGAATTTTCAATAAATGTTTGATACCAAAGTCAGAATTTAGTGAACAATAATATGGTTATTTCAAGCAAGTGCCACCATTTTGACAATATCTGTGACAGACATCACGAGCAAACAACATTAAATCTAAAGACAGCGGATATACTCTTGTCGAGTAAATGAGAAATTGTGTTAGGTACAAAGCATCGATCAATAATTTTACATTGCGCACGCTGTATTGGAATGAGTCGAGGAAAATCACATTAAAGATGTATCAGAATTCCAAGTGGAAATGTTGATCTGTCTGCTATTGTTGGATGGAATTCCATACGCTGTCTGCATTTGTGTAGAAAGAATGGCCATTGATGAACAGGTGATTAGCACTGTGATATTTTCACCTAATCTATTCAGTGTTATATTTCCATCAATCAGTTCTTAGTTTGAAATTATTGACCTTCAGAAATACTTCTACTAGTGTTAATGTACAGTTATTTTCATCAAGTCATTATCCCCATCCTAGTTGGTCATTGTTGCCGCCTATTTCTCTATACACCATTAATAGCACCTCATTAAATTGTTTATTTGATTCACTATAGAACACTATTGTAAATTTTTCTTCCTCATTGTTGAAGAGCTCAAATGGAATATTGATTTTGTATCCATCTTTTTGTATTGGAGGTCTTCACTGCAGAAGAAAATTAATACTTGAATTATATTGTAATAACTCATGATAGAGCATGGTAATGTTGAATTATGCTCTTAATAATATATTAGTATATTTTAATTCGGTAAAAGTTTTTTTTATTTTCTTAGTCAATGTTTATCTGAACAGTTGTTTTACATTATATATTGTTAATCTTTTGTGTTGTTATTAAGTAAATAATTGCAAATTGAGGTAAATTTTGTTTCCTCATCCATGTCTAATGTAATGCCCCCATTTTTCAGTGAATGAAATTGGAGCTGAAGTTTTGGTGGGATTTTGAAAAAAAACTGATCAAAGTTAATATTTTCACAGGAATGCTGGCATCAATGAAGCAATATTAAAGGTTAACAATTTAAAGCATGCCAATACTCATAAAAACAGCACGAAAAGTATACATTATAATGGCATTTTAGAAACCTGAATGAAGTTTAATTCTTGCAAGAAAGGAATTTCCTGATGAGGCTACAAAACATCTAGAAAATGCATCAACCATTCTGATTTTAAAAGAAAAAAAACCTATAAAATATAAAATGTTCCTGAAATAAATGATGCTATATATAAATATAAATTTATTTGGATATGGTATCTCCTAGACAATCTAAATCAATTTTAAAGATGCACTAAATTCATCTTTTTTTTTAATGAAATGAAAATATTGAGCTTTAAATAGCTGCTAATAGAAATGCAACATTTAGTCTTGTTGCTTCTAAAAATTGCAAAAATATTGTTTCTGTTTTTAAAAGTAATGCCTTAATGTTTTATTTAGTGACTACTTAAACTAACCATGTGAATAACAAGAAATTTTTTGATACTTAGACATACTCTTAAATATATGAAGACTCCAATTTAACACTTTTTTTTATATCAAATTTGATGTGTCATAAATCTGCCATGAAAAATTCTGACAAAAAATGCTAAAAAGATCAATATCATTGCATATGGATGCCAAATTTGTTAAGATAAAAATTCGAAAACATTGAAAATAGCTAACAAGAATTTGTTACCTATTTATTCAACTTATTAAAGTGATAACACTCTTTTTAAAAATGCATATTAGAAAATTTTTTTTTTGTAATTTGATTACAATGTTTTATCTTGTTTAAATTTTCTCACCAGATGATATTAAATTCAACAGAATAAAATGTCATGTTTTACAGTATAAAATACTATCATGCAAGTTTTTTTCTTCTCAAATCGAAGAAGGTGACAGAATAAAATGTAATTTGATTTTTAACTTCTTGAAATGAATACAGTTGAGCACTTTCACAATGTAAAGAGCCATAAAGACTGTAAACATTATATCTTATGGTCAGACTTTCTGTCAAAGACTCTCATTGGCTGTATTCAATGCATACAATCCAACCAAATTGCTGCATTGACAAACGTTCATGATACAAGAAAGGTGACTATTGCAGTCAAGGTATGAGACAAAGCTTTACATTGTGAAGGAACAGCTGTGGTAATTGTTGTCAGCTATAAAAGACTTTAAAGTTTTATTGAGAGATGGCTGAAGAAAATCTAACAAAGAAAAATTACATTTTTACGTCCTACTTTTCTGCTTCTATTTGGGCTAATGTAAGGCCATGCAGTGTGCAACGAAGGAAATTTTCTACAGGATTGCAGCATTAGCCTACTTTTTTTTCGATTGTTTGTTTGCCAACTGCAGAGGGATCTTTGACATTCACAGCCAGTAGCACAAGGGGCCTCAGTTTTTTGTTCAATCTAAATGACTTAACACTTTTTGCATATCAGCCCAATGCTTTCGAATGCAGAAATGCATAAACTTTATTAAATACTGGTGCACACTTAACGATTTTTTGACGTGGATAATATCTTAGTCGAAAAATCGGCCAGTGAGCGTAAGTCCACGACAGCCCTATGACAAAATGGAGAGATATCTGGCATGTTTAATAGATAGATGTCCATGTCGGCAAGTTTGCACTGACTGTCCGTCCCGGTAAGCGTACAGCCTTTGTCAAAAATCGGTACATGTGCGCTGGCCTTTAGAGATGGTTAAAAAAAATCTGACAATGAGAAAAATTGTGATGAGTTCAGAAAAGAGCATGACAAATCTCACAAGATCTGCTGGAAATACCTTCATCTAAATACTGTATGATAGGTGTCAACATATGTTAAACTGCTGTAGTAATATTTTAATATTTTACTATATAAAACTTGGAATATCAGAAGGTTACCATTGAAATTCTGGAATCAGGAAATATGTGACTTTTATCTTTATATATTCAGTTTTAATGGAGAAAAAGTATAATATAGTCAGTTTTAATGGAGAAAATAGTAAAAAGTATGTGAATGGTTTAAATTTTGGACCTGACGAGCTCAGAAGTGTGGATTATGTATAAAAATGATTAATTGCCCAACTCACTTAAACTGACATCTCTTCTCTGATAAAGCATCCTGAGTCCCTGTGTGCTACAAGCTGTGCTCCTTAAAGAACCTTCCACAGTTGGAAATCAAAAAAGATTATGTCAATGTCCTTGCAAAATTTCACTCATTGCATACTGCATGGCGTTGACTTTCTTTATTACCCTATCATGTGCAGAAAATTATGATGTAAAACTTCATTCATTCATTTCATTTCATTTCATTTCCCAAAATAAATTTGTGTTTACAGGTACCGCTAATGATGTAAATGTTGATGTGATCATGCCTGCATCATATTATTGTTTATGAGGAGCAGTAATTTGTCCTCATTGATCAGTTTATATAATACACTCTCTTTAATCCTTCCATAATAATTTATTTAGTTTCAAGTTTCCACGCCGATATGATTTGGAGCGTCAATGATGTGGTTTGATTTCTAACAGACGACCAACATGGGGGAAGTTAAAGTCCAGGCGTAAGGTTGTAAAATATTTGGTCATGGATATTGCATTTTATATGACCCAAGTTGTTCATCAAGATAACGCCAGTGTAGCATACAGATTGTTTGCCAGCAGTCCTTTGGGACATTACTTACATCTCAGCTCTTCGATATTGGAGTAGACTGGATCAAAAGTTCACACATGTTATCAATATGCTTATCAAACATATCATCATATAAACATAAATAAATAAGCCATCTTAACAAGATGTTTTGGAATAATTAAATGCTTGCTTGAATTTTCTCTTAATTATGATCATGTTGTGATGGGGTGTTAGGTCATGAAGCAAACATGACTCTCACAGCATCACAGCTGGTGCAGAAGTATATTTTTGACTTGATCAAACACTAATTAACACATGTTTCACCATATTTAATGTCTTTCAAATTAGATAGTAGAAAAAATCACTAACTGTTCATTTTTATATGTATTTATATTTATATTTCTCATGTTTAATGATTTGACTGCAAAATGAAATTGTGAACTGTTCACAGCTCACCATTGAAAATTGAGTAATGAAATCCATGTGTGTCCAGAATTATGTGTGTTTAAAAGTTTCTTCAGACTATTCCTTATAGAAAAAAACATATAGAAATTTTAATACCTAGTTTCAGGTATATTTGATGGAATTATGTAACTTTCATACAACTCTGGTAGTTCTGATGACTATTTACATATATTCTGGACTCAAATCAACCTCCCTTTAAGCCCTTGTTTGTAAATTGTGTGCTTACTCATGGTATTCAAATGTACTGAACTACATATTAAAACAGACTCATTAGCTTAGTGTTAAACATTTTAGTGCATCATTAAAGTAATGTAGACCTTTGTAGTAGGTAATTTAAAGAAAGGAAATTGGAAAGAGTAAGAATTAGCGTTCTTGGGTAATTTGGTAAATTAAGGCTGTCTGGTTATAGTTAATTACATAGAGACAGTTTTGTAGTAATATAACACAGTAAAGGGTCACAGTATGTGGCCAAATGGAATCGACAAATTGAGTGGAGGCTTTTAAAAGATTTTTAAAAAGAAAAATAATATTTCTTTTTCCCTTAACATTGAATAACAAATTGAAACACAGAAGTCATGCAGTTCCCAAAGTTCTTAAATGGAACCCTAATCTATTTTCAATTAATAAACACTTTCAGTTGACTGAGGCTGTTATTGCAGGCTCCATTTATCCCTAATATTTGTTATGATTAGATGTAATGTTACACATGATTATATACAGGGACTTGAATCATGTTAGGTAACTCTAGCACCTTCTAAATTGACATCTTATTGACCAGTGACCACTTAATAACTCATTATTCAATATTGATACACTTTATCTTTTGATGAAGTCCATGGTGGTGGGGTCTGAATCCCATTTAAGCTAAATTAGCCATTAATGGAGGTCTGTATTTCTAGGAGTGCTAATCTTTTAAAGTGTTGGTTCCTTTGTTTATGTTGGCTACCCTTTTAAACACTTAAAAATTTTGCATGATGTTAATGAAATCAGATTTTCAACTAATGCACCCAATTATAATTTTATACATTCTGTTTAAAACTATAAAATAAAGTCACCACCACCACCACTTAAAAAATTTATCTGAATCATATCTTAAAGCATTATGTAAGTAAGTTTTGCATTTTGATGGAAGCATCCCGACTTGAGATTCTCTCAATTAGTCCATTTTATCTGGGTCAATACAGGGCTTTAACTGCGTAGAGGCTGATGAGGCAAATTTGCCAAAAAAGAATTTTTGTTTAAAATAATAAAAGTGATATTTCGCTTAATATCTTACTTAATATCTCTAGTAAAGTTTATAACATTTGAATTCACTGAAAAAGTTGTGACCTTACTAACTTCAAAGACAAATGTATTTTTGCCTCGTTGAAAGAAGACCCTAGTTACGCCCTTGCAATATTGAACATTCTTTAATAAAACAAGCTGCTTGAAGGACTAGTTTGGTGAAACAAAACTCTATGACCTCTGTTGGTTTGGTCACTGTATTGTAGAAAATGGTCTCTGTATTTAAGAAAATGAAATGTGTGTTCAAATATTATTTTAACTGATAAATATCTTTTTTTCAGGAGTAGATCAAGTATGATACATGTATATTCTTGCCATGTTTTAATGTATTCAAATAGCGTAGAAATGAACGCCATGCTTCCATTGTAATATGGATTTCATACAGAATGAGTGCTCTGCAATCAATATATATATAATTATTTCATGTATATACTGGAACAATTATTTCAGCAAATTGTTAAAAAAACACAGTATGTCATGGTAACATATTATATGTAATACATAAATAGGAAGTAGATTTTCTCCAACATTACAAATTTAGGCCCTTGATTATTAGTTGAATCACTTATTATTATTTATAGTAAGTATCGCCAAAGTGTTATTAAATATAAAGTCTGAGTTCAAATCGGGCAAATATATGTAAGACATCTTCACAATGTCAAGCTATAACTAACATTGTGAAGATGATATAAAGGTACACAGACTAGAAAACTTCTATACAGTCACAGTGATATCTCCAGAATTTAAAATTAAATTATAGAAAATGCAACTGATGACAATTCAAGATAAATGTTGCATTTTTGTGTTTGACATTTCTAAAATGATCAATTCTTAATGTCAATTGTATCAATGGTCCAAAAAATTGTAATTGCATTTTGCTTTCAAGTATAAAGTGTCCCATTTATTGAATTTCTAGAGAGTTCTATCTTCTTTTAAGGCGTAATTTTCAAAAAGTTCTCAATTTAATTTTCTTAAATTGCTGTTTCATTTGCCAGTCGTTCAACGCAGAAATATTGAGCGTTCTCCATAACACAACTTGTTTTCTTTGATTAAATCCATAAATTGACGGAATGAGAGAATAAAGATGTGAATCGAAGACATCTTTTCATGTATCGACATGTCATGCTCATCAATGTCCTCTATGTCCAAGTTATCAGCAGTTAAAATATCGGTATCACAGAAAAAATCCCTGCAATCTATGAGTCATGTAAATTAATCAATGATTATGTAGGTTTTCCTATAGGTGACATGGTTGTGGTCGTAGTTTGAAATAAGATGGCAGCCATTTTTCATCAATAATATGTAATGACAGAATACTAGCCTTACTTTTAACTAAAATTGATCTTCTCTGGTATCAATTGATCTTTTTGTGATTGTTATGCCTTATTAGTCAAAGAGTTCTGGTATTTCAGGATTTTTTATTCCTTGAACGCTTATTTTATTAAAGGGTTAGTCCAGATATTTCCTTTTGAGCTCATTTACAGCTATTAGTAGAACGAAAATCCAAAATTTACAGAGGACTCTATCCCATTAAAGCTGCTTACAGAACATGAATTTAGTTCTATTTATTTGTTTAAAGGCCTTGGTTTGCACTTTTTAGGGACAAGAAGAAACGAGTTGTCAATTTCACTGAGCTTCCTGTTTCTGAGACTTACGTACGATTGGTCATGTCCTTTTGTGGCTAAGATCAGTTAACCTTAGGGTTTGAATTTTCATCCAGCAAGGATTGTTGCTTGGAATTTATTTCAGTAGCTTTCTTCTTTTAAAATCTATGTTCAGTGAACCATTGCTAATGATTTTCCCATAACACATAATATTATTGACTCATCAGGATCTAATTTCTATTTACAATAGAAGACACACTTTTACGGTCTGCTACAAGCACAATTTCTGAAAGGAAATCTTTTATTTGAAAATTTTACTTGAAAATAAAAGAAATTGCATATAGTTAGTTGTTACTGGATTTCATGCTACGTATTCTTTTATGAATGCATTATGATATGCATAGAGATTTACATCCTACTATCTAATGGGCTCATGAAAATAGGCTATACCATGCAATGTGGAAAATTTTGCCAGGACAGTACACAGGGGCTCAGTTAATCCCATCTGAACCACTAGATGCTAGTATTTAGCGGTATTTCAGCACTATTAAACATTAGAAATTGTTATGAATGTAAGTGATAATAAGAAAAATGGCAACATACTTTCTGAAGTTTTCCAATGTGTTTTGAGAGTAAAAGTGTTTTTTAATGACTTTCAAAGGACATACAATGCCACACTGTTCGAAAGGAATGTCTGATTTGTTATTGTCAATTCTACTTTCCCTATAATGACATAATACACTGCTTGATAATTGCTAGTGTTTAAAAAAAAGTCGCGCCATCACATTTGCTAATGAAGTCAGTTTTGGTTTCAAATTTCATATTAATCATTGATACTGCAATTTCCTTTTGTTTCTAAGTGTTACCAATGTCAGAGACCATTGTTACTGCTATTGATTGGAACTGGCAATGCTTGGCTGACTCCAAGGAATATTGCATTTGAACTTAATTATGAATATGGATTGTCTCATAATGTGGTTTCCATCTGCCAGAATAAAATCTTGATAAAGTTAAAGATGGCTTGAAATAAAATTCATACTGATGTGAACATCCTTGAAATACTGATGTGAACATACTTGACATGAAGATGTCTCCATAGGAATACAAGGCTAAAGTATTCTTGCAAAGAATATGTTAAAATGAAATGAAAGAGTAACCATTCTACTTTTCTGCACCTGATTGGGCTAATGAAGATGGGTAGCACTCAGGGCCTTGGTTTATTGTCTGATCTGAACGACTAGACACTTTTCAATGTCAGCCCCACTTACCTGACGGAAGTATTATCTCAATATATGCTGGAATTGAACCCAGGTTAGTGAGCTAGCGTCTGACTGAGCATGTCATGACAATAATAATAATATAAAGTAGGTAGATACCAGGTGTTGTCACCCTCATTCATTATTGATGAAAAATCATTAGTATTGATAATAGCCCAAGTAGAAAGAGAATAAATGACAATTAGAGCGGTAGATAAGGTGAGAGAATAAATTTCACTTGATTACATTTTAAGGTCTGAATATTGATTGTTTGCTTCTCAAGTCTGCATTTTGTTTAGAAATAGAGATAATTAAGTTAAAAAAGTACCGTTTGTTTTACAATATATATGTGAAACTGAACAGTTTAAGGTTACTTCTGATCTATTGTCTGATATTGTAAGTTGTATTATGTAACCTGATTATAGAATGACTAATAAGATTGATGGATACTATACTGTTACCAGTATAGGGTTTATAAGAGAAACTCTCTTATAGAAGCACTAGCTTAGGGACTGTGAATTCAGCATTGGAATACATCAATTTGATAAAAAAAATTACCTACTTCTGGAGAGATTTACAAGATAAACAAATAATTCAGAAATGCAAAGCTATTGTTTCAGGGAGTTAATGAAAGGGGATCTAATCTACCATGGACAAGAACATTACTCAGATTTATTCCGTTTGTAAGCAGTCACCAAACGTTTAATATAGATGTTAGGGAATTCATTCTGGAGTTCTTTATAAAAGCGTTTGACAATCACAGAGGCATTTTTAGCTGTAGAATTGTAGGTGGCAACGAAAGGTATAATTTGATTGTCATGCTGTATATTTAGGCCGTTAGGTACAACTGTTTGTAATTGGTCTATCCAGAAACTCTCCCTTTGTGTAGATTTACATCAGATGAATACTTTATACCAGGTATTTCAACCTGGGGATAATGAACTTATTTGTAGTCTAGCATAATTTTTTTACAATTATAATTGAAGTCCTTCTATTCAGGCCGTCTATATTTTCCAACATGACAAAAATTACAGCAAAAATCATGAAATAATAAGTATTTATAGGGAGAGGTGGGAGTATTCTGCGAGGGGTATTAAAAAGAAAAAAGGTTGAAAATCTATGCTTTATACATACATATTGACATGTACTGTATCAGTAAGCCTATGGATCTCTTTCTTTGTCCTCACTCATTCAAACTGTGACTAAATTGTTAACAGCAAACTCTTTTATGTTGATCACAAAGGCAAATTCTGTTATGCTGAGCAGAAGGACAACATCTGTTGTGGTCATTTAGGAAATTGGAACACACTGTAAAGATAGTTATCTCCTCACGTTTTTTTCACTGACCTTATAATCAATATACTTGTAATTTATATGTGTATGTATATTTGTGATCCATGTCTGTGTATTTGACAAGTCTTACAGAAAAAGGGCTTGAGAGCATGACTTGAGCAGATTTTTTAGAAGCTTACTGTGCTCAAATGTATTGGTTAATGAAAACTATACGCATAAATCTAGAGAAATGTATCCCTGGACATACCTGAATTTTAATGTCCCTTTAAGCAAATAAGAAAAAGGTCTTAAAAACATTCAAGCTGGCATGGAATAGGTGGAAACAAATAAAATTGTGATACTTCTGAATAATAACATTGTAAACAGTTCTCATTCAATTTCTCATGCTTAGTATTCAATTTGCATGAGAGAATCCAGTTCATTTAATTAAATAATAAACACTATGGGTGGCCATATATGACATGAGGACAATGTAAAACAGTTAATTAGAAATTGGATGAAACTCATTTTCCCCATCCTGAAACCTACAAATTTATAAAGTAAATATTTTCTGTCCCAGCATTGGATTTTTTTTATCTTAGCCTGGGGACATAGACCACAAAAGAGTTCAGATTAAAAGGATAAAGAAATCAAGTATTATTTTTACATCTAATTCAGTTTTGACTGACAAACAAGCTAACTCCTTGACCAAGAATTCAATACAGGATCGAATGACTATATAGAATTTGAATAATAAGAAATGTTTGTCTAACAAACTGACCGGATACTCCCTGTTCCAAGATAAAAACATTATTCAAACCATTTGGTCTTCATAACCTTACAACAATATTTATCAAACTCTCATTGGCTTTGTGTTATTTCCCTTTTTTACAACTTTTTAAATGTATCTATCCTTTTCACCCAAATTCTATTATAATATCAATGTTTTTGGTTCTGGCATATAGTTTTGAACCATCAGTATTTCCAATATCACAAGTATACTTTTTCACAAGTTAATAAAATAATTTCATGTCAAGTGAACCTTTTGAAGATTCTTTTTTAACCTGGCTTAATTGACCGAAATCTGAACAAGGCAACTTCAATTGTACTATAGAACAAAGTTTGTTGTAAGACAAGAGAAAAAATTGTAAAAACAAATTGAAAATTCAATCTGAAATGTGGTCTTTTAAGAAGGATTCAAATGTCTATAAAAAATCAGATGAAAAAATGAAACATGATTCAATATTGAATTCCGTCTAAGAAAAGGGAAGAAATTAATGTTTTGTAAAAACCCAATTGAAAATTCTAACTCCAATCTAATCTTTTAAAGATACATACAAATTTTCAAAGAAAAATATTGATCTTAATATTCAATAATAAATTTACAAGATTTCGTGAGATCGGGATTTGCTTGAAATAAAGAAAAGATTATTTTATACATGATGGCCTATTTTCTTTATAACAAACAAAATGAAGTTTAAAATGAAGGGCTATAAAGACTATAAAGAGTGTACTAGGTGGAGATGAAAAGATGGTGCAAGATTTCACTCACACAGGATTAGATCTCAAACAAAGAAGCGTCCACTTTCTTGTAGAGACAGATGAAATTGTGAGACTACTGTTTAGGAGGGGGTCGGATTTGAACTGATATTAAACAAACATAGTATAATTGACAGTATCTCAGAGAAAGTTGATGGTAACAATGACCACCATCTAATAACAAAAGCTCTACATTTGATTAAAGAGAATGGTAAAGACAAAGTGTTATCTTTGGACTAATATGTCTTTAATAATGAAGGGTTACCACATTCTATTGTTAAGTAATTCGCAATAAATCTTTAAAACTGTGAAAGACACCCTCCAAAAACATTGATGTCATCTTATTTTGGGCTGTAACAAATTTTCATTTTGATAAGGTCCAGAAAAGTAGCACCTAAAACTCTATTCATTTGATTCTAAAAACCATGCCAAAAATAATTCAAATAAAAGATAGATAAAAGTGAAGGGAGAGAAGCTCGAAGATTTAGGACTTGAATAACAACCATTGTTAATTCACACATATCTCACATAGATCAAATTTCCAAGAAAATGGAGTAAACAATTGCCTGACATAAGCTACTTATGAAATCATTAATAAGAGTAACCCCACACAGCATCAAAGATGAAGTACAAGTATTAGCATAAACTCATAATGAAATTAGGGGAAGAGGTGTGACTTAAAACCAGTTTTGGGTTAAATGAAATAAAATAAAATATTGACTATTGGAAGAATTTAGCATTAGAGGTCCAAAAAACTGACCTTTTATACACTGTTTTTTTTGTTATATAACCAGTTACCACAAAAGGGAGTTAAGGGGGGGGGGGGGGGGGGGGTAGTTGATGTTTTGTGCCTGTCTTGCTGTGGTGTTGATCTTTCCAGCTCATCTCTCCAGTAAATAGCTTTTGGTTTAATTGTTAAGATTATGAAAAGGAGAATACATATTGATCTTGTTATAGTACAAAAAATCTGTACTCTTTCAAAGAGAAGTATAATCGTGTTTTTAGAAAAAAGTAAGCATGGTCTGCTTTGTTCACATTATAAGCTACAGAGCGTGTCTAGTTTTCATGCTTGAAAATTTTGTTGCTAGATCCATTATGGCTGCCATATAACTTAAGCGGCAGAAGTTGTTCTGGTCAGACTAAAATATGAAATCAATACTAAATGAGTTGAGAGGTCTACTTGCTTTAGAAATATCTAAGACTCCTGTCTTGTCATTAAAAATCAATTTACTTGTCTGACAATCTCAAACAATGGTCTGATGTGATCCACTGTGACAGGTCCTTGATAAGATTTCTAAGTTTAGTGTGAATATTGATAGTTTAGTATTGATTGATAAGGATAATGGACTGAGTTATGATCACTAACAATGGTACTTAGATCGGAATTATCAGCTGGGTAAAAATTGATAATGTTAGGTATTGACTGATAAGTAGAATATGAATGTGGATAATGGAAAGTGACTTCAGATAATCAGAAATTTGATCCTTAAGAGCTATTATGAGTCAAATATCAAATGCATGATTTTTCTTTTTAGTTTTTCATTATTCTGATTTTAGCTTGTATACTGAAAGGGTTTTATTATTCTTGCATAATTTAGGATCTAAATAAGTAGTTGATTTCAACTTTCCCTATCACTTTTCAGAATGCAAATCTGACTTCTCTTCAAACAAAAGTAACATTGAAGTTTAGACTGTCTTCACTTCTAGAATGTGATATTCTCTCTTCATCTATGTTTCTTACATGAGAAAGGTATTGACCACTGACTAGGAGAAGAAAGAAAGAAATATGTGTAGTGTTGATAATCAATAGGTTAAGACTGGTATAAGGGATACGTCAATAATGAAATAGTCTTATACTACAACCTTACTCAATTATAGCTGACAGCTAATAATCTTTAATAACATACAATGGACGGATTCACATTAATTTGTCTTTAGATGGCCTGACTGAGGGTCAAAGTAAAAATGTCTGCTATCTCCAATGTACAGTGTGTTTCGAAATTAGAAACTGAGATATTTAATATGTGTTGCAGCAATCATACCTCTCAAGAATGCAGCCGATGCAGGCCACGGAAAATATTAAATACCTGTTTTGAAATGATTTTGTTTTTGTCCATGTCTATTCTAGTTTATGCTTAAGTTTTGTTTTTTTACAACCGGTATATAAGCAAGAACCTGGTTATGACTAAACCAGAAAATTTCAAAATTGACTATACAGTCCTTACTTTTACTACCAAAAAAGAGTATTCTGTACTGCCCATGGTCCAGTGACTATAATTAGTATGTCTACAGTAAACAATATGTCATAAGGTCTTAAGAAGACTTTTAAATTTTATTGAGAGATGGCTGAAGAAAATCTAACAAAGAAAAATTAAATTTTTACGTCCTACTTTTCTGCTTCTATTTGGGCTAATGTCAGGCCATGCAGTGTGCAAAGAGGGAAATTTTCTACAGGATTGCAGCATTAGCCTACTTTTTTTTCGATTGTTTGCCAACTGCAGAGAGATCTTTGACATTCACAGCCAGTAGCACAAGGGGCCTCACTTTTTTGTTCAATCTGAATGACTAAACACTTTTTGCATGTCAGCCCAATGCTTTCGAATGCAGAAATGCATAAACTTTATTAAATGCTGGTGCACACTTACCGATTTCTTGACGCGGATAATATCTTAGTCGAAAAATCGGCCAGTGTGCGCAAGTCCACGACAGCCCTATGACAAAATGGAGATATATCTGGCATGTTTAATAGATAGATGTCCATGTCGGCAAGTTTGCACTGACTGTCCATCCCAATAAGCGTACAGCGTTTGTCAAAAAATCGGTAAATGTGCGCCGGCCTTTAGAGCTGATTAAAGAAAATCTGAGGAGTTCAGAAAAGAGCATGACAAATCTCACAAGATCTGCTGGAAATACCTTCATCTAAATACTGTATGATAGGTGTCAACATATGTTAAACTGCTGTAGTAATATTTTAATATTTTACTATATAAAACTTGGAATATCAGAAGGTTACCATTGAAATTCTGGAATCAGGAAATATGTGACTTTTATCTTTATATATTCAGTTTTAATGGAGAAAATAGTATAATATATTCAGTTATATATTTCCTTATGTCAGACATCAAAATGGTCAACATTTTTGTAACTCAGACACTTAATGAATCTTTTTAGACTGTTTCCAATTTAAAACAACAATGTCAGAAATGACAAATTGCTAATTACTGGTCGACCAAATATTCTTAATGAGAAAAGGAAATATGTGTTGCGAAACGAAGAAAATAAAGGAAGTGTTTTGATTTAGATGAAAACGCTAAACCCACTTGTGAACTGATGGTCATAATTAAGGCAGGTGTAGTCATTTGGTCATGTGGTAACCATTCAATTACGATTTGTTTGTGAAAGAAACTCAGATTTCTCAGCTGGCGTCCATTCTTTCAAAGTTTGCTCATTAAAAGAGAAAATATTGAGGATAGAGTTTGTGATTGAGTTACATCACATGTATGTTTGTGGAAGAATTCATGTGTTTTATTGTAGTGTGTCCTGTTTCTAGCTATTTGTTTACACTCTGACGTCATGTCACATGTTTTATATTGAAAACAATAGCAGGAGAAAAACTTGATTTTAGTTCATTATGTAAAATCATTTGTATATATTGTATTATTGCAAACAGAATATTTGAAATAATGATTCCATTTACACATAGTAATATGTTTACTCTTGTTCAGAGGCCCTGTTTGGATCTTGTGTATGATACTTGCTGGGTAAACTTAAAACAACTTACAAATAAAATGAATTTTATATTCAATTTCTTATGGCAACCCTGAAAATCTTATATTGTAACTGATAGAAATATTGAAAATCTTATATTGTTACTGAAAGAAATATTGAAAATCTTATATTGTAACTGATAGAAATGTTGAAAATTTTATATTGTAACTGATAGAAATATTGAAAATCCTTTATTGTAACTGATAGAAATATTGAAAATCTTCTGTTGTAACTGATAAAAATATTGAAAATCTTATATTGTAACTGAAAGAAATATTGAAAATTTTATATTGTAACTGATAGAAATATTGAAAATTTTATATTATAACTGATAGAAATATTGAAAATCTTATATTGTAACTGATAGAAATATTGAAAATCTTATATTATAACTGATAGAAATATTGAAAATCTTATATTGTAACTGATAGAAATATTGAAAATCTTATATTGTAACTGATAGAAATATTGAAAATCTTATATTATAACTGATAGAAATATTGAAAATCTTATATTATAACTGATAGAAATATTGAAAATCTTATATTATAACTGATAGAAAATGATAGAAATATTGAAAAACTTATATTGTAACTGATAGAAATATTGAAAATCTTATATTATAACTGATAGAAAATGATAGAAATATTGGAAATGTTATATTGTAACTGATAGAAATATTGAAAATCTTAAATTATAACTGAAAGAAATATTGAAAATCTTATTCTATGACTGACAGAAATATTCTAAAATCTAATATTATAACTGAAAGAAATAACAAAATTGAATATTGTGCTGGAAAGAAATATTATAAATCTGATTTGATAGGCAGTACCTCAAAATGATTCATGATAGAATCTGTTCCTCTATGTTGTACCTAAAACATTAGAAATGTGATTGAGTACACAGTCAGTGTACTGAAATAGCATACATATGACCTTTATTTAATTTTATACTTGGAAATCTCATTTACCTCAAAAGCAATGGTTAAACTTCTGTTTGATGTAAGATGAGCACCTACAAGATTTAGTGGCTAGAGCTATGTTATGTTAGAAAATGGACGTTGGATTCCTGCTTTGCCCTTAAAATTCTGTTTTAATCGTGAAATTCATTGTATTGTTGCATGTACCAAATATCATATAAGAATAACATGTAATAATTTTCAATTAGAATTTCATGTTTCCTTCATGTTATAACAAGTTCTTGTCTTATCATAAACAGTGTCTAAATTATATAAATTAGTGTTTTTATATTGAAATTCCACTGTTTTTACATGAAATTTAATGTGCTGTTATTTGACTTAAAAATTCCAATAAAATTCACTGCAGTGTCAAATTTAGTTAAAGAAAATATCATTTAAGTTTTTATTATTTTATTAAGATATTTTCTGGTGTTTAACAAGAGGTTTGTTGGACCTGTTTAAAACAGAATTAACAAAAGGAAGTATTAGGATATTATCAAATTATTCAACCACAATGAAAGATATCATGCTGTTTGTACACACCATTTATAATTTTTCTTTGAAATAGCTCACATTAAAGCTACATGACCTATCTAACTTTTATCAAACAACTGCAAATAAGAAAAGTTGGGCTGGCTCATTCAATTCAGATTAAAGCTGAACTTAGGCCAATGATAATAATACATTAAGTACATAAACATCTATAACTTAGGATTTACATGACTTGTTAAATTATAACAAAACCCTGCATTGATAGTAAAAGAACACACACACTTTCATTCTTCAACCCATTTTATTATTGTGTTTGAGAGAATTTGATAATGTGTACTTAGACTTTATGTTACATGTAAAGATATAGGTGTCAATATTAAATTGCTATGAATATATTGATCATTATATTCCTGTTCAGCTTTAAAGGAGCAGGTTTGTCATCCGCTTGAAACGGGAATTCATAAGCTTAGCTAGTCAGTAATAGTGTTCACAGCTCACTGTTGAAATTTGAGCCTTCAAATCCATGTGTGTCCAGTAATTATCCACGTTTGAAAGTTAAAATGATAACTCATCTTTTCTGGAGACTAGAATTAGAAATAGAAAGTGAAATTCCTGAAATTCTTTGAGGTATGTTTGAAGGAATTATGTGATTTTTGTACATTTCTTTTACTTCTTAAGACTAATCACATATATTCTAGACCTAAATCAACCCCTGAAAAAGGCCAACCTGTCTCTTTAACAGAATGAGAGATAGAGACTGTATGTAAGCAGTTAATTGTATATTCATGTATAATATTTATTATAATTCATTATTCCAGCACATTTCAGTTGTTTAACAGCAATTAGTTCTCCACTGTACTTAATGATTCTTCAGATAAAAAGTGGCTCTTTATAAAACGAAAAGGTAGATTGGCTCCCTTAGCAACCAGATCACAAGAGACAAACAATGCCTTAGTTGTTTTTACTTTGTTGCACTGTTATGTCACCTGAAAAACTTTCACTAATTGAAGCTAGTACTCAAGGCAAAGTGCTACAAATAGCACAAAAGGATAGAGGAAAAAAATCCAAGAAATTTAGCCCTTGGTGAAACTCTTAGGATTGACTCAGATTTATATTTTGTTCCTTTGTCATTAAGCTTGAAGGTAAAGATTGTGAATTGCACAGGAAAATGTCACAAGTAGCCTGTGTTCAAATAGACTTAATTTCTAAGTCACACACAATGACATGAGAGAAAATTTAAATGTTGAGGATTCTCCATTGTTCAACATCCGTGCAGGGTGACATCTCAATAACATTTTATTATGTCAGGTCTCATTAATATTTAATTATAGATATCTTTATCTTGGCCCTTTCAATCTCTTTCACCAGACTCAGCTTTCAGCCATCTTGGAGTTTACCAATTAATTTATTTATTAGGTGACAACAAACTCGTTATAGCATTAACAAGACTCCTTAACTTGTGTTTGATGTTACACAATGGTGGGCTTTGACTTCTAAAGATGTAGCTAGCTACTCAGTAGTTGAACTCCATTCGAACAAGTTTGTAAACAATATTTATTTGCGTCCCACCTTGGTATTGTGACAGATCTCAAACTGGAACAACTATGCAAAGCTCTTATCTAATAAATAAGTAGATGCTCTACTCTTCAGTCGTGTGAAAGAAAGTATCTAAAGCCATAACGTAGGGTTGTCCTAAACAGATAATAAAAATATTGATTCAGTTTTGACCAGATCAGCAGATTAACTTAACACAGTTTTTATTTACTTTTGGATTTAGAGTACAAAATGGAGAAAAAATGATTTAAGATATCAGTCTAAATATATTTGGTAACATGTTTTCACCTTACAAAAAAACTTGTTCAGTGGACAGTAAACACAAGATTCCAAATGGGCGTCATATTGTATTGAGGGATCTGAATATATTTCCATATCTGAATACAGTGATATAAATTTTCCGTTAGCCCTTTGTCGATCTCATTACCACCTTACAGTATGTGAAATGAATCGTATTAAGTAGAAAAACCATTTTGTACACACAAATTATTTGGTTATTATGTTATGACAAATATTGCTTGGTTTTATTTGCTCCAGATGAAGCCATTCTTATCCCTAAGGCCATTAACTTTATGGGTCTGGATCACAGTTGACCTAATTTAAAAAATTTCTGATTAGATTTGTTTGCAATTTTGGGGTGTTGATTTTGGTCTTGAATATATGTAAATTGTCTTTAGAACTACCAAAACTTTAAATTTCAAATATACCTGAAACTAGAAATTTCACATCTATTTCTATACACTTTTTTTCTTGATATGGCAGAGTTTCAAGAAAAGACTTTCAAACGTGGATAATTCTGGACACATATGCAACATATTTTGGTCTAGAAGTATTTATGTATACAGAATGTATTCTTAAATGCATTGGATGCATTGGAAGGAAATTTATTTAGTTACAACCCAAAAAAGAAAGTAGTGCATTAAAAAGATAAAAGATAAGGTACTCCAAGAGATTAAGATTAAATAGATCATGACTTAGATAAGGATTAAGGTTTAACTACCTTTATTAGTAGTTTAAATAAGATATTTATTACTAAAGAAGTCATTGTTTGTTGACCCTTTTAGTATCTATATCTCTGTATAGTAGAACCTGATTATTTTTATGATTATTCATATTGTTCACGCATGTTTACACTATGGTTTATTTGACTCTTGAGTCTATTTCTTGCTCATTTCATTATAATAGGTCACTGATTTCATTATAATACCTAATTTAATTATAGGTACTTGATAACTTGTTTGGCTGACATAGTATTCGATGAATGTTATTGGCACTGGCCAATGTCAAAAGAAGATGAAATACATCTCTTTAACATATCTAGCATCAATTAAAGAAATTAAAAATTTAATTGAAAATATAGATTAACTTGAAAATATACTAGCTTCAATTGAAATATATATTGAATTAAAAATATAGATTGAATTGAAAATATATTACATTTAGAAAATTTTCTTTAAAACAATGGACAGAGGACCTACATTTTACAGCCTGCTTGCTCTTTATATTCAACTTTTTAAACGACTTCCTGCCAACTTCAAGCCAAATCCAGTCATTCTCTAGTCAATGGTGGTTTTAATTTGTTTGATTTCACATGTTGAATAATAAAGTTCAGAATTCATTCAGTATTCCATTGTGAAGAGGTTTGCCTAAACCTGACTGATTAATACACTATAAATGTAGTTAGGCCACCACATAAAGATGGGCACACATGTTATTTGTTGACTCAAAATATCACACAAGCCAATTACACTCTGAATGAATGGTATATAATGCTGACTGTTGGTGGACTAAGGCGATGAAAGGGGACATGAATTGAATGTAGCTCAGGTCTATACATGGCAGACAGATAATGAAAATAGATGAATCATTAATGGATAGATTCATCAATAACGTATGATAGTAGTCAATCAAATCCCTATAATAGTATACTCCTCAATACATTTATTATCTTTGTACCAGTTGCTGCATATGACTCACCCGACCTCTATTATTGTCTGCTGCCATTGAAACTCTGAATATATCATTTTCTCTCAATTTGAGATTAATTATCATTATATTCTTTTTTGTGATGTGTTTATTTTTAGAATACATTACTGCTCCTGCCTGGTTCTTTAAAATAAAAGTATGAAATTGAAATTGTTTATATAATTCTGGCAATATGAAATGTGGCATTTCATGTAAATTGGGGGATTAATTTTACTTAAAAATTTGAATATTTCTTAATTTGTAATAGAAGAGAGGTGATGTAGCTCAATCAAGTTAGAATAGAACATTTAGGAAAATATCTTTATATTCAGGTGAAATTCAACGCTACAATATACATTTCTTAGACACGTTCACAATGTCAAGCTATTGTGAACTTCGTCTTTACCTTGACTGCAATAGCCGCCTCTCTTGTATCACAGAAGCCAATTAGAGCTCTTTACAGACTATAAACATTATGGCTTATTGTTTACTGACCTTCTTTTGACACACCTATCAATCAAATCACTGATACAAAAAAGTGGCAAACGCAGTCAAGGTATAAGATGAAGTTCGTATTACCTCATCTGTGATACAAAAAAGTGGCTAACGCAGTCAAGGTATAAGATGAAGTTCGTATTACCTTAACATTGTGAAGATGATATGTTTCATGAACAACATTCTTGCTGGAAATAATCCTTCAATTTTTTAAAATAATCTTTTTGTACCAAATATGTGTTTTCCAGATAAATTGTAATTCTAATCCAATTTGTGGTGTGTACATGAAGATTTAAGGATTGTTCTAATTGAATTCATTATGGCTGATTTATTATGCAGTTCACATACTTTTCATGTGACCTTCTGTCTATTTTCCTAATGTAATCAGTGACATTTTGTCAAATGAAGTCTAGGCGTCTCTGACACTTATTGTCCAAAAACAAATTACTCTTCAAAGCAGGGGATATATTTGGGAATTTTATAAATATCAGAGTGTTAATGTTGTGAAAGAAGTAAATTCCATGTTAACAATAATGATTTACTTCTTGATATTCAATCTGAAAGTAAACATGAAGCCATCTTTTTTTGATCCAAGGGTCAAATGCTATAAACTTAAAATTCATTTTTTTCTCAGAAATAAGGTTTTCTTTAACCCCTTTTATCTTACAAAACTTTCACAAAGTATATTGCATAATCATAGCCTCTTGTACCTTCATCAGAAGCACATGTGTAGTGGACCTCTTTTCGCCTTTCTGGCTGATTCAATAAGAGGCCACATAAAAATTCACCCATTCCGTTCTGAATACCGTTTGCAATATTATTATAGAATTTAAAGCATTCTGATTGGTCATGCCATTTTCAACAGTTGAAACATCAACAGAAACTTTTCAAAAATAAATAAAGCTAGAATTAGAAGCATGTTGACATTGGCTGAAAGGTTATCATATTGGCATCTATATTGGTAGAAAATTCCAATGATATCAAAAAATCAGCAAGTAATTTTTCAAAAACATATTAAGTTGGAATTTGACTCATGTTAATTGGAGAGGCTTGCTTAAAGGTTATCTATGTAGCGTTTTGATTGGCCAAGAAATCATATATCATCCTAAATAATAAATATTTGTGTTTGATTTAATACATACCTATCATCAATTTGTTCTCCTCAGAATATTCATGTGTCATATTTGACCAGTGATTTATATGATTGTAATACTGTAGGGTTAAAAATAGACAATATTTCTAGAATGTTACTGACAATGATTGTGCTTCAGCAAATTATTGTATTGTGTTTGTCAAGATTAACTCACATTTCAAGATTTTTAAGGAGATGTAATTGAATATGTAGTTTACAAATACAGATAAGTCCATGCTTATGCTTTTTCAGGAGTTTGATTTGGGTCTTGAATATATGTAAATAGTCATCAGAAGTACTAGAACTTTGCTTAAATCGCATAATTTCCTTTTTTTAATTTTTCGTTAACAGGCTTATCTCAATTCCGAAAATTTGGGTAAAAATAGAAATAATGATTTCTGTTGCTCAACAATAGTTAACTGGTATCAATCTGATGATGAATAATGGAATTATTTAGGAATAAGGGGTTGTTTGTTTTCTTCTTGACCATTTTATCTGGAAACAAAGAGTGTAGCTATTATCAGATAAACCTTAACAGTAGTTTGTCATCCTATAAACCTTTCAGCTCATGTTTAAATATGTTTAAAAAATTATAGTGGTATGGTGCAGTTTTATCTTAAAGAAAAGTGAAACTGATACCAGCTTGACGCTTTTGCCTGATAATACTGATACTCCAACATTGCTTATCATACTAGTGCCAGGTTGCCATATCCACAATAATAAGTGAAGACAAGAACAAAAATTGTTTCTGCAAATGTTAGGCATCATAAATCATACTATATCATAACCAGGTCTTCGCAGTTATTTGAAAACCTAGAGTTCTGCAACAAATAAAACCAAGTCTATTTTTACTTCCCAGTCAGAGTTCATTTAGTTGAATGTATTTGCTGCCATAAAAAGAACATGATATGTACATTGAAATAAATTATTGGTGAAATTGTTTGGGTTTGAATTGTAAGTAATAGAAGGTAAGTATTTGTATGAATGCATCTGGTAACCTCTTCATATTAAGATTAATAGTTGATAAAAAGTTGATGTAGAATTAAAAACTTTCTCCGACTTGGCAGTGTCATAGAATGTTATAGTTGTGTAATTACAGACCTGATTTCTCAAAAGACAAAATGTCTTCACAAAATCTTTCACAAAGTTTTTTACATTATCATGGCCTCTTGTACCTTCATCAGATCTCTTTTTTTGCCTTTCTGCCTGATTCAATAAGAGGGGTGGCCACATCAAATTAGACAGGATCATTTTTAAAACCATGAAATGGTTTTACTAGATTTCAAAATAAGGTCACATGAGGTTAACCCATTTGGTCCAAATATGGGTTAATGGGCACATAGTGTACACAATCTAACCATACTTGATTGGAGTATATTAATCCCACTGTGATAGACATAGACAAAGATCTTGACTGGGTTGTAGTGTCAATATTGGGATAAAGAAGAGTTATATAACCAAGCAAGTTGACCAAAGACTATTCAGTGGACCCCATCATGTTAAACATGGTGTATCAATACAAATTGGGAGTGATCATGTTCATGATGTAGGATAAGACATGCTTCGAGACCCAAACAGAAGTTCAAATCCTGTCATTTATCTACTTTACACAAATGTTATATGTCATGCATTTCCTTTTTATCAGTGGCAAGATATTAAAACTAACTCTGCTTGGCCAAAACTGCTATGTCACTAGTTAAAATGCTGTATGCACCAATCCATTGCTGAAAGCCAAGTTTAGTGTGGCAGTTAATGTGAGGTATTTTGATAGAAATAACTCTTTGTACTTTACTTTAGTGTGAAAGGGGCCCAATTTTTTTTTTTGTATATCTTTGTCCTACCCGTCTTAATTCGGACACAAACATCAAGACAAGTTTACAATTTGTGGTTTTACAAGAACTAGTGCCCACTAACCATTTAAATCCATACTCTTTCGTGAATTTCTCTTTTCCCTGTAACTTTTTACATGTTTGAGAATATAGTCTGATTGAATAGAAATTATAATTGTCCAAAGTGCCTCATTACCTCTCTCCCTAATAATTTCAAAATTACACCCAGGTTTTAAAACCCTATTTCCATCCATGCCAATACATAAGTATAACTGATAAGCTTTTATATACTATATTATATGGTTACACCTTTTCTTCTCTCAGTTATTTTCCAATCTTCCTCTTTAGTTAATTACAACACATTAAATACTAGACTTAACAATAATTTTTAATATATCACTTAGCCAATACTGAGGATGATATACAATATATATGCATAAACAAACATAACTATAAATACCTATAAACAAGATTAACAGACTAATATATACACAGATTAAAACACAATATATAGATTAAAATATTTAAATGGAGATTATAGTAATTGGTGATATAACTAAGGTTAGGATCTCAATTACATGTACAACACAGTGGAAGATATTACTCAAGCTTTATAAGCTGTTGATTGAATGCCATCTGAAAAAATCATTTGTAAGTCCTAATTTTAAAAATATTTGTAAAGTGTGTTACAAGAACATCAATGGTCTTAACTTATTTTGCCAAAATGATAAAAACACTTTTAAGAGAAAGACAGAAAAACATCTTAACATTTTCCAGCATGTAGAAATTAGTTTTTCTGTTGGTTTTATCCACAAAATTTCTGGTGTAATAATTAAGAATGACAGTCAAATATTACTTTCTGAATGTGTTGTTAATATTGTCTGTCAAAATTATGCTGTGGAATGAAAAGATGAAATCAACCAGAAGAACTCTAAAAAACAAACCAAATGAAATTTTACGTTTTTTGTCTACAATATGTTTCATGGCAACAAAATTTTCTGTAGGATGTACTGGTATGTTCTAACAGCATGATGAACCAAATAATAAACAAACTGTAAATCAAGTTAAACTTATGCACATTGAGCCATAGAGAGATCTTTCTTGTTTTAGAACAACATGGCTACAGTGCAGGGGTTTTCAACCTTTTTCTTTTTATTACCCCTCTAAGGATCCTTGATCGATTGCAAGAACCCCAGTATCCCCCCAAAAATTAAAAATTACACGCAGATTGAAAAGCCCTGGCCTACAGAATGCATGGAATATTATTGTTGATTTGTTCATGTTCATAATTTACAAATCTATTTTTCTTGGTGAAATTATTTCTTATGATGTGCTTTTATGCTTGTTATCTTCACAATGCTAAGATATCTGTCCACTCCATCCAATACTTTGACATCATCAGACACTTGTCTAATATCAGGGTTTTATTTCTTAGTATGTAAAGATTTTTTTTTTAAATGACGCATCTGTTTGAAATACTTGTATTCCACATGAAATTGTATATGATCTATAAGAATTTTTCTGTAACATTCTCAATTTGCAACAAAAGGCCATTTTAGTGAAATTCGTACCTCAGTAGTGAATTCTTGGCTATTGTCTTACATTGTTGGTTACTTTGATGTAGTATTGAGGTTTATGTACTTTGTCAAAATTCACAAACATTTTCTACAGACATGATAATCTTGCAACATTCTATGATTGGTTAATATTACACTGGAAGACAAATACGATGTCAAAAGGGTGTCTGCTAGATCTTTACAAGTAAAATATGAAGTTGAAAGGTCCGTGACTAGAGTTGATAAATTTCTACTGATAGAGATAAATACAAAGAGAAGGTTGTGCTTGCTATCTCTAAAACACTAATCTTCACAATGTCAAGTTATTAGGAACCCTGTCCAATACAATTATTTTTATATCACGGAAGTTTTTTAATGCAACTATTCAATTGTATTTGTACGCAAGTCAATACAGCTAATCAATTACACATACATTCATATTGTTTCATGTCTTTTAGTTGAGGGGTCTGGTTGTATTTGCTAGTGCACAATACAATCAAATAACACAGCATGTACAAAATTCCTTGATACTAACTAAAGTGCCTAATGATGTCAAGGTCTTAGAAATAGTTAATAGCTTGAAATTGTGAAATGTAAACAGCAGACTTGCCTAGTTTTTATAATGGTTTGATTTTTTGTTTACGCTGCCAGAATATAGCCTAGATAACTCTTCAGAGCTAGAGGTTTTCAATCTTAGTTTTAGACACAGAGACAAATACATCACATAATTAAAGTTAAGTGATCTATCGCCTAACTACATTTAAATCGTTTTCAGAGTTGTATATTTAAAATTATTGACAAAGATGGCATCTTAGGGGCACGTAATTGATGCTGAAATTGGCCACATGGCTGGAGTTTTTTAAACTAAATATTAGAAAAGTTTACATTTGTAGACACTTTCTACGCCTGTTTCAATAAATAAAGGTAGTTTCAGTCCAATTTTGATTCCTGTTGAATTGTATATTGGCGTCTGTTGAGAAGATATCTTTTAGGGTAATTATCAACTTGAAGCTTTGGTATGATGAAACGTCCATTTGTTTCGTTTTTATGTCAGGCCACCTTTCTGTGTAGGCATTCTCCTTGTCAGTCAGTTATGAAAAATGAAAACATCTTGAGCATGGTGAACTTGTTTCGAGCTGAATTATGGCCAATGGATTGGAGTTGAAGAAACTGTAAGAAGTCTAAAAACATGATTTGACAGGTTTTGTAGCTTATATTACATTCAGATACCAAATATACTAAGTATTTTAGTAGGTGTTTTCATATTGGTAAATGTATTTTGTACCCCAGTTCTATACTTACTCTAACAAAGTGGTTTGATACTTACCTAGTTGTTGGTCTACTAATAAAGTGAGAATGCCAAAATCCTCTTAAAAATTGTGTGTGTAAATATTATATCTTCGGTAGCCTTTTAGTAATATGTATAACAAATGTGTTTTACTGACTTACTAATTGAAAGCTCAATGGTTTGATAGATTAAAAGAACACACTAACTGTTTGACTATTTTGATTAATTGAGCATTTGGCCACAGAAATATTCTCTAACCAAATGACAAAAAGAAAAACACTATCATCTTAATATCTGTTAACTTTGATCCTAGTCCAATACGAAAATTATTAGAACTTGTTGATACTAAGCACTGTGCCAAAAGTCAAAATTAAAAGCCATTAAAGATGACTCTCTCTGTTTTTACTATACAACTGATGATATTCATAATATAGAAACCATGCAACATCAACAAATAATCCTCACTAACAGACTCCATCTTTGTTTTCTTTTCATTCTCCACACTTTTGTTTCACATCAATATAAATTCTTTTGTAGTTGTCTTTGCGAAATGTTTTCATATTTTCATGATTTACTCATATTTTTTGGCATACACAAACTATTGAATATATGAAGCAAGTACAACCTCATTACATTGTTGAACTTGTTTTTAAGTATATATGATGAAAGATTCAATTAAAGATTTTTATTATTTAATTATGAATTCGTAGAGGTTCTTCAAAAACTTATTAAACAAAAGCTTATAATAATTAAAGGAGAAAGTTTTTACTTTTAGAATATTATTAATGGCACGACTTCAAGTGAAGAATATCTTAGGAATTGTTAAATGTCTCATGTGAACTTGCTGTGCTCTATTATTTTTTATAATTTGATAATGCAATTTGTTAATTCAGTGTGTTGTTTTGTACAATTATTGTTCTTATAACATTTGCGTAAATATGTTGGAGTTTCCCATAAATGAATATGACTTTTAACATTGAAGGGATTGTAAAGAGGCCATCTTAACTGTAGGGATAATGATAGAATCAATTTGCACTGGTATTTCTAATTTTCAATTAGATGTCTGTGTTTCTTGTAATTCCACTTAACTAAAGCTTTTTATGACGTCACTATTACAAAGGGTCTTATATATTAAAGCAGATTTTGAAATATTGATGTCATAAAGCGCTTAGTTTTAGTGGAACTACCAGAACCACAGACGTCTAACTGAAAATTGGAATTGTGCAAATCGCTGCTAACAATTTTACACTTAAAAGTTTATAAAAACCTGTTTACAATCCCTTTAATAAGGTCCAGAACAAAGGGACAAAAAAAATACATTTCAATTCACATGACATAAATTCACAATTTTATTTTGTCTGTCTGTTACCCAATCATCTTGTCATTGATTGAAGTAGGAAACTAATCATTTGATGTATAATGAGAAAATAAAATGTGTTGAAGGATAAATAAACCTAGACAACTAAGTGTGAGAAAATTCTTATTTCAAGAGTGAAGTATGTCTGTTAGAACTAAGTCGGTCAAATTTTAGGTCAATCACACAACTGAAATGTATTTTTATCAAGAATAAAATCATATGCCGATAACAAATCGTGAAATGGCAGACACAATGACTCTGACGTAGTTACAAACGTTTTTTCTAGAGTTCAAAATGGGAGCTGTGGTGGCTCAGTGAGCGAGACGCTTGCTCGCTAACCTAAAGGTCCAGGATTCAAATCCGATATAGGGCGAGATAATACTTCCAGATTTTTCTACCGAAATTTTACAAACAACAGACAAAGTGAGTGAATTATGTATATTTCTAAGTTCTTTTAGTCACCAGAATTCCCCCAGGTAACCCAAAGGGAAGCAGACGCTATCGATGGCATTAACATACCTTATTTCAACCAGTAGTCTGTAACAAATTTAATCCACTTTATTCCATGTCAAAATCTTCAGGGCTTTCACGAAATTGAGCGGCCATATTGATTTTTCTCATCTTGAAAATGGTGACAGTGTCTCTTGGCTATAATTATGACTTCTACTAAATCTTGATGGTAAAATTCCCAACAAATGTGTCCGAGATATTTACCACACTCAGTAACAATACTGTACAAAGTTTGCCAGAAGAAAATACAATTGAGATATGAAAAGAAAAAAAAATGGTTTCAATTCATGACCTGATATTAAAGTCACAATACCAAGGATATGCAAATCATGACCAAATATGTGCAGTGATTCTGTAGAGCCAACACACAAATTTTGTTATTTCATAAAATGAAGAGTTCTTTTTTGTTACTATTTGGCTTTTTGATTCTTGAGTGACCATAGAATTAAAAAAAAAAGTACTACTGATCCAGCTAATGAACTTTTCACATGATGTATCAGTCACATATGAGAAAATATTTCATTAGGAAAAATGTTATCAGGTGTCTAGAAAGGTAAGCATAGCCTGCCTGGCTAATCATTTAGTGGCCTATTGACATAATACTTTCAACTATCAAAATATACAACATTTGTTATTACAATGATATGCTAATGACATGGTACAGCATTTTGAGGAAATTTGTCAAGAAACTAAATTGTGGAATTTATGATATGTTTTAAGTAGAATTGTTTTGCTTGTAATAATGGTTTTTTAATGATTCTGTTAATCACCTTTGCTTTGAGTAAAAGTGGAAATAATGCCATTATGTGCTATTACTGTACTACTCTACTATGGTGATATTTGAAGTTTACTAACAGACTACAGAGCTGTGATCATCATGGTATAACAGGTTTGCTACAGGGAAAAAAATTAAGCATGCTTAGGCATTACCTTGGAAGTTATCGTGAAGTGCATGCGCATTTTGACAAAAATATTAATGGCAATAATGGATTTAGAGGAATGTTAGCCAGTAGCGTTCAGTTGGCCAAACTAAGCTAGCTTTACTATTCAAGTCAGGTTCTAAGCCACCTCCGAAGTAGGCGCAAGTTGAGCCAGCTTAAATTTATCACGTGTTCAGACGACTAAAATCATTTGAACGCACTAGTGAGATGATAGAAGCTTTCTAAAGGTGAAGATTTGTAAAAATTATATAGAGGGTCAATCAGTATATCTTGTATTTCTTACTTCGTTTGAATTCATTTATTGTGATTTTTTCTTATCAATCTTCTCTTAGTTGCACAGGTGTAACAATTACTGTAATAACTTCATTCCAGTCTTACTGCAAGTGAAAAAATAGACTGGTTTTAATTTGTACAAGTGTCAATTACGATATTTGAAGCAAAATGAAAGAGAAATTCCTAGAGGAAAAAATTTTTCACATTTTATTTTTAATTACTTGAAGGTATTTTACCATAAAAAAAAAAATTTCACTTCCAAAATAAATGTTTTTTATTGTAACTAATTTAGTCAACATAGTTCCTGTCAGAGGAAAATACTAGATTTTCACTTTCTAAATACTACAAATAGCCATGTTAAATATTTAATAGGAATAGGCATTTGAATATAGATGCAAATATTGCCAATGCATTAAACTTCATCATGTATTTTACTACATATATTTGTAGTTGGCTATTTTAAATTTTGGGTCATGGGAATATTGAATTTTATTGTTTTTATCTAAATGAAAGCCAAACAAAAGCAGATATGAATGTGAACTCAATTTAACTAAAGTCATATTAATAAGCACAATAGCAGAAAAGTTTAAATTAAATGCATTGCCTTAATATTGACATCTGTTACAGCTAGCATAGTAAAACTGTTTCAGACTTTTGAATCTTGAGTTTAATGAAAATGGATTCAATGAAACTATTTTCTTTAGATGGAGTTGCCAAAAAAATCTTATAACATTTTTGTTATGAATCTACGTTAGGCGACACCAATTTATAAACTTGGATTACGGGCCCGCCGACCTGCTTTTTTGACGAATCCCAATAAAAATAAAAATGAAAAAATCTATTTTTTTTTTATTCTTACTGTGTCCGCCGATGTAAAAATTTCAACACGAAATCCTAAAGGGACGTAACTCGGTTGATAAGTTGTACTCGCTTAGCGAAAGCGTTCACTGTTGAATGGTCAGTCAGTGTTAATGAGACAAAAGGCTAGTTCCACGATGTTTTTGATAACGGTACTACAAAGCAAGTACGACTATGCAAATGAGGTGCCTGCAAATTTCTAAAATAAATCTTGAACCGAAGCTATTTTCATTCGAAAGATAAATTGGTTTGTAATATGTTGATTGTTGGCTAGATAGTTTTAAAATTTGTTGTATTATGAGATTAGTTCTGGAAATCTGGAAAAGCCTTTCAAAAAATAAAATAAACCAATAACACATGATTTGTGATTTGGTTCGTTCCAGTCTGCAAATTTTGTAAAAATTCTCTCGTCGGCCATTATGCAATTGTTGTGATGAAAATACATCTATGTGAAAATGTGAGAAAATGAGCGTTGAACTCGATGTTTATATCAACGTCTCCATATGTACCGAGGGCCGTGTCACAAAACGAACCATAGTGCGTGCCTCTGATGACGAAAATGTTGGTAATTTGTTGACGCGCTCCGGATGGCAGGACACAGAAGAAGTAACTGTCTCCAGCGTTAAAGCCGGTATCGAAATAGACCATGAAACTACCGATGTAGAGATAGTTACACCCGTAGCAGTTTTAAGACAATTTAATTTTAAATCCATAAGGTTTAATCTGGTGTTTGTTTGTTTCCAAAGGATATAAATAAAGTTTTAAATACATTCCTTTTTCATCTTCTTGAAATGCAGATTTTTTTTTATTTTTTATTTTTATCCCCCCCTGCTCCCTGCTTTTTTCAAAAGTTTTGCCCGTAATTCAACTAATTAAATTGGTGTGGCCTTACAATTTTCTTCTCTCTATATTTTGATAAACTTAGGCTCCGTGTGCTACAGACTGAGCATGTTTATGATCCCTCAACAGATGGAAATAAAAAAAGAGTAGGCTAATCTTGTCAAAAATTCCATCATCGTGTATAGGGGACACTGATAACATTGATTTGCACCATTTCAATTGCACACTGCATGGCATTGTTTGTCTTCATTTTCTCATCAGGTGCAGAAAAATATGAAGTAAAACTCATTTCATTTCTTTTCTTTATACTTCAAGATGTTCAAGATGAGTTATGTGTAAGATCATTTAGTTATATGTATTTAATGAAATAAAGATTGTAGAATTTATTTTTAGAACTATATCTTATATTCATTAAGATATGTAGAAATAGATTGGAGTGACAGGCACTTGTAAATATTAAGAGTTATGATTATCACTGGCATATCAGTATGTAGGATTGACACTGTCAAACAGTCTTGCTAATCAAAGAAAAGCAGGCACTAAGATTGTGGTGTAATTTTGGGGGGAAATGGTGATAAGATAGCATGTATAGAGAGTGACTACATGTTTTCTAATAATATTAACAGTTTTTTTTCATTTGGTTTAAAAGCAGTCAGAAGATTTTGTGCCAACAAAAAAGAAATTTGTAGAAATATATCTAAAAGTTTGCTAAGAATCTGCTACTATCTTTCAGTTTTCAACAAGTCTAGATTTGGGGTAATTTCTGATCGAGGACAGATACTGTATAATATATGCTGATATTATTATCTTCTGAAAATCTGGAGCTTACATTACAGTTTTTGAGAAACATAATACAAGAAGTAAAACATATTAAAAGTCAAAATTTGGCTAACAATACTACATTGAAACTAATAAATGTTTGACTAAAACTTTCTAAAACAATTGCTTTAATTCAATTTCGGGTTATGTAAACGCACTTCTTTTGTACCACCAACTAAACAACTAGGGGATGATTATTAACTGGGACCGTATCTTGAATAATTATTGACTATGACACTGATTTTTTTCATTTTTGTATTTTCAGGTAAGTTGAAGTTCAGTTTGGTTGTTAATTTGAAGGTCAAGGTTAGAGAAAGCATCTTTATTGTGCACATTTATAGGTCCTGGACATTGAACATCTTTATGCTCATTGCTATACACATACAGACTATAAAACCACTAGAAATACTTTCACAATAATGATTAGCCCGACAAATCTTTCCCATTCCTTGAACATGATATATAGATATCAAAATGTAACATTTGATGGAAATTGCTTTGATCCTTTTTGCTAGTTTTTTAATTTTTACCATGTTCAAAGCCATATTTCGCACAATTTCTATACAAAACTGAACCATTAATGAGTCCATCAAGACATTGCCAGACAATGTCTCTATGTTTCACAAGGTACCAATACAGAATTCAATATCACTGCAAATTCTTCTGACAGCATAGAAGACAAATTAATTCCATTCAATTAAAATATAAAATGCATTTCATTCCTGACTATAAAATCCATCATGAATATCCTTTCAGAATATGCAATGAATTTTATCACTCATTAAATATCAGACGCCAAACACAACAGCAAAGTTATAACATTGTGTCTGCCATACGTCAAAAAGTTATAACTTTATTATCTCCATTGACAGGAGATTAGTTTGTGTATACCCAGTAGACTTGATAATAGAATATGATATGTATTTCAATTTCTATTATATTCACACATAACATAGTAACCTAGGGTAATAACCATCATGGTAAACTATATTAGTGGTACATTAAAAAAGGTGTCAAGAGAACCAGGCCACCTATTCTTGAATGATATTTGCCCTAGTATATCCTAGAAACAGTGTTAAGTTAAGACTCTAGGACGTCCTTGCACCAAGATCATTTCGAGAATAAGCAGCCTGCAGGGGTTTGTGTACTGAAGAGATTGGGGGTACAGTCTTGACTTATTGAGGTGAAAACTGTCAAGGTTCAACAGAGCTACACAAAGCACACAGTTGAAATCCTCCTTCCTCAGTTTTTCTACGCCAACATGAAATTTGTGGCGATACCCATGCCCTGTCCGTCCATCCAAAATTGCTAGTAAATATTCTACAAGACACAGTTCGTAATCATCCAAGGATAAAATCTAAAGAAAATCAGAAAAATTGAAAAAAATATTGAGTATGAGTTATTGCCCTTGTTCTGGAAAATGCATTCAATTTTTAGCTCACTGAAGGATGAACCCTATTGAAAATCAGACAAATTAAAATATATTTTAGTATGAGTTATTGCTCTTGTTTTTGAAAACCTGTTTAATTTGTAGCTTAACTCTTGGAAGTACAGTTCTTGAAGGAATTTTGACGAAACATGGTTGAAATTATTTTTTTATCACCCATGGATGAACCCTATAGAAACTCTAAAAATCAAAAAAATATTTTACATGAGTTATTGACCTAATGATTTAATGACTCTTTAAGGATTTTGACAAAACTTGGTAATATTGTTCAGTATTGCCCCAAAAAGTTAAAAAAGTGTATGACTGAAAGTTAATTATTTCATATCGGTGATTGTAACTCTACTGCCAAATATTTTATTTCAAATTCAAAGCTGTCAGTGGGCGTATATTACCTTGCCTGGCAAGTGTTCTTCTAGATTTGTCACCCACTCCCCTACCCCTTGTTACCTAAGCCTGCATATGGAAAAATGTATATATTCTATGATTGATTTGTTGGAAAATCTTTGTTAAGCAAAACAGGTGTTACAAATTGATTCAAATTCATTGGGATCCTTTCATTGTTGGGTATCAGTAATGTAAGTGTAGCATGTATTGACTGTATAAATCTTGGTGCAAA
The DNA here is from genome assembly GCF_000327385.1 of Lottia gigantea. NCBI lineage: Eukaryota > Metazoa > Mollusca > Gastropoda > Lottiidae > Lottia > Lottia gigantea. Next base: position 1,259,741 of record NW_008708645.1, on the reverse strand, counting down.
ATTTAATACTGGAAAAATGTTCAGATCATCAAATCTCCTGAAATAGATAATCCATCTTGATGAATGAAAATTTAATTGGAATCTCATATAGCATATACTAGTTAAAGATGGGTTTCCTTATTTTTTAGAGTCAAATTAAGCAAACTATTTGATTAATATGTGTTTCTTATGAATTATCATGTATTTTTAATCATGTCATTATGTTCTTATTACATATGATGAAGAGTTTTAACCAATGTCCATGTAAGAACAATCTGGATAAACAAAAAATTACTTTTTGACCTTCTCTTGATCAATTACTCAGTGAAATTCTGCTTGTAATTTTCTTCAATTTCAGCTTAATTATGAATTAATTATGGACATGTTAGACAAACTGGTATTTTTCCAAGTCATTAGAATACCTCTATGTTCTATTCATATAAGTAATAGTATTTTCATATCCATAAATGAAAATAAGGGAACCCATCTTTAAAGGATTTTATGATAAAGTTTGTCAATTGGCAAAGTGTATCTGCCTATTCTTGTGCGCATATACAACACACCCATTCCATACCCCTACCCACGAGATAGCTATATAAAATGATATAATACTACATTCACTGTTATCCATTTATCATTTAGAACATTGTGGAAAGCAAGTTAGCTCAGTTCAAGGAGTATATCACAAGTCTTACATTTGTAAATGTATTAAATCCTGTGTATTAGATCCTTTTCCATAGTCTGCCATAGTGAATCAACCTTGATTTTCCGCAAGTTGAAAGTAGGGAATGAGCATGTTCCACATATTGTTCCAAACTGGCTTCATAATCTTTTCATCATTTTTGTTAATGTTCATTTTAATATTCACTTTAATTGCAACCTGTGAAACTGTGAATAAATGCTGGTGTGGCATCCTGAAACTAAATTATAAAGACAAGCTTGATTGACAATTATTAACAATTCGTGGTCTTATACAGAATGGATAGTTATTTCTAGGTTGTGCTTGTAAAGTATTTTTGTAATCCTTTACCTTTTATTATGATTACTACAATAAACATTGTTTTCTGACAAGCGTTTTCCATTAATTGTCAAAATAAATTCTACTAACATGGAAATCTCCATGTTGAAAACAAATTGAAAATTCTCTCCATTAAGTCAATTGCTGCACTCAGAATAATGAGGACTCCTTCAAATGCCCCGTTCTAAACTTGATCAATATTTACCTGTCAGGCTGTGTATTAAAACACAATTGACTATTGTCTGTTATACCAGGATATGTTATACTGGGTAGACTCCTACAGATTATCAGAATGAGATACATTTCTCTCTCCCTCTCAATTCAATATTTGATTTTGTTGTCTGCTAGACCAGAAGTCTTCCCAGAGTCATAAAAAATTTCTAAAGCAGCTTACAATGGCATCGATGAAGCATAAGTAATGCAATTTCACTAATGAATGTAGCAGAGAATATCCAATATGGCTCTTTCATCAGCAGACAATTTTTTTGTGGGTAAAAAGCCAAAGCATTCATCCATCTATTAATCTGATTACCTATCCAAATACAGGAATTAGACGTAATGAAAATAAATGTATTGTGAAATCAATTCCATTCGATTCATTACTCCCATTTCAACTTTCAGAATTTTCATTGAAGAAGTCAACTTGAAGAATTTTGGTCCACTCTGATTTAAGTCTTTACAATAACAGAAAATTTGAAATTGTACTTTTAATATACCCACATCAAGTTTCGGTGTATCTTTATGTGGACCATGTGTAGCTTGCACTGTGTCATTTTAGTTGCAACGATTGTATGTAGGTGATAGGTGATTTCTTATTTAGATCACGATTTAACCTAGTTCTAACTGTAGACTTTGATATAAACATCCTGAAAGTGTCTGATTTTATCTTTTGTTACAAGATAGACACCATGTGCATGTCTTGTGTGTACCCACATATTTGACCCAATCAATTTTAGAATCAGATTTATCCAAACTTTATCCATCAATTTCAAGTGTACATCTTAATTGTAAAGTACCAGAATCAGCAAATTTAGTTCTTGCTATTGAATTTTTGCTTTTGTTTGAATTTATTTTTACAAGCAAAGACTTTCTGCATGTATCTTCTGATGGATAAATGCATGCATGGTCTGTTGAAGTTAGCGGCCAGAAAACATATGATAACTTGTCAAGCAGGCTATCTTTAAGGCAAATGTGCGCATGGTCATTGAAAAATGATATTTTAAATGGGAAAAGATCCCTAATCAATGAACATCTGATAAAATCTGATATGTTACACTTTCTCATGGACTTGTAGCCAATTTGGTAAAAAAAAGCTCCTTTTGGGAAATCCTCTTAAAAATTCCTTTGAATGAAATCTCTTTTTAATGTTAGTAAAAATTGCAATTTTTTTTCTCCTTGATAAATTCTAAATAAAATGAATTAAAGATTGTGTATGGCTTTCTTTTAAACATTATTTTTTCTTTTCTATTAGAATATTGATTCTTTTTCTATCTTTCTTCCATTTAGATGGGCTTTTCATAGCGATATAATTGATTGGAGTTGTACATTTCATCGTATCTTTTGTCAGTTACATAAGACAGATCAGCTTTTATTTAATAACGTGAGATGGAATGTTAGATACAGGCCATTTTCTTCCATCGATCACCCTCTTTTTCTACATATCATTTCTTCTCATCTATCTCATTTCCCTGTCACGAGGCTTCAAATTCCACTTCTGCTGTTTGTAATCTTTGACATTATAGATTTGAATAAAATGTCTTGTTGCTAGGAACGTTTTCAATTGTTTTTTATTCATAATTTGTTTTTAAAGATCTCAAGCATATTAAAGATTTATATAAGTTTCCATTTTGTGGTTGGTTATACTTGATGAAATTTTCCAGTTAAAATCTTTGACATTATAGATTTGAATAAAATGTCTTGCAGCTAGGAAAATTTTTCAGTTGAAAGATATCAAGCATATTAAAGATTTGTTAAATATCTATTTTAATGAATGGACTAGTGTAGAGGTTTCAAAATCGCAAGTGAAATGATATTATTATGTATTAACAAATACTTGTGAAACCTTATAGTAGTAGAAAATAACTGTTATCAAATCTTTTTGAACTTCATATCAATTTTATCATTCCAATTTTTAGCTGTTGAAAATGTAGTCCATGGGAGGTAGATTGAAATCTCTAAAAGAAAATTGGAAAAAATGTTTTATTTTATTTAGTGTATATTTTGAATTATCTTTGTTACAGGCGATGAATTAAAGAGAGTAAGCCCACATATTTGGTGATAAATTGTCGCTAAACATGTTAGTAGTAGGCTGTTCATATTCTGCTTCCCCTGGGGCCATAAACCTTTTTCAAACTTAGCTGAGATTTTATTCAAATTAAAGCAGCTAATACATTTTTACCTTTTCTGATGTGAGTGGCGTGAATTTGGGTAAAAACTAAGCTAAGCATTTGTGGCCCTGATGTTTATTTTAGTCTTCAATTCTTTACAGAATAGTTCAATATAAGACAAAGAAAATCCTGCAAATTATTCACAAACTTACAGCATAGGACTTAATCAATGAGTACCAAGAATGATTGGAATTTTCTTATACTGGCTTTACTGACAACGATGTTTGATTTGTTGGGTCACTACATGGCAATACTGATGACTATTGATTTTAATTATGTTAGTTAAATGCATCCTCAATTTTATTTGGCTTTAGCGAAGTGAAGTCCGAACCAAATCAATTATCAAGAATGGTAATAAATTTGTAAATGCCCCTAATATACAGTAGTAGGCCAGAAAACCGGCAGTGGAAAACACTGCAATTAAAAAAGAATCTTTCATTATTTTCAAAATAACAAAAAACACAGTGAAACTTTATCTTTGAAAGAATGAATGAAGTAATCGCCATCATGGCACTCCTGATTCTGTTGAGGATAAATTATATTTTGAGAAAATAATGGATGGCAACTTCTTTTGTTACTTGATCTTCAAGAAGTTTATTCTAACTTGAGTTCTATTATCTTTGTGATATTTTAACCCTGATGGTTTGTTACATGTAGTTTTTAATCTCAAAACATGTTAGCCTCTAACCCAAAAGACCTAAAACTTGGGGTTAAAGAAGTCAAGCAGAGTGCTATCAGCTCTTCTTACAGGAGGTGAACAATTTTGAATTATTTATAGAAGTAACTCTTCAAGTCCAAAATCATGGAAATTTTATATAAAAAAAAATAAACTAGAACCATGGACAGTGCTCATGCAGTGCGTATTCTAGGTGATATATCGGTGAAACGTTGCATTTTAATGTCAGAGTGAGATTTCTTACTGAAAAAAAACTTGTGAACATTCGGTATTAAAAAATCGATAAACGTTCGGTAAAAAGACGCATGAATTTGATACTATTCGGTACTCAAAGGTGTTATTATTCGGTAGTAACGATTAAGGATGAACAACAAAAATGGTATCATCTGTGGATATATCTCGCCAAGGGCAACAACTTTTGTTCTGGTCAACAAAGGTCAAAAGAGATATGGACCACAAAAGTTTTGAAAATTGCTGTTTTCGAACGTCTGTAAAACCGGAAGTGTATGTCGGAGATCAAAGTATGAATGGACATCCTAGATCAACGACCTTTGACCTTGCAAATTTACTTGTAAATTTTCAGATCGATTGAAATAAAATTGTACAAGTTGAAAAAAAAGTCAGCGACAAAAGTCAAAATCTGAAATTTTATAAAGTGCTATTTTTAGTCATTAGTTTAAAGTAATGAACAAAACAAAAATTACATTCAAAATACATTCAGAATTAGAGAAGTAATTCCAAATACGCAAATGATGGTTAACGTCCTATGTCCGTCATTTCCGGTTAGACGAAAATGCGTCATTTTACATTCTCCTTATAGCGACACGCAAAGTATGACAAATGATCATGTTAGATAATGTGTGTCATATGCAGTTTTGGCTTGGGAGCGTGACCAGAAGTGTACAAAAAAAAAATAAAAAAAATAAAAATAGTACTTCAAATGCACTGCAAAAAAAATCTTTTGTAAAGTTTGGTACAACAATGTCAAATTCAGTGTTTTGATAAGAATTAGAGAGAGAGTAGTTTTTTGTGATTCTAGGATTTTATAGATGTATTCTATTTCAATTAAAACTGAACAAACTGCTGTTGCCTGCCATATTTTCTTCTGTATGTTAAAATGTTATTTTAGATGGTCTAAATGAGGTATTTTGGGAACAAATGTGAATGGTATCTTCTAACAGTACAGATAAAGCCCCCTTTACACTACAAAAATTATTTAGATGAAAATTTAGTATTGTTGAGTGTTCTGAGAATAATTCTAGACCTTGTGCATTTTTAAGTAAACAAAATGGCTGCAAGCAGTATTGTTTTTGTTTTCACCCAGGTTACAAACTTCTTTAATTTCCTCTTTTATGTAGAGTTCCATTAAAATGTGTCTGAGAACAGCAGATTGTGAACACTATTATTAAGGAACTGTTTTAACCAGTTTTTCATGTCAATTCTGAAAAGCGGGCAAAATTCACCAAAGAAGTTTTGTTCAAGTGGACTATGATAAATGATGGGACACGATTTAGTATTGGCTGCTAATTCCAAATACATATTTTGAATTTTATTATTAAAGGGTCAAGTTCGCCCTCCATTTGACCAGATATGGGAATTATTTCGCATAGCTAATCAGTATTAGTGTTCACAGCTCACTGTCGAATTTTGAGCCTTCAATTCCAGGTGTGTCCAGAATTATCTGCTTTTGAAAGTTAAATATGATGACTCTCTTTTTCTGGAGACTGCCATATAGAGAAAAGACATATGTAGAAATAGACAGTGAAATTTCTAATTTGATGTATAATTAATGGATTATATAATTTTTAGTGCATTTCTAGTAGTTCTGAAGACTAATAGGCTTATCCGAGACCCAAATCAATCCCTGAAAATGCCGAACCATGGCCTTTTAGGTGTAACCACTAGTGTGTTTATATATATGTCTTTTATGATTTCTAAACAGATGGGTCTACTTCTTAAAATAAGCTTCACATTGGTTACTTAGGAGTTGAGTTTCTCATTGGTAAATGTATACAGGAAGTTGGTTTGAGATGCCAATCTTATGTAGGACAATTCAGTAAACAATGAAAAAGATATTAAGATATTTTGAAAACAATTGCTAAGAAATAATTTGATATACAGTAAAGTAACCTAATTTCGTGGAAACCTATTATTCGTGGATTTTCAGAAAGGATTAATAATTTCCGAATTAATTTGTTTTGATAAACTTGGGTTTTCTCTACAATATCAGCTAGTAGAATGAATCCAGTAGTTTCAAGCAGGGTAAAATGTATACTTTGACAAATACAAAATGGCGGATTTCACTTATTACCAAACGTCACCATATTTTACCGGCCCAATTTCCTAATAATTCCAAGCGGTAATCGGAATTCCAAGTGTCGTCTGCTAGAATGTAGTCCAACGAATGAAGTCACATGATCAACTAGCGGATTCCGAGTCAGCAGAAAATTTCTATGGAACACAAAGTGGACCATATTCTTATGTTGTTTCAGTGACTTTTAGCAATAAATCACGCTACGTATCTTATTTTGTCAGTCACTATTTTTTTTTTAAATCATGGTTCTTTGAAGGAATTGTCACTAGTTATAATGAATTGATATTAAAGATAAATACTAAGAGAAGTTAATTATACCAACCGGTATCCATACAACGTGTTTTTCTTGACTTATTTATTAGATCAAACATTGTACACGAAAATAGGTGACGCATTCTGCCGGCGTTCCCGAGTTGGTTGCTCATGAAATATGGATCAAAGTGAAGGATTCATAAAGAAAATCGAAATGAACCAATTTTAATTATTTTGTAGAATATCTGAGGAAACATCTAAGACATGAAAAAAAATTTTTTTTTTTTTTTACTTTGACGAAATTCGGTGTTGAATCCTTATATCCACGAAAATAGGTTACACTAATGTAATATATAAGAAATGAAAATATTTTTTAATTTCTGTGTTTTAAGGTTCTATAGAAGTGGGTTAGAGTGTTTCTTTTCATGATGTCATTTGCTTGGTTATGTCAAACAAATGGCGATTCATTATTCTAGTCAACCAAGCTGTAAATGGGTATGGATAATAGGGGTAAGATCAATGCCAGTGGTAGAAAGGACCCTTAGTTGTAAACCTAAGTTGTTATCCTTGTAAAATATAGTTGTTTCTTTCTTTTTTAGAAGGCGGTATGTTTCTTGCTATATGTATAAGTAGCCAATTGAAACTTCTTTAATAATGAAGAACCTCTACTTCTTTACTCCTCCTATGAAGTCCATAAAGAACAGTTACCACCATTCCACTGTTTTTTTTTTCTTTTTAGACTCCCTGTTTGAAGTGAAGGTTTCCAATTGGAACCAGGTTGTTTGCAGAATGGCTATCTATTGCACAGCATTCTGTATTGAAATTACTAAAAAATTATCATGTAAATTAAACTGAACACACCCGTAAACAATAAACATTTTGCATAACAAAAAAGAAGCTCACATTAAAAATAGTTAAGTGGAATTGCATGAGCGACAGACGTCTGATTGAAAACTGGAATGGTGCAAATTGATGATATCAGTTGCTGATACACATTAAATGTTAAGAAAACTTCTTTACAATCCCTTTAATATTCAAATATGATGGAAAAAACAGACAGAAACCTTCCAGAAGGAAATACTTGTTAAATCAGAAGGGTTCAAACTATGTCACCTTGGAAGGTGTTCAAGTGCAGAATTTCAAGTGGGTATTTCCCTCTGTGTAACATCGAAACACTTTTGGCCAACTGACATCTGCTGCTACTTTAACAATAGTATGTGTGTGCCTTTAAGGTAAAATTTGATGTACCCATTTTTTATATAAATTAACAGCCAGCAACAAATAACAAATCAAATCCTCCCTACCTCGAAATCCAAATGATCACTTTGACATTTGATGGAAATCAATTGTTAGTCTGGAAAGTGTCTGAGCTGTTGTGATTATAAGATTGAAGGGTGTGATGGAAAAGTTTAAGATAATATTTCAGTTTCTTTTTATTGAAAAGAACATGTTATTTAGTCAGTTTGTTTATAAGGCTGAAATATTGATATTTTCTAAAGCAGGTGTCTTTATGATGGCTCCAAAAGGAGAAATATTGTCAAGAACAAGATATATAATAGGAGATATATTTTAAACTTTCTAATAACAGAGTTTGAATATTATAATCATCATGGAGTGATATCTGTTTTCTTAGTTATCTATGATAACCTTGGCAACCAGAAAAAAATAGCATATCATTTCATCAAGATGTCTGTAAAAATGAAAGCATTCCAAGATGCACTTGTGTTAAACGTGAGTTTCAGGACAGATGTAGAATATAAACAGTGATTTTACCTAACAATTGACAAACATAATGATATCTTTGTATTTTCACAGATGTTTTGTCTTCTGTTAGATGTATATCAGACATCCCTCTACCCATCAAAATTGCCCGAGAAGTGGAAAAACATTTGATCTCTCAATAGATCTCCCAACAAGAATTTGCATTAGGCATGTAACTGCATCACTTTGTATTTCAACTCATTATTTATTGATTTTCTTTTGTTTGAGAAAGACATAAAATAACTCAAAAAATGCTTAAGAAATTGTGAAATATTCATTCTTAAAGGTTTTGATGTCTTTTATGACTTCCTAAATTTTGTGACTTCTTAACCAGCCCTGAGCACAATGTATAAATGTTATATTAGTCTAGTACATATCTGTATTAATAATTATAAGGTTGACCAAATAGAAATAGAAAGCATTGCATGACAAAGGACAATTGACACCTTCATTGTCAACAAGAGAATAATGGAAAATCATCAATACTTGAAACAGGTTACAATTTTTATGTATCCTAATGATTTTTATAATGGAGAATGGAGACAGGAAGTCATTTTTTTAACTTCCGTTTCTGTTTACAAATTGTTTTCAGACTACAGGATTCCAAACATTTACTACTACAAATAAAACATCTATTCAAATGTAGAACCATGTAAAGCGACATATTGTTACAAAGAAATTTTATAATGCAATGTTCATTAAAATTACATTTAATTGGTTCATAAAGAACATTTTGATGACAGTTCAGAACAAAAATAATGTAATCAAGTGTTAAAAACAACCCCTTTTATGATTGAAAATCATAATGAAAGCATGGTAGAGATAAAACAATATTTTTTTTATATTTTCTTGGCTATTGACATAGAATTAGATTAAAAACTTTCTATTTATTGCTGAAATGCTATAGTAGACAGGTTAAAAATAACTTTTATTACATAGTGATTGTAAAACATTGCTTTGGCAGAGCTGTAGCCAGTAGATTGGAAGAAAGCTTTCCTGGCATTTGCATAACAAGAACATGTGTAGATTTTCCACTTTAGTCTTTTTATTTCCATCCAGAATTAGTAAAATCATCATAAAACAATATACAAATTGCATCTACTCAAGTTGCGACAAAAAACAGTCTTTTTGAAGGTTGTCCTCTCGTCCTTGTTTCCTAATCCAATACCACATGGTTTGCCTTTTACGTTTACCTGGAATCCCATTTTAAGCTTGGTTTCAGCTTATGAACACACAGAATCTTGGTCTTCCCATGAAGTTCCATCAGAAATTGATTAAGTTGTTTCCATATCTTTGAGACTCATTATTTTCATAAAGTTATATTAAATTCAGTATGTATGCTATTCATATTAATTCTTTGTAGGAGATCATATTTTTGACAATGATGAATTAGAATTGAAGCAATAAGAGGTATAAACCTACTTAACATTGTATTATATATGTCAAGCTCCTAGACTGGGACAAACTAATTTATAATGTCTGAATTACTAAGCTCTGAAATAATAGTTTGTTATCTAACAACAAGTCCTTTCCCTTGATACCAGGGGCAGCATCAGTGGGCACACTAAGGGGTCATCCCAAATTGTACCCCCTCTTCAAATTTAAAAATTTTATTCTTTGTTTATAAAGATATGTGTATGTGCTATTGAATCAATTTTTAAACATTTTCATGGGTAACAACCCTCGTTGAGGCTCTATGGGAGGATTGGACCTATAATGCTTCCACATTTCAACCTTGACAGTCTGCCCCCTATTTGTTCCCCAGTCTCGGGAGGCTGGTGTTGCCACTGTTCAATAACACAACATTCTCACCTTTTAGCAAATAATGTTTAAACTGACTATGAATTTTGAAAATTATCAGATTGCATACAAAGATTATCTGGTAAATGGTATTTTATAAAAAAGAATTGGTTGATACCTAGCAATCCAACAGTCTGGTTTGGAAAATGATCACATATCATTTCAATAACAATCTGTCAAAATTCTTCAAGCGGTGATAATTTATCTTGAAATTGCCTCTCATATAGTATGAAATTTAGGACATGCGTCAATTTGCTAAACACTTCATATTTGGGTTGAATATTGCCTTGTATAAATCATAAATTGTGTCATATCTATAGATATCATATGATAGATAAAGGTCAGATAAGTTTGAATAAGTGCACTCACATGGGCCTTTTATAGCAAATTACTCATTGAATTTTAAACACCCAGCATTTCATTCAATTTTTTAATTTGAAACAAATTTAAAGTTGATTTAAAAATATTTTGTGAAATTTAAGATCCTTGTGAAGGACACAAGGCAATACTACTTTATTTTATTACTGTACCTAATATACTTTCAAGTAGAATTTTTACAGACATGTGCTTTCAGAAATAGAATTGATTGAAATGCAAATCTTGATTCTTCTTGACCAGGATATTTTAATAAGATAAAATGAAATACATGAAATGTTTTCACTATTTATTTCTGAACTGACTAAAACCTTTTTTTTTTCTGATCTTTTGTCTGATGTAAAAACTAAAAAATATATATATCCAAGGTGCCTGTCAGTTAGTAAATGATACTCTACTCTTCCCAGTGGGTATCAAAATAATTTTCAAGACAAAAAAATGGGATGTGATTCATAATTGTCTGAAGTTGGAATTGAGATATGGTCATTTAACTGTTTATATTAACAGTGAGTCACCTCTGAGTGTCTTTGTTTTCCCATCCCTTTCACTTCTTGTCAAGTTTGAAGTCCCCCATCTTAGAAAGCTGTCCTTTAATTAAAATCAATACTTCAAGAGCAGATTATGCCTGGAAGGCTGACAGTTTCATCGACTTGATGACATCAAATTTAGAATTGAAATTAACATCTGTACGTTAGTATTTTATTGAAGAAATATGTTAAGGAAAATATTTTAGTGAAATTATTATGTGAAAAGTTTATTAGCTGTTACCAATGTTTCGTCAATATGTTGTTTAGTGTTTTGTGGTTTTAAATCATTAGTACTTGGTTTATTTATAAATCTGTCATGGCTGCAGAATTTGAACTAAAGTCATAAAAAAAGATCAGGTGTGAATCTTCAAAAAAGTAACTGTTGCCCCATAACAGAAAATTAAAAAAATTCAGTAGGTTGATAGATAAATCAAAGCAATATTTAGGGGCAAGCTTATATTTTGATGGTAAAATTTATTCAGGATCTTTCATAAAAATGTGACAGAAACTTTTGCATTCTCAAGCCAATTTTGATGGGAATATTTCCTCTGTGTAGCCAAGGTAACAATTACAATGTTTACATTTATGATTAATTACTAAATCATCCCTGAATATTTGTTTAATAATACTCTTTATCTTTTGATCCTTCCCCAACAAACAATATGGCGGCGGCTGCTGCTGCTGTTGGCTATAGAATGTTGAAAGGTGGCAACATGTACCTTTGATTTCACGCCACTTTTCTTTAGTTGTAAATAACAATTCCTAGCTAAACAGACTGACTGATTAATTCTTGTTGCCATTATAAAAATATGATGTCTTCACACTGGGTCTAACAATAACTTTATAATACAAATAGGGTAGAACCTGAAATATTCCCTCTTCAAAATGAACAAAGGCAGAATTTTAATTTGGGTTGGTTGTGCATTGATTGTACGCTCATTGAAATTTATAAAGATTAAGGTTTGTAATCTGAACCTAAGAACATATAATAGTGTTATGTGTCACTAATTTTGAAGTGTATTAATTGTGCAGGAAGGCTTCAGTTTATTGTTTTTCTTCTTTTGATACAGAAGCTATTGTCTCCTGCTACGGGGGGTATTATACTTTCAGATTTTTTAATCCAGTTTCCCCCTTGTCAGTGAAGTAGATCAGAGCGGCTGACATGGAAAAAGCATCTAGTCATTCAGATGGGACAATAAACCGAGACCCATTGTGCTAGAGGCTGTAGACGATCACTCTACAGTTCGTTGTCCTTGCAAAATTTCCCCCATTGCCCACTGTATGGCATTGGCCTATACAGTGTTGAAAAGTATGACATAAAACTCCATTCATTTAATTTAATTTTAACGGAGAAAGTGTTATATAGGTAGGAATAGGTAATATGATTAAAGATACATCAATTTGTCTTTGTCTTTCTTTACCTTTTAATTTGTTGTTGTATCTTTATTTTGAATCTCACTCAAAACAGAAATTGGGGTTCAATTATTTGAGCTCTTTTCAGATAAGTCTGACATTCGATTGGAATCAAGTAAATAGAAGATAAAACCTGAACCATGTTTGTTTGCTTAATCAATACTTATTGTGGTGCTACATTGTCAGCAACTTCTCCTTAAATAAATTTCTTCACATTCTGTAATCTAAACTTGTAAGGAAAAATCTATTTTCAATTTAAATGGTATCAAATTAGAATGGTTTTAATTTATTTTATTTTGTAACTTCAATCAAGTGATCTTTGAGATAAGTTTCTTGTGATATTACATTTGGACGTATATTGTCGCCACCCCCATTTGTCCGTCTGTCCATCTGTCCACAATTGGCTTGTGAACGCAATAGAGACAACAGTTTTTATCTGATTTGAATGAAATTTGGTGTGATCATTTATATTTATGAGATCTTGGACAAGTTCAATTTTGACGATCTTTCAATGAACGGTTTTTGAGTTATTGCCCTTGATTTATGAAAAACGCGTCAAAATTTGTTTGTGAACACAATAGAGAGTACAGTTTTCAATCATGAAATTTGGTTATGATCATTTATAATGATGAGATCTTAGTAAAGATCAACAGAATTTGAGTTATTGCCCTTGACTTAGTAAAAACGTATCAAAATTTGTTGGCAATAGAGGTGACGGTTTATGTCAGAATTTTATTAAATAATGTGTGTTTGTTTAAATCAACAATATCTTGCACAAATTAGATTTTTGGTAGGATTTGACACTGATAGGTGACTGCCCTTGATATACTGTAAACGTATCAGGAAAGTGGGTGTATTTTGCTAGGCAACCATTTGTTATTTTGCTGAGAGAAAGAAGACAGCATTTCACTATTATTGAAAGCTATTTACAATATTATATTTTAAATTAAAAAAATTGAATATAATGCCATAGTGATTGCTGTTACCAATTATTTCCATATGAATTTCATGCCTTTCTCTGATGATTGGGCGATGCCAGAAGGTGTATAAATATATCAATCAACTATACGAACCGCCAAATAACATTATGGGGAAACATTGTTCGCCTTCTTGAATCACAAAGCAAGTAAACCTAGCCATTCTGTTTTCCAATAAATGCCCTGGTAAAAACCTGGTAACTAAGTCAATACACTCCCTCCGCTCGCACCCAATTTATTTAACTATTAGTTGAAGAACAAGCTTGATTTATTGCCACCATAGAGATTTTCATAGAATAGGTTGCATAGGATGTAAAACTCCAACACTGACAGCCAGACCAATTGATGTGAAATCATACTGGTAACAACAGGTATATTGCCACCACTGTAACATTGATAATAATTACAAGGAAAGAAATAATTAATGGAGATCATATGAGTTAGATAATGACTTGGGTCATATCAATAGGATCAATATACACAACATATTCTATTGTACTTTTCTTTCAATTTAGCTTTTTTCTACCTTTTATCATTTTATGACCCAATAATCAACATAATTGAACTCAAATAAATGAAAAATCCATTGATTTTTGTAGACAATGTAAGGGATAGACATTAATTGTGTATAGAGGATTAGTAATGAAGAGAGAACCAGAACTTTTCAATACTGCCGTTGCAAAATATATTATCTCTTCAAATGCCAGATTTTTGTTAAATAATTCTCCTACTGGTACAGGCCAGATTGTTTTTTAACATAGTAAAGAAAAATACATGTTGTCTTTAAATGTCTGTGATTTTTAATGTTTTCAATATAGATCATTGTAACTGATATGAAAATGGTCAAAAATTTTTTTTCAAATAAGGCTTTAATTTTGTTTCTATTTATTGTTAAAGAAAACGCGTTCAATTTTCAGCACGTAAACACTCCAGAAGACACAATTGTTGATGGATTCTGACTTGTTGTAAGTGTTTGTTATCAATCAAGGATGAACACTATCGAAAATCAGAAAAATAATTAGTATGTGTTATTGCCCTTGTTCTTAAATGCGTTCAATTTATAGCCTGTAAACACTCTAGAAGACTCAATTCTTGACAGATTTTGATGAAACTTGGTAATATTATTTAGTATCGCCTTAAAAAGTTAAAAGAAGTGTATGACTGAAGGTTGAATATTTCATACTGGTGATTGTTACTGTACTGCCAAATATTTTTATTTAAAATTAAAGCTGCCAGTGGGCGTATATTACCTTTCCTGGCAAGCTATCTTTTCCTACAAAAAAGTTTTGAAATTTTGGTAAAAATTCTATGAAAAATGAAATGGGGGCAATTTCTCAACACCCATTATTTTTATGCCATTTTAGAGCACTTTGATGGGCATTTACAGGGTATCTAACCGGGAAAAAAAAGGTAAATTGAATACATATTGGAAGGCCAACCCTCAATACAATCTCTGTAACCTGCCTGATTTTAGTAAGAATACTACTCATGTGGCATGTATGTTCCTGACAGTTAAGTGCCCTCACTTTTCTTATTGATTGCTATGGTGTAAGGGCACCTTTGTCAAGTTGATACAAGGATAAACTTATTATAATTTGAAGGCAATTGTGCTACATTTCAGAATAAAATATTATCAGTAATGCCTATAATGAATAAAGTGTTTTTTACCCAAATTGCAAAAGAAAATGATGCCAAAAATAAAGGAACATAAAATTCTTATCTCTAAAGAAGACTGAAGGATTTGAAAATGGTAGTTAAGATATGTAATAATAACAAGTTTAATTCCCTAGTTTTATTGTTATTCTTTCAACTTACTTCAAATTAATGGACAAAGATTTCTACTAAGCACATTATATCTCATCTCCATTGTCTCATTTGGCTGAGAAAATTTGATTTCTGGTTGTAAAGTTGCAGTTAGGTGTACGATTCTAGACTTGCCAAATGATTATTAAGATAAATTTTATTGCACAAGGAGTTCTGAAACTGGATTATGCTTGATTAATGTTATGATAGCGATACAACTTTATAAAGTCTCATCTAACAGAGAAAAAAATTAGAAGGAAAGGAAAAATCGATAAAGAAAATTGTGCTGATAATCTGATGAAAGAAGTTAATTAGGTTTTACAGATTCCAGACTGCTCAGGCAGCCATTTTGAAAAGTGTTAATTTTGTGTGTCATATATTGGTAGTGAGAATTATATACAACACAAGGTTACTTAATTACATTGTGAGGTATAGGTAGACTAGTGTCGCCAGAAACAAATTAATTATTTATTTTAAATTACACTGAATCTATTCCACCATCTTTCAATGGTATATTCATATTGTCATAGAGCTTCCACTGGTATCAGATTATTTATATCCTCGAGGTTATTGTGTGTCTACACAAAACTTTCTACCATGGCATGTTTGATGGTGTTTTAAGGCATATGATTAAAACTCCATGATACCATCATTAACCTGATATAATAGATACTCTGATAAATGACAATTAGAAACAGACCTATTTCCAGCAGTTATGTTCTTAAAAGAAAGGAAAAGGTTTGTAGCTTTTAAAATAAATTTTGTGAAAATAGGTGCAGAATGATTTGGAACAATAAATTATCATATATATATATCTCAAAATGAAATATAATGAAGTGAATTTTTAACTTTGCGCAAATTGTTATGGCTTGTTCAAATTCTGAAAATAGATTCATTTTTCAATTACTGTAAGATTTGTGAAAGGCTTTGATCTGAAAAATTTGTTTGATACCAAGGACTTCTGTTTATAAATAAGAGGTATAAGAGATTTCATTATGATACAAAAAACATTTTTTTATTACAAGAGCTTTGATGGGATGAAAAAAGAAATGGCTAATGGATGCCAACTGCAAGATCAGAATTTTCTAGCTCTATTACAATATCTTCATTGTGCAAAGATTGTATCAGGTCAAAAGAAAGCAGACACAAATATAATTGAGGTAGTATTAGTGCATAACCTTTGACAAGATTTATTATTAATTATACCATTGACTTGCCAAACATTCAAAAATATTTGGCAGCATACAGGTATTGGGTAGGTTGACTTAAAATACTTGTCTGTTATATACCCAAGTAATAATGAAAACCCAAATAACAGTTTGACAATACATTGGTGACAGCCAATGAACTCATGTGAGTAATTATATCAAGATGATGAAGTATTTAATGATGAAAAGTGGTATCAGGTGTCTAGAAGAGTAAGCATACCCTGTCTGGCGCCACACCACCCAATGCTGCTTAATGAACACAAAAGTATGAAGGTAAAACCGAAAAAGGAAGTCGGTAGATGTATCTTCTATTGAAAAATCTTTGTTTATGTGAAACTATTTACTTGCTGTAAGGTGCTTTGGATTTCATACTAGCATGCTTAAGTGAAAGATATCCTGTTATTCCATCACCATTATCCTCAAGTTCAGTTACTCACAGTAATGTTGTGAATCATATAATAATTATACTGAAGGGACCAACTTGTAGTCTCAGACTTTCGCTCGCATGATTACAAATTGTGTTAGCGCTGATTTTCTTGCATGTAACAAATTGAATATCGACTGACCTTAGCATATTTATTGGAATCTTCTGAGATTACTTTCAGGAGTCTTAATAGCATGAAAATTCCAGTATTGATTTATTATTTGAAATCTGGTTGAATTTTATTATTTATGAAAGTAACTTTGCCATGAATATCAGTTTGGTAGAGAGGGACAATCATTTTACAATGTCTATCTGATGCAGTGGCAGCATTTAAATATTAATCATTTAAATATGATTTTTATACATTATACTTAGAATACATGTCAGAGGGAATAGACCATATCAATTCTATTTTTCAAAAATTTACTTGGTGTAGAGCTCTCAGTCAGTTGTCTCCCCCATTAAGTCAGCCACCCCTCACCATTCTCAACAGGCTTTCACCACCACCTGGTGGTCTTAATGAAATATTCCATGCATGTTTCAATCATTCCTTATGCTATCTGTAAGCTAATCTTAATGTTTCTAAAACTAAAGGTTGTGTTAAAGCAGGTGGAAAAGACATCATAGGACAAAGCAACATATATAGACTTATCATTTGTATAGGGACATATTCTAATGTTTATTAAGCTACAGGTTGAACTTTGACTACCTCATTCAAACATGTGTTAGCATTTTGTAATTCACTGCTCAGTGGTGGTCCTCTTCTACGGTTAATTGCAAACACATGCATAAGTATTTATTTGCAAGTTGGAAATACTTAAGATTATGTTCTATCAGTAGACATCTTGAAGTGAATATCAAGTTTGTCAGGTATTTGCAGTTTTAATTTCCATCAAGTTTATATGCAGTTTATACAAAGATAAAAAGTATAGTAAAAGGGGCAGTCTGACTTTTTAAGTGGGTTGGAAAAGCTAGTTGCTCAAATTAATAAAAACTATAAACACAAACTTTATCTGAATGTTCTACCTTGCCATTAAGTTTTAGAACCCAAAAATTTAAAAATGTTGTTATTTACAGCATTATTCCCATCAAAGAGATCTTCATATTGTATCAATTGTTAATTATATATTATCATATAATATAAAATAGCTATAAAAGTTATTTACTTGGTGTTACTATTTACGTAATGAAATATATGTCATATCTATTTAAATGTGATTTATTTAATCATTAATAATTCAAAACCTTCTGTTGTATGTGTTAAAACGTTTTATATTTAAAGATATATATTTTTTGAGTTGAAATCGAATTATAACCTAATAAATTCCATGTGATATACTTAAAACATGTTGCAGGCCCATCACAGTGTTTTTAATGTTTATCATTTCTGTTCAATTTGATTCCAAATGTTTTATTAAAAGACAAGTTGAGTAGTAGGATTTACATATTATGTATTTTGGCACAGTTCTCCTCTGTCGTTTTTCTGTTATTTGACAGCTGGCAAAATACCTAGCAGAAATTCTTCACAGAAAAAAGTAGGATTGCTGTGTTTTTCTAGGGTGGGGGAATTGAATGTTGTTTCTTGAAAGATTATTTGCTGAAAGATAACAAAATTTTCATCAATTGTGTTTCCATTTTTGAAAAACATCATCAGATTAAGTGTTTCATTTTGTTGATTTGGTTTCATGTTTTTGACATCCTTTTACAATGCAGACGTCATTTTGGAAGATTTAAAATGTTGTTGCAACACATAATGGCTTTAAGAGATGAAACTTGGTATTATATTAAAGTTGATTATATTTATCTAAGCTTTATTGATATTCAAGTATATATTATTTAACTAGGTTCAGTATTTATTCTTAATAAAGGTTCTTTAATTATTATTTTACTAGGTTCAGTATTTGTTCTTAATAAAGGTTCTTTAATTATTATTTTACTAGGTTCAGTATTTATTCTTAATAAAGGTTCTTTAATTATTATTTAACTAGGTTCAGTATTTATTCTTAATAAAGGTTCTTTAATTATTATTTAACTAGGTTCAGTATTTGTTCTTAATAAAGGTTCTTTAATTATTATTTTATTAGGTTCAGTATTTATTCTTAATAAAGGTTCTTTAATTATTATTTAACTAGGTTCAGTATTTATTCTTAATAAAGGTTCTTTAATTATTATTTTACTAGGTTCAGTATTTGTTCTTAATAAAGGTTCTTTAATTATTATTTTACTAGGTTCAGTATTTATTCTTAATAAAGGTTCTTTAATTATTATTTAACTAGGTTCAGTATTTGTTCTTAATAAAGGTTCTTTAATTATTATTTTATTAGGTTCAGTATTTATTCTTAATAAAGGTTCTTTAATTATTATTTAACTAGGTTCAGTATTTATTCTTAATAAAGGTTCTTTAATTATTATTTTACTAGGTTCAGTATTTATTCTTAATAAAAGGTTCTTTAATTATTATTTAACTAGGTTCAGTATTTGTTCTTAATAAAGGTCCTTTAATTATTATTTTATTAGGTTCAGTATTTATTCTTAATAAAAGTTCTTTAATTATTATTTAACTAGGTTCAGTATTTATTCTTAATAAAGGTTCTTTAATTATTATTTTACTAGGTTCAGTATTTATTCTTAATAAAGGTTCTTTAATTATTATTTAACTAGGTTCAGTATTTATTCTTAAACTAGGTTCAGTATTTATTCTTAATAAAGGTTCTTTAATTATTATTTTACTAGGTTCAGTATTTATTCTTAATAAAGGTTCTTTAATTATTATTTAACTAGGTTCAGTATTTATTCTTAAACTAGGTTCAGTATTTATTCTTAATAAAGGTTCTTTAATTATTATTTAACTAGGTTCAGTATTTATTCTTCAACAAGGCTCAGTATTTATTCTTAATAAAGGTTCTTTAATTATTCTTTAACTAGGTTCAGTAATTGTTCTTAAGTAAGGTTCANAAGTTGAGTATTCATTCTTCAACAATGTGTAGTATTTATTCTTCAACAAGGTTCAGTATTTATTCTTTAGCAAGGTTCAGTATTTATTCTTTAGCAAGGTTCAGTATTTATTCATTAGCAAGGTTGAGTATTTTTTCATTAGCAAGGTTCAGTATTTATTCATTAGCAAGGTAGCAAGGTTGAGTACTTATTCATTAGCAAGGTAGCAAGGTTGAGTATTTATTCATTAGCAAGGTAGCAAGGTTGAAGGTTGAGTATTTATTCATTAGCAGGGTTGAGTATTTATTCTTCTACAAGGTTCAACTTTAAAATGCACAAAAAATTTTTTGCTGACCACAAATAAAATTAACGTCATAACATCTACAAAATATCTTATTGTTTAACCCTACAACCAGGCTTCCATGTTAATACTGACTGAATAAAACATAACTACTCAGTTAATAAAAACAATAATGTTTTTTAGCTCATCCTATTATTACTGATTATGCCTGATTTGAATACTGGTATAATTTTGAGGTATAATGGAAAGGTTCAGGAAGACATGATTGATAATGCTTGGGTAACCAATGACAACTAATTCACTATCAGGTTTTACTTTTGCTGAACTATTACAGCCTCCAATGTTGAAACCACTTCATCTTGCAGCTCTTGTCAAAATAGAAATGGGTTTAAGTGGTCCTTGGAGAGCAGTAATTCAAGTAAGTGAAATGGACTTTGAAAATGAATTTAGCCAAGTCAGGTTATAGTTTTCCCTCAAGATAATTTGTTCCATGAACCTGCATGTAAATCAAATCTTAAACTGGAGATGTATGTTTATTTTTAAAGTGTTCAATACTTTTAAATGCTTTTTATATTTAAAGCTGTCAAAATCGATTACCCATTCCAGTTACCCTATCACACCAGTCGCCGTGCCAGCCTTCCAAGACTGGGGCAGGCGGACGACTATTGAGGTTGAGATTCAAAAAGTGGCAACTTCATGAAAACACAGGCGGAAACGTCCCATGGATCATCTGACAAGGTTCTCACACAATCACATAGTTTTGAATTTGTTAGAAATGAAGCAGAGGCACAAACCTTTTCTGGTGCCGCCACTGAGTTGATCAAGTAACTTATGTCAGGTATAATTATAACTACTGAGGATGAATTATTTATTAAATACAATACTTCAAATTTCTCTTTTTATTGTTGTTCATATTATAATATAGACAATTTTATTTATATAACATATTTCTTTACAATTAACATTTTCTTTCATCAATATGACTGGATGACTTGCAATTAGATCAATTTTCTACCTTCAATAACCTAAATTTGTCAGCAGGAAATAATCATAATGTTCCTAGCAATTATATCATTATTTTGTTATCACAGAGGCTGACATTTTACTGATATCTTGACTAATTATGTGTAGTTAGGAATATATAAATGTATCATTGGAACCAATTAGGGGAAAAATGTTATGCTGCAATTAATTATATCATAATTACAATTAGATAATCAGGTCACACGCTGGCTATTGTTTGTCTAAATGTCTGGAAAATCAAAGCATTAATACATTTTTTCACAATTCATTTTTATGCTACCTCTATTAGCATTCTTTTTGATAATAGTTATATATGAAGTCTTATCCTCACAATGTCAAGCTATAATTTTATTATACTATGTCTTATACCTTGACTGCAACAGCCACTTCTCTTGTGTCACAGAAGTTTGTAAATATAGCTTTATGACAAGAGCTCTGTTTTTATTAGGAAAATGATCAGGTTTCTGTACCAATACAATTCTACTTATTTCAAATGTTGAAGATTAATTAGTTGATGGAAGAAATCAACTCTATAATTTACAGTCATAGAATCAAAGTGCTATAGACATTGTATAACGTACAAAAACTACTTACTAACAACTGTTCAGTTAATTCAAGGTTGGATTTGGGTCTTTAATATATGTAAAAAGACTAGTGGAATATTAATTCCCTACATCACTGATCTTTTAAACTCCAGTATCACTGCAACGTTTTCAGATATATTTAAGTTGCCAATGCCGTGCCGTCAATTAAAAAGTGTGGCCTTGATAATAATATTTTGAAAAATTACCGTCCAGTTTCTATTTTAAACTTTATCTCTAAGATTTTAGAAAAGTGTATCTTGCACAAACTCTCTGATTACTTGATTACACATAGTCTTCTTGAATGTTACCAAAGTGCATATAGAAAAGGACATAGTACTGAAACTGCTCTTACAAAAGTCAATAATGACATCATTCTAGCCTTAGATAATCAACAATGTGTATTTTTTATACTGCTCGACCTGTCTGCCGCATTTGACCATTGTATCCTGCAAGATAGACTTCTATGTGATTTTGGAAATTGTTTTTATCACATCAGAAATATTGGCAGGATAAGAGAATTCTTATCAACTGATGCTAGATAATTTCAACTCGCTTCTCATTGGTTTACCAGTAAAGCACATTAATAAACTTCAAAGGGTTGATTTCCTTAAAACGCAAAACTGACCATATCACACCTATTCTATATGACCTCCATTGGCTCCCTATACAATATAGACTAGAATTTAAAGTATTGTTACTTGTTTACAAATGTCTGAATGGCTTAGCTCCAAAATATCTTTCAGAACTCCTTACTCTTCACAACCCCTTACTCTTCACAACCCTATTCGTGTAACTAGATCTGCTCAAGACAAAACACTCCTGAAACCTATGCCTGTAAAACTCCGCACATATGGAGAGCGATCATTTGCATATCAGGGTCCTATACTGTGGAACAAACTTCCAGTTGGGATACGTTCATGCCCCTCAGTTTTAAGTTTTAAAACATCTCTAAAAACTCATTTGTTTTTAAAGGCCTATCCTACTATAGGTCTTAATCTATGAAATTATTTTAATGTATTTAAATGTGGTTTAAATCTATTGTTAAATTTATATTTTATAATATTATTTATTTGACTTCATCAATAATTGAATATTTTAATTTGCTATTTTAATATGGATTTTATATGTTAATCTTCTTTGATTTATCTATTGTACAGCGCCCCTGAACACTGTCATGGTTAAAGGAGCGCTTTATAAATGTTGTTAATAATAATAATTAATGATAAATAGCACAGAAATTGCATAATTCCTTCAAATATATCTAATAGTAGAAATTACACTTTCTATTTCTATATCATTATGTCTCTTCTATATAGATAGGGTGGAGTCTCAAGAAATACGAGTATTACTGATAAGCTGAGCTAAAAAAATTGAGACTGAGTTAGGATAGGTAAAATAAATGGTGAATTACAGAAGAATTGTAAGTCAGTTGTCATGAAGACTTTATCTCAGCTCAGAGATCTATTTCTATCTATTTCATATTGTTTGAGATATTTCATACCTTATTACAGAAACCATAATATGATAACATTATTTTTAACAATTCATTCTGCTCTGTGAATTTTACCATAAATATAATCAAATATGGATCCCAAGGGGAGGTAACATGATAATAAATCATAGGATTGTAACATAAGAAATTTTCACTGCAGAATTGACCCTAAACATGCAATGTCAAGTATAGACCAGTTTCAATTGATTACATGAATACGAAATCACACGACAAGACATAGGGAATCTTCCGGTATCTTGAGTAGAGATGAAGGTTGATGAATATTTTATGATGTGTTGATGAAATTCTACTGAATTGTGAGATTGAGAATTAAATATTGAAAGCCAAGCATGTTAGATTAAATCTTGTTAAGTCTATTTCTGTATGTGAGATCTTCCTAACAAATTTTAATGGAACTTAGCATTATGTATGTATAGAAATTATTCTATAGATGCATATAAGGATTATTCACTAGATACATATAGGGATTATTCGCTAGATACATATAGGAAACCTAGGATACATATAGGGATTATTCACTAGATAACATATATGGAAACCTAGGATACTTATAGGGATTATTCACTAGATACATATAGGAAGCCTAGGATACATATAGGGATTATTCACTAGATACATATAGGAAACCTAGGATACATGTAGGGATTATTCGCTAGATACATATATGGATCTTTTAGATACATATATGGCTTATTTAATAGATACATATTGGGATTATTAACTAAATACTTATTCATTAGATTAAATTATCACCTTTTTACTTTGGCTTTTTGTAGCTTATGGTTTGAATCTTACTTTAATAATTTCTCAACTACAGATTTAATTGTCAACTTACAACATTTAGAGATAATACCCGGGAACATAAAAAGTGGTACTGTATCGCATGTAATTTTTATCAGTAGAGCAGTTTAATATTTTCTAATAACAAATGGAAATTAACTCATTGTAAAATTTGTGTCTAAAACAATGAGAATCCATTAATTTGTCGCACATTTTATTAAATTTCTCAAGGACTGAAAGTCGGCACAGAATCAAAGGAGCCATGATTGTTACTATAAATAGTATCGTAGTCATAGATTGTGCTGAATAAGGAATATTATACTGAAGTGGATAGCAGACGACATTTCGGGGAGTACTCTAAGTGGTGTAAAAAACTTATCACTTTGAAAAAAACATTGAAGATATCAGGAGTAAGAAAAGCCATTATTGAAGAAATACTATAAAAAGTAACCATGTAGGCATAAGTGGGCGAGAATGACTGTTGTGGGAAAAGTGGTATTACCGCTCTATATAATGGTGTCTGTGTTGCCAACCTTTCGTCCAACGGGGACAGATTTTTTAGATTTACTCAAGTGTCTAACGCAATGCGCAAATACATTTGGGGGTTAAGGTCTACTGCATTTATATTTTCCACTGGTATGAAATTTACAATTCAAGAATAATTTAATTAAGTGATACTGTTCATAACTTTAATTAAACATTCAAAATATAAAAAAGTGCTATACAGTTTCAACTACCATAGAAGAAATTACTCCACAAAATTTTTAACTGCTATGCAATTTCGGCCTATAGAGCAAAAAACTGCTATGAAAATAAAAAAAAGCAATTTGTACCCTGAATACTATTGTTAAACACGATTTAGATATGTATGTGAAACACATTGAGATGGTGCACAATGTCGGAAAAAATGGAAAAAAAACATCTTAACTGCTTGCTGCTTTCAGCTTCGAATGTAAAAGGGTGTTGTTTAGAGGGATATGAATATACTGGAAAAGCCAGTAACAAATATAAGGTGGTTGAAATTGGCTTCTAATTAACAATCAATATCTGTGTTAAAACTGTAGACTGTTAGCTAAAATAACGTTAGGATTTAGGCGATTGATTTGTAGGTATGTAATCCATTTCAAATGCTTCAGACCATATCTCATTAAAACTTGCTATCTCATTGATATTAACTCCAAACAACTCTCTATGGACATTATTACTCAATTTCACACAAATTTAAATGTTTCACTTTGTCGATATTGACTCAATAAACTTACTACCGGGAGCAAGCATCAAGTTGGATTGAAAATGATGAATTTAATGTATGATTTCATTGATTATCTGTATTTATATAATGATTATGTTTTTTCTGAAAGATCAGGAAACTTGCCTAAAGATCTATCAGCATTTATATATCCATTGTATATTTTCTGATATCAGGCAACTTGAAGCATCCGTCCATCTGTCCATATTTGGCTTGTGCTATCTCTAAAGGCAACAATTCTTTACAGATTCTTTTTATTTTGTATGTCATTGTCATTATGAAGATATCCCTATCGATTTTCGATTGATGATCTGATAATTTTTCACCTGAGCTAATTCAACTTAGCGTTTTCACACTATGCTATATACTCGTGCTCACTCTACAGGCAACAATTCTTTACAGATTCTTATGCATTTTATTTTGTGGGTCATTGTCATTATGATGATGATCCCTATTGAGCAAGCAACAATTCTTTATGGATTCGTTTGATTTGATATGCCCACCAGTAGTATGGAGAAATATTGTCATCCATCCGTCTGTTCACAATTGACTCATGCTCACTGTACAGGCTACAAACAATGATTTGTACTTGCAATCAATGCTGCTGTAGTGCATATGTCACCTTGCTTATATTTTCTGAGATCAAGCAACTCACTTAAAGAAATCAGTCAACTGGCCTACAATCCTATCTGTATTAAAATAATCATTTTATATTTACTGAGACCAGGCAACCGGGTTTATTTGATCATAGGACTAGAGAAATTTTTAATTTGATTGTAAATGTCTTCATAATGTAATTTCAATCGATAAATAATTTGTTTTCCCACCTTACTGAGATATTAATTGAGTTAGCGTCTATGTAGAGAATAGAGAGGTGTCTGGGACACTGTGATCCTGCCAGTACAGAAGATATTTCATAAAGCAAGACAATTCAAGGCAATTCTGTTTATCGAAATCTCGTCCAAGTATGGTAAAATCCTGCTACTACTTTATGTCAAAATCATGAGATACAACCTGATCAGTATTTCAGAATTTTTCCTCTTGTGAAAATCACTTCTTTGCTTAACTTAACATAACAAATGTTCTTCACAGTTGCTTTAGGAATAAGAAACCTGTATTAAGAAATGTTTAAAGAGCATAAATTTGGAACAGACCCTGCTAGATCTATTATGATTCTTTCTGGATCAAGTGGAAAATGATATGAACTTGTTCATAATTGTGACTGTTGCTTCTCCAATTGATGCATGATGCATAACTTAGAGACCAAAGTTGATATTTTCTGATAATGGAAAATAGTTTCAGAGAATTAAATTGACCAGAATAAGAGCTGTCAAAATCTGGAATGGAAAATCCATTAAACTGTCAGAAAATCTTGATGATGAGATGGAATAATTTCATGTCTGCATATCTCTTTATTGTGTCATACTGGCAGCCATCTTTTAATTTCATGTCACATGGTTAAGTCATTATATATATATATATATTTATTTATATGTTAAAATGTCAAATGTTACAAAGTTTCTCACCCACAAAATTTGGGCCAGTTCTGAATTAGTTTTACATGCATTTAATGGGTTATTAGTTAGTATGTTAATTTGAAACCTCAAGATTAATCACTGCCTTGATGTATACACATATCTGTACAGTGTATCAAACTGTTTAAGATGGATAGAGTTTAAAATCAAACTTGCCCAATTCTTTCTTTGTCAATTCACCATAGAGTAAACCAGTATGAGATACCTTTTTCTTTTTTTTTTAACCCTTTCAGGTTTTTGATTGTTTGCATGTTTCTTTGGCTTTTCCTGCAATCTCTGTCATTTCAGAGACTATAGTCTGTCTGAATAGAATGACATAAATTATAATGTCCAGATGTTTTATGCAAGACTATTACACCCAAAAAATTTCAAAATTACCTCCAGTGTGAAATCCTTGGCTTAGGAAATGTTTCGTTTGATCCAATTTTTCAAGATATTGCTTGCTGTTATGAACTCATAGTTTGTTGATTATTGGATATGCTGCATGCCTTACCCAAACAAAGTTACCTATAGATATCAGTAGGAAGATGTCAAATGATGAAATGAAGGATTCAACAACTATCAATGTGTACCCATAACATTATCTCAAGCAAACGAATTCTTGAGCTAATTCTAATTAGAAGGTCAAATCTTATCTCATTCAAAATTTAGATGATGTGACATGCTAAGGAGGTGATTTTATCACATGTTAAACTATGTTGAACAATTTGCAGATAAACTTTAAAATTTGGTGATAACATGTTACTCTGAGGGTTTAAAACTGATACAAATCTATTCTAGTTTTTAAATTTCGGATTTAGTTTCATTTGAATGACAGTTGAATTAAAAAAGCTTTTTGACAGAAGTCAGAGTTCACATAAAACACACCGACTAGTTTGAACTTTTTGTGTATAAAGTTTCCCAGCTGTAACAAGCTGATGAAGAATGGGGTTCATTTTGAATGGTTAAGTTTTCAGCATTTCCAGTTAAAAACATTTCCTTTTCTTTCGATTTGAGTCATTTTCGTTCTCGTTGACTGATAAGATATTTTATATAAGTTTTGAATATTTCCATTTAAAGTATTGTCTTGTACTAGTTACTATGGAATGTCAATTGTTTTCAAAATTTTCAGTGCAGTGCTATTTCGCGTTGTTAAAGTGCCTTGAAACATTTTCTGAAGTTTCCAAAACATTCACTCTTTCCTTGAAGCATTTTGTTGTCTTTGATTGATAGGGATTTTACTTTAATAGCACTCAATCCTCATTAATATTCAAATTTAACCTTTTCTAAGCTGAGCATGAGAAAGCTTTGGTGGCTGGTGGGCCTGACTCCCTGAATGAGTTACTAGTAGTTAGATCATCCTAAAATTCCTGCTGTCAGTGTATTCAGTCTGCATTTTGCAAACTTCTTCATGGCTGTTTACATGTTCAGACATAGATCTTGAAGGTCAGGTGAGACTAGGTATCAAGTAAGATAAACACTACATATTGTACACCATATTTAAAATAAACAAATACATATTCAGAAATACTTTCCATTTTATACTAAAGATCCTGGGCATTCTGTAGTCAATTTCTCTATATAAAAAACAGCATGGTAATACTAAATTTCATGTACAAAAATACACAGAATGAAACCAGGCATGTCTAATATTCAAGAATATAAGGTTACATGAATCTCTGGTCCTGGTCCTGTTTATTTTTAAAAAAAAAAACATGTGGTGGCTATGTAAATATGTGATCATGGTTTCTCAACTGGCCGCCACATATCAACATTTTCAAAAGTTGCACAACAGATTCACTAAACATATTAATGTATTTTACAATATGTTGTGCTATTAATGCTCAATGAGAGAGGTTATTACCCAATTACAACAAAGTGGGCCATTGTCAAGGCCCTTTGACCTTAAGTTCATGGGGCTTTTTCATTTCTTAATAT
The DNA here is from genome assembly GCF_000327385.1 of Lottia gigantea. Lineage (NCBI taxonomy): Eukaryota > Metazoa > Mollusca > Gastropoda > Lottiidae > Lottia > Lottia gigantea. The sequence goes on along the minus strand of NW_008708645.1, from coordinate 1,230,991 downwards.
GAAAAGTAGTGCTTTTAGCTCATATACTTGAGAAACCCTGATGTAGATATCTTATCTAAATCAGGGTTATTGTCAGAATGTTCTAACAAGATATTCAGACTTGTAAGAAACAGACAGTTTCCATCACAACTGTGTAGTGAAGATAATTTGATGAAGACATGAGAATGCCTAGTTTATCTTATTATGATAACAAAGTTATGATATATCAGCCTGGTATTGTGAGAAAGGCCAAGAATTTTGAACCTAAATTAGCATGAAATCTTCTGAGATTATACGCAGGCTGAAAATATACCTTATCACATCATCTTTGACCACAACACAACTGTTGCCTTGAACAAATCAATACTACTATCTTTCTGAGTATATTTAGCTGTTGTAACTCATGTAATATCAAGATGTATGTTGTTGAGATGTTCTTTCAATAAATGGTATATAAAAACTAATTATAGGACACATGCCAATAGGTTGTGCTTTTGAATTTTTATGCTTCTTGATGCCAACACCCAGTTGTATATCTTCTGATTTTGGGGGTTATTTTAATACTAGTTAGTTTTATATTTAAATGTGTTTTTAAAATCAAAGTGAAACATCAGACAGAACTGACTTGATCAATCAAATTTGATAAAGACTGCTGCCTTGTCATTGCTCTCTATGTCAAGGTTAAGAAATATCCCACTGGTCTGGCATGCAGTTCTCTTTTAATTTGACTGTCCAGCCGCTTTTGACATGTCTGCTAAAATTGTATTCTGTGAACTGCAGGTTTCATGATCATAAATTGAAAGAAATAAGGAAATAAATAAGGCTGTCACTCAAATGATGTAATGCTTATTTTAATCAATCGCATGGCTTGTTTTTGTCCCTCTGTACTCTGAAGAGTTCGAGGCAAAAATCATCTCCAAATGAAAAATGATTATTTTTAATGAAAGATTACACAATTCTATTTAGAAATGTATTTTCATCAGGAAAATAGAATCATGTTGCATGTCTTTGATGCTTTGACCATTTATAACCTCCATCTTGGTTTTTTCTTCGATTCTAGTGTGTTTTATTGTCCTGGTTTAACTTTGAAGTGGGAACTGAACAAGAAAATGAAATAATGAAGGAGAAAATAAAATGGAAGCTGTGGACCTTCAATTCAATATTTCTTTTTATGTTTTATAGATCTGGAGGATTTCATGTTGATATATATTACAATTGCTTGAAATTACCTTCACGTTTCAGAAAAGTTATCTGTTTTAAATTTCTCTTTATGTTCAGATGAACTGACATAAAACTAAATATATTCTTAGTCATACCTTGAATGACTTTTCAAAGCAAATTTATGCAGGTAAATAATTGTTAGAATCAAGAAAAATATATCCGAAATCGCAAAATATCAGTATTTATAGCAATATATTGTTTATACATTTATTGTAAATATTTGTAAAAAATCTTATATTTTTCATGACATAAAATACCTATATATTACATGTATGGAATTGAATTTATTGATGATAGAGCACCTTACTGCAAAGGCATCCATCTTCAATTTGCCAAGTGGTTATTTTGAGATGAATGCCTAGAAAACATTAGGAACTAAATTGAATGAAAAATTAGCTCAATGCAGGGACATGCAGATTATGGCTGCATATTAATTTTGCAGACTACAAGTCTGTGACATGCATTGGGCTTAAGATAATGAATAAATATCCATCTTGTGCTTGATCTCACCCATTGAATTGAGAAACCTATTATGATTTTATACCAGTCCTAGGTTGTAATGTGTTGATTTTATTCTTACATCAATAATGATTTCTTTGTCTGCATGGTTGCCTCTCCCAGACTAATGGACCCACATTTGGATGTTTATGATGTGATTAACATTATACAGTGTAAAATCTAGATAGATTTTTCTGTGGTAGAAAATAAGATAGAGGATTTATTACCCACTGAAAATGTGACAACATCTATTAATTGTTAACTGAGAATAAAGCTCTGGCTCATCAAATAATTTTTATGCATTTATATTTTCATAATGTACAGCACTTCACTAATTAAATCTCTATAACACCTCATTATTTATCACACAGGAAATGTGTCTTCAAAGCTTAAATAAGTTCTATATTTAATATTTTGTTGAATGGTCAATAAAACAACTCTTATAAAACTTATATAATATTTTTTTTCATGAAGGTGGGAAAGGGACTTTTGTGTGTCAAGGAAGATGAAACCTTAAATTTATGTGAAACTGGGAAACCTGGTTTAGAAACATGGGGCCCTCACATCGTAGCAATCCCCATTTGAGTATGGTTGCGAAAAATAGCATCTCTCATGCAAACTTAGTTGTGAGCTGCGTTTTGGTACTTATGACCATTTTCATTATTCGCCACCATATGCCACTGGTAATCACTGTGATGTGAGGGCACCTTAGGCATATATATGCTTTTAGTTTGAATATTACCAACTGAAGATTTATCAAGGATGGGTATTGTAAAATATTTATCAAATATCTTCTGTAATCAAATATCTTCTGTATCTTTCCAGAACAATGTGGTAATCCACTGGGCATGCAGTCTGGTGAAGTTAAAGATGAACAGCTTACAGCAAGTTCCTCATACAACAAAGCAGAAGTTGGACCAGAAAATGCAAGGTAAGACTAATTTCAGGAAACATAGTAAGGTACTTCTCTTTAGAGGAGTCCACTATCAATTACTCTCAATTTGCCATGCTTTGGATGATATTTTGATTATGGGAATTGTCTTCCTTGTACAGATTTTTATGCTGAAAATGCAATTAATAACTTCAAAGATGAAAAACAAAGTTTAAGCAACTTCATACTTTTAAGGTTTTGCATTCAGTATTACCAATTTACAAATTTTGAAATAATTCTTGAAAGCTGAGTGTATTGCTTTGTTGGCAATTTATTAACAATTTTGTATTTCTCAGAGCAGCAATAATGAACACAAGTCACAAAAAATTTCAAAAGTAATAATCCACATACAGTAAAAATATCAACATCTATTGAAAATTTAACATCCAATACAAAAAGAGAAACAAACTCCTATCTTCATGACGTCATAAAAGGGGCACTGGTTGGTGAGTTCTGCATGTTCAAGATCCATTGAATAAAATGGATGTTCATAAAACAAGTTGAAACTCACCAAGTGAGAGTCATCCTTGATCAAAGACTAGTGTTTTGTGGCTTTTTCAATTTGATGTGGAATTACCCTTGATCCCTTTCTTTTTTCTCACTGTGAAGTCAGTATTAATGATGCTCGTATCTTTCGAATTAGATTATTTGATTTCACCTAATTATTAGCTATATCTTGAACTTCACCAATCATACACCATCTGTTGAAAACAATAGATAAAGTTGGCACATTCTTTAAAGCTCTTATAATTAAAATAGGTCAGATCTGTTTATCTCTTTTGGGTGTTACATAAATAAACACAAACCAACAATATACCATTATTTGGTACATTCAACATGTACTAGATTACCTGTGTAAATTTAGGTGGTGGAGTTCTTTTCTGAAAATATAGAGGTAATCTTTCAAAGTTTGAAAATGGCTGATCCCACATACGCCACTTGAATAAGAACTTCCAAACCAGCTACAAGTGCATTGTTGCTAATAGCCCAACAGATCTTACTCTACCATTTCTCAGATGTGATATCTTCATAGTTACTCAAAAGGTCACATTTTATGGTAGTTGCTCTGATTCTTAAATCGCTAGGTTATGTGGATTTTTTGGCAGATATTTTTATACCAATATAAAGCTGAATCATTAATTAATCCAACAAAACATTTATGGGTATTCTGCAATGTCCCTGTGCCTCACCCGGTACCACAATATAATTGATAGGTAGGTTTATTTTAAAAAGTTGAACAAAGAACAGTAAAGAATTTGTCAGATTTGTCAGACTGGCTCGCTATATAACATGAACTCCAAGTAATATAACTTAAAGAGTATGACATTTACATCATGTGACGTCACTCGGTAACAACGACTGCTTAAATATATATTGCGTAATTATGTTGCTAGGGTTGAAAGGGTTAAAACACACACATCACATATTATCAGTACTCTCTAAGAAAAGGTTCAAATTGTCATACTTGCTAAAGAATATTGATAAAAAAAAACACCTTCCCAAGAAAGCTGGAATTGGCGTTCCTTACATCTTAAGTTTTGAAGCATATGGTTGTGATTCATTAGTGATTTCTTTAATAAAGAGTCAATCTTTTTGAGTGGCTTTTTTACATAGATAGTTCGTTAAAATTAAAAAGCAATTTTGACACATGAAAACAATTTTGACAGATAAAAGCCAATTGTGGATTTCTTGGTCATATTTCACCAGTTGTCATGGTTACTAGGACTTCCTCAAGGCTGACAGTCCACAAGTGACTTCTTAAGCTGTACTTGAATAATATTAGCCTTAAGTAAGATTTTTCAAACAAAAGAAGGTAAATCATTTTGTCACCTTGTTCAGTTATTTCTTTCAGTTAAGTTTTAAATGCTTGAGAATGATGAAAGTAAGAAAAAAGAAAAAAATCATTGTATTCTATCCAATAAAAGAGTTATCATTAAAAAAAATTAGAAATCTGTTGAGGGTGGAAAATTTGTGAATTATGATTTTTTCACTAAAAGAACATCACACCACATCTTGCTCTCACGTCTTGCTCTCTTAACAACAGAAGAAAAAATCCACACCACACCACATCTTGCTCTCATAACAACAGAAGAAAAACTCCACAGCGCACCTTGCTCTCATAGCAGAAGAAGAAAAAACTCCAACCCACACCTTGCTCTCATAACACAAGAAGAAAAACTCCACACCATCCCACATCTTGCTCTCGTAACAACAGAAGAAAAACTCCACACCACACCTTGCTCTCATAACAACAGAAGAAAAACTCTTGACCATCCCACATCTTGCTCTCATAACAACAGAAGAAAAACTCCACACCACATCTTGCTCTCATAACAACAGAAGAAAAACTCCACACCATCCCACATCTTGCTTTCATAACAACAGAAGAAAAACTCCACACCACACCACACCTTGCTCTCATAACAACAGAAGAAAAACTCCCCAGCATCCCACATCTTGCTCTCATAACAACAGAAGAAAAACTCCACACCATCCCACATCTTGCTCTCATAACAACAGAAGAAAAACTCCACACCACACCACACCTTGCTCTCATAACAACAGAAAAAAAACTCAACAGCATCCCACATCTTGCTCTCATAACAACAGAAGAAAAACTCCACACCATCCCACATCTTGCTCTCATAACAACAGAAGAAAAACTCCACACCACACCACACCTTACTCTCATAACCACAGAAAAAAAAACCCACACCTTGCTCTCATAACAACAGAAGAAAAACTCCACACCACACCTTGCTCTCATAACAACAGAAGAAAAACTCCACACCATCCCACATCTTGCTCTCATAACAACAGAAGAAAAACTCCACACCACACCACACCTTGCTCTCATAACAGAAGAAAAACTCCACACCACACCACACCTTACTCTCATAACCACAGAAAAAAAAACCCACACCTTGCTCTCATAACAACAGAAGAAAAACTCCACACCACACCACATCTTGCTCTCATAACAACAGAAGAAAAACTCCACACCACACCTTGCTCTCATAACAACAGAAGAAAAACTCCACACCACATCTTGCTCTCATAACAACAGAAGAAAAACAGAATTAGAAATATAATCAGTTTAGAGCCTTAATTTACACCACTTGTGTTTACAATTGTAGAAACCATTTATTTCATTTGTGAAATGTACTCCATTAAATTATGATGGTAAATAAGTTTTAAAATAAATATTCTATTATTTTCTTAAAAGGAAGAAGGATTTCTAACACATTTGCTGACCAACCATTTTTCTTTTTCATTCTTTGTTTCATAAATGAGGCAGTGTTTTGTAAATAAACATTTTGTTTCCTACTTTTTCACTAACAAGATTCTTTTTAGATTCCAAATCTTATTTCTATCTCCCATTGTTCTATAAATTTACCAGAATATTCAGAATATTTCTCAAGGTCATAAAGGTCAATAAAAATCCCATCAGACAATTCCATCAGTCAATCAAAAATCTTGCCCAAAGAATGGCAAAATATGGAGTAAAGCTTCGTGTGTTTTGCTTAACATCACAGTTAAAGGATAGTTAATTGTCATGCAAATTTTGTAAATACTATTTTTAAAGTAAAATTTGTAATATAGAAAATAATAAAACTGATGAATTAGCAATGGGCCAATAAACAGCCACAGTTTTTTTCATTCAGAATTCCATGCAAATTATTTCTGTATAAATCATGTAAAGTAAATTTGGTAAAGACTTTTAGATTATTGTCTTAAGAGTTATTGGCACTAAAAGAATGTCAGGAAACATAGGTCTGAAAAATGCAATAACAAACAGGATGAGTCATATCCTTGTAAAATTTGTTCTTTAGACATTGTTTATGAAATATAGGACATAACATTCTATGATATTGCTAGATACCATTGTCTACATGCCTTTTATTCTATATGGATCTAAACTTTGTCATCACTGTCATTTCCTTCTGCATGCTCCTTTGTCAGTGACAATAGTTTTCTAAATGAAAAATTTTGTTGTCTGAAAGACATCTTTGATTTAGAAATGAAATGAATGGAGTTTTACATCCTACTCTTCTGGTATTATCTTGACTTATGCTAGTTTTGAATACTGGAACATTCAGGTTAGTGAGCAAGCATCCAACTCCTATGATAAAGAAGAACAGTGTCAAGCTCTCCAAAAATAAATTCAATATAAAAGATGGCCCAGAATTGTCTAACTGATCTCTATTTGATTGTTGTTTATGGAAACAGCATGATGTTGCCATGTTCATGTCATTTTGAATTTCTCATCAGATTTCTGGAACCATATATGTTAATGAAATCTGAGGAATGGTTCTTCAAATTCCTGCTACAGAATTAACTGGCTGGAATGACAGGAAACAAAAATATCCTTGTGAATGATCCCCTCTCAGCTTGTTTCTGTATCAAAATTCCTTAGATTATAACTCCATGGAGGTTGGAATGTTGTGATTAGCATTCTTTTATGCCTTGGTGCACTTAATGTACCTTGTCAAATATGATCATCAGTTTGTGGGAGTTTTCAGTTTCTGAGGACAGATTTTCTGGGTTGATAAGAACTGAACTGGAAATTTCTAATACTTAGTTGACAGTTTTAGATTGAGATCTAGATCTCGCCACTGATTGTGAATTCTTTTGGAATAATATTGAAATGCTTGAGATATTTTGAGTCAATGGCTTTGTATTTTGGTTTCAAGTTCAGTTCTATTCTAGTTGTTAAGACTTAAAAGTATTATGCTTCTTTAGTGAACAATACTAGCCCGATACAAATTCAGAAAAAGTAAGCCCAAAAAAATGAAATGAACTTATTGTTCAAAATCACAGAGTCTCAGTCTTAATCTCAATAGTTTAATAATTCCAGGCGTTTTTAGAATAAAATTTTTCTTGATCTCTTTTAAGACTTGCAAATAATAAGACCTGATTTCTCTATAGCAACAGGCAAAATACAAAGAAAACATGACAGAGATAAAAGTTTGTCTTATTTAAGACTTCAATATTCTCATCCAAGTTCTGACTTGAATTTCAAAAGATTTTAAAATTGATCCCATTCTTTATAAAATTGTGTTCTGCAAACTATTTATCCTGAACTCCAGAATTCGGCTAACTTTAGAATGTTTTATTGGTCATATTACTGAAAAGAGTAATGGTGAATAATTTGACAAAAATATGTATTATTCACTAAATGATAATGTGATTAATTAACAGGTATATTTTCTGTTCTTTTGCTCAATTCTGTTTGAAGTTTGAAAAGTGGTAGGAATGGGAAGTTTCTTGGAAGCAATTGTGCTTTAATAATTTGGGCATTTTTCCCATATCAGGTATTACATCAAAATCAGATTATCATGTCACTACGCAAAAGAAGTTTTTCTGGAATAACAGAAACCACCAACATCTGAAATTGGAATGGCATATAAAACGGGCCACCAGTTTTTCAGCAGATTAGAACATTTTAGTGATTATTTGACTTCTTTGATGAAAATTTATTTCTTTAAAAGTAGCAAACAAGGGCTTTAAATGTTTAGTTAAGTGGGTTAAGCCATTATAGCCTAAAAAGATGATGGAGCTTTTCTCTATTATAGGTAGATATACATACTGTTTTATAATGGTACACCAATCACACCTCTTTTGATGGAGATCAGACAAAAACTGTTTTCAATCAAGGCATGAGGTGGAAAAATAATTACCCTGTTTACTATTGAAAATCAAAGTTCAAGATGTCTTGTTGATTTTCATACGCCCACATGAAAGGGGGGGGGCGTATATTGCCGTCACCCATGTCTGTCGGTCCGTCCACAATTGCTTGTAAACACTCTACAAGGCACAATTCTTGACTGATTTTGACGAAACTTGGCATGGTTGTTTGTAATCACCCAAAAATGAACCCTAATGAATATCAGAAAAATCGAAAAATATTTAGTATGAGTTATTGTCCTTGGTTTTGAAACGCTCATGAACACTCTAGAAGGTGCAATTCATGACGGATTTTGATGAAACTTGGTGTGAGTGTTGGTTATCACCCAAGGACGAATCCTATTTAAAATCAGAGAGATCGAAAAATAATAGGTATGAGTTATTGCCCTTGTTCTTGAAAACACGTTCAATTTAGCTAGTAAACACTCTAGAAGGCACAATTCTTGATGGATTTTGACGAAACTTGGTGTGAGTGTTTGTAATCACCCAAGGATAAACCCTATCGAAAATCAGAAAAATTGGAAATGTTTAGTATTAGTTATTGCCCTTGTTCTTGAAAACGCGTTCAAATTTTTAGTTCATAAACACTCTAGAAGGCATTATTCTTGACGGATTTTGACGAAACTTGGCATGAGTGTTTATTATCACCCATGGATAAAGCCTATTGAAAATCAGAAAAATCGAAAAATATTTAGTATGAGTTATTGCCCTTGTTCTTGAAAACTCTTTTAATTTGTAGCTCGTAAAAACTCTAGAAGGTATGATTCATGCCGGATTTTGACAAAACTTGGTTTTATTATTCAGTACTGCACTGAATATTGAGTATTTGTCTTCTAGAGTTTTCACGAGCTAAAGATTGAACACGTTTTCAAGAACAAGGGCAATAACTCGTACTCAATATTATTCAGTATCGCCCTAAAGAGTTCAAAAGAAGTGTATGACTGAAGGTTGAATATTTCATACTGGTGATTGTTTCTGTACTGCTAAATATTTTTATTCAGAATCAAAGCTGCCAGTGGGCGTATATTACCTTGCCTGGCAAGCTATCTTAACTATTGGATTGATTAACTCTAAGTTCACAGATTTGAAAGTGATAATTGTCAGCTGAAAAATGATTAATATGTTTTAGTGTACTGATGTACTCAACTGACATGGTCTGTTGAAGGGACAGCTTCGCCTTTTTCGGGAGTTGAATTGGGTCTTAGGTACTAGAAATGTACAAAAATAACATAATTTCTTTTAAAAAAAACTCAAACTAGGAATTTCACTTTCTATTTCTATGTGTCTTTTCTATATATAGCAATGTCTCAAGAAATGATGAGTGGTCATTTAACATTCAAACACAGTTCTAGTCGTCAGTTTCCTTCTTGACACCCATGCATGGAGTTGAAGGCTCAAAATGAGCTGTGATACTTTTATTGACTAGCTTAGCTAAAAATGTGGATACTATCAAGTACAATTGGACAAGAACTTTGTGGTTTTGACGTTTATTAATCTTACTAAACAACCACCCATGAGCTTTATTGAAATTTGATGAATGGAGAGGCACAGCATAGTTGTGAACCTTTCTTAATGACTTTGGTCATCCCTGATAGACTAGAAAACCAATGTGATAGCACCCAAAGGTGTCAATCAAGTCAAATATTTCTAAATAGCAAAACGATAGTTTTCTTTGATGTCTGAAACCTAAGTGTACACCTTGTTTCGATTACATACATGTTATCAGTTTTGGAATTTGCAGGTGTTGAATAATAATAGCCTGTTTAGAAAGTTAGATTTGACTGTGAGATTATAATTTTTATGCTACAAAGTTTGTGAATTTGTATTTGCAGTATATTTTGTCAATTAAGGTCCATTTTAAGACAAACATCTAAGTGCATTGTTCATGACATTTGGTTGCCACATTGGATCAATTTACCAAGAATCTTGGGAAACATTTGACCCCCTCGTTTATTCATTAAATGACTTTGTCTGTGAATCAATTCCTTGTGGAATATAAAGGCAAATTGAGGTACATGTACTAAATGTTTGCTTTTAAACTGGATCTCAGCAAACTTTTCAATTTTTGTAAAAAGAACAATAAAACCGAAAACTTGAAATGGAAGCCTTAGTTTAACAAAGTCTCAGAAATGTGAATTTTTTTTAGCTACACCATCCAATAGTGTTCACAGCCATACATGTGTACAGGTCAGGAAAAAAAATCTGGAGATTTGCCTTGAAAAATGGGTAAAAGTCGGGAGATTTTTCGAAAGTGCGTAAATTAGTGATTTGAAACTCCAAATTGAATCACAGCTCACCATTAAAATTTCATGTGTGTCCAGAATTATTCACATTTGAATGTTAAAATGACAACTCGTCATGTTAAGATACTGTGTGATATATAGAAAATACATGTATAGAAATAGTGAGTAAAATACATATATTCAAGACTAAAATCAACCCCCCAAAATGACACATCTATTCATTTAAATTTAGACATTTGAACAATATTTGTAACTTTCAAGTATTCTGCAGGCTTAACAAAGCCTTAATAGAATATTATCTACTATTTCAACTTATCATGTTTTTCAACCCGGTTTCCCCCTGTCAGTGATGCAGGTGAGAGGGGCTGACATGGAAAAAGCGTCTAGTCGTTCGGATGGGACAATAAACCGAGGCCCCGTATGCTACAGACTGTGCATGTTAAAGATCCTTCGACAGTTGGAAATCGAAAAAGAGTAGGCTAATGCCGCTGTCCTGGCAATATTTCCCTCATTGGACCCTGCATGGCCCGTCTTCATTAGCCCACATGGTGCAGAAAAGTAGGACGTAAAACTCCATTCATTTCATGTCATGTCATTTCATTTTCAACTTATCATGGATTGAACCCCAGACTTTCAGATAAAAGCAAAACGTCTAACTCACTGGGCAAATACAGCACCCTAGGACAAAAATTTTACTTAAGATCTTAATAGATTAAAGAAATAGTTTTTTGTGGGTGGTAGTAAATAACTTTCATATTAAGATCAAATAATGTTTTCTTAGATTGAAATTCTCCCCACCTTATATCTCGGTATCTAATGAAGCAGAAATAGTTTGATAAAGAGGCTCCATCACAAAATTGATTTATTCTTTCTCATAAAAATCTTCACAGGTTGATGGTGCCAGTCAATATTAAGTTGCTAATTAAACTAAATCCTTTTAGTTTGCTTCATTAATATCAAGCTTTGAATATTTTTGTAGGTGATTAAGAACCATACATTTTGAGCTAGAGTTGCTTTGAACTTTTCAAAACTCGAAGTAAGAAATTTCCTTCTTACAGAGTTGTCTGCATTGATAAAAAAAAGATTTGTACAAAATCTATAGAAACTGTCATGCAGAAGTCTAGAACTAATTACAGTTTGAACAAATTGAAAAATTGAATGTTTAGTAAATAACTGGAAACCATTATCAGTTTTTGAGATGAATATCTGTACAAGCAATAAACAGTTCTGTTACTCAAAATCTCTTCCAAAGCAAGGCAAAATCAAGAAGTTGTATTGCAGTGAACCCCTCCAAAGTACCATCAGTTGTTTCAAAAAGAGTGAGCATGATGTGCTTACTGCCACACCCTTTACTTCTACATAGGTCTACATCATAATATACTACCAGATCAATTTATTTCTGACCAAAATAAATCCTGAAAGAATTTGATCTGGTCGAAATTGGCAACCCATTATGGTAAATGGTAATGGTTTACATAGTGAATTATAGTTAACACTCAGTTAATCATATTAATACCCCTTAACACAATTCATAGCATATGACAAATTTATTATTTTTACAAAAGAAGTCAATGATTTGAAATATTGTAGAAAAAAATAAAACTCATGATGTCTGTAACAAACAAATCAGAATTAATGTGCAAAAATGAACAAAATTAATCATATTAACATTCTTAAACACATTTTATAGCAGGTGACACAAATTTATTATTTTTGCCAAAGGTCATGAAATATTTCAGAAAAAATTTGATATTTGTTTTAAAAAAAAGCGTCAGAATTGATGTGGAAATGTTATTGAGTGTAAGTGTTTGTGTTATTAATTGTTTATTGTATGATATGTAGTCTGACATGATGATAACACATAACTGTCAACTCAGACACATACAAGTGACAGTACAGGAAATTTTGTTTATATTTGATTTTTATGTATACACAGCAGGTAAAACAGCTGACATGTTTGGTTTGAATCCTTTCCAAAACAGTATTTAAATTACTAAAGTTTTAAAACTAATAATGAAGTTGAAAATTCAAATATCCCAATTTCCTTCAATGTATCAATGAATTCAGAAAAGTGGGCCACTGCCAAATCCATGTTTGAAATCAATTCTTAGGCAGTTCAGGGGGTAAAATTTGATAATCATGGGCTGAAATCCTTCATTTTATTCAATTCTGCGCAGAAAAGTAGATGTATGCTCCATATCATTTCATTTCATTGTAACCCTAGACACAAAAATAATCACTAAAAATAATTTTGAACAACTTTTAAAGGCTTAAATAATCATTGATGCTATAAGCAATATTATCACTACCCACTATTAAGAGTTTATTGTTAGTAATACTATTATTATTAAAATATTGTAATCTATACTTAACTACCTATTAATGTAATAAAATGTATGTGAGAATGTGTTTAACTTACTATGGTATGTTAACATTGGTTATCAAATTTAATGTAAAAAAACACTCAACTTAATAACAAAAAATTATGTGATCCATTTGTGTTCATTAAATTTTTATTTATTGAATGTTTTGTATGCTATAGTAAGAATAAATATATTATGGTAAATAAATTCCAAGAATAAATACAGATGTAAATTTAAAGGTTGTGGTTCTTCATTTGGATCCTCAATATATTTAATAGGCTACAAAGTACCAGAACTGCATGAAAATATACCCCAAACTATAAATTTCACTTTCTATTTCTGTATATGGTGGAGTCTCAAGAAAAGACGCGTTATCCTGTTATCTTTCAAATGCAGATAATTCTGGACACACATCGATTTGAAGGCTCAAATTTCGACAGTGAGCTGTGAACACTATTACTGATTAGCTTAGAATTCTTGAGTCTAAAGTACAATTGGTCAAATGGATGGTGAACCTGCCCTTTTAAGTTTGAAATCAAATCTGTCAGTATTTGACTCTGAATAATGCTTTATGCCTGTTTTGGTTTTTTTGTGAATTCTTATCTGCTAAGTTTTTGTACAGCTTATCAAGTTTTATGGTTGTGTTGTTTTTTTTATTAATCCAATGTTACAGATTTATTAATGCTGTTTTATTCACACGATTATGTATTTGTCATAAAAATGATATTAAAAATGTGTTTTATTATTGGATTGTGTCATACTTAAAACAAATATGACAATGTTATTATTTACAGCTATAACAACTTTTATATCTTTTTTTTATGCTAGTTAAAATGATGCAAAAAGACTAATGTATGTTGCTTATATAAATATTAATAATAAAATTCTTTCACTGTTTAAATAGTGCTCAAGACAATAATTGTAGAGAGATATATTAAAACAGAACCCTGTTTTTTTTAAAATTAAGCCCTCCAATTGCTCAAAATTCATCTCAGACCACCTGTTGGACTCAGATTGCCTCAAGCAGACTTCTGGCCTCAAGGGGCTTCAGTTCTTTTTTGGATAAATTTTCAGTAATTTAAGAATAGTTTCTCATATCTAATATTTTTGTTTGAATAATTTTCGAGTAACATTTGTATTTAATCAGATCTTTGGCTCTGACAGGGTTTCTTTGAAGTGAGTTATTTTCAAGTTTATTGAGGTTGTGAAATACAAAAAACAATTTTCCTGTTCTAACTTGATGTGTGATCTCTAAATTGACTTTATTAAAACCCTAAACTATTCGGAATGGTTGTATCCAAACAAAATCCATTTTATACAGTCCATTTATCTCTCAAGAGCTAAATGGCAAAAAAACTATATTATTATAGTTAATATAAACCAGTTAAGAAAGGCTCTGCAGGGGGTAAATTATCCAATTTTAACTCTGTATACCCTTTTCTCAGTTTCTCATTTTAGGGGTTTGTTCAATCATTTTCTGGTTCATAAGAAAATTAACCTAATATTTGTAACCACTCGCACCATTTCAATTGTTTCCCATTTCTAAAATAAAACATTTTAAATATTTATGTGAATTAATGCTTGTTTTTACAAACAAAGCTCACTGAAACTCATTAGCTTAAATAGCAACCAGAAAAACAACATCTGCTCTTCTGAATGGCAGTCATAGCTTGAAAGACATCACCTAAACTTTTAATACAAGGGTCTTAGAGTGACAGGTATTTTTCAGCTGAGCTGAGCTAATCAGGAATAGTGTTCACAACTCACCGTCGAAATTTGAGCCTTCAATACATGTCTGTCCAGAATTATCTCTGAAAGTTGAAATGACGACTCGCCAATTAAAGATACTCTGTGATATATAGAAAAGACATATGTAGAAATAGTGAGTAAAATTTCTATTTTGAGATTTGTGAAGGAATTGGGTTTTCGTACATTTCTAGTACTCCTGAAGACAGTTTACATATATTCAAGAATAAAATCAACCCCGCAAAATAGCACACCTGTCCCTTAAGGGGCAGTCTGACTTTTTAATTGAGTTGGAATTTTTGTAGGTATATTTTAACAAAATAAATGCTAAATTGTAGAGAATTATAGCTCCTACTATTCTGAAGGTTTCAACTAATAATATTAAGCCATTATGGTTAACAATAAGTTAAATACGCTCCGTTTTTAAATCACCCCTTGAAAAAAAGAAATTCAGGGTTAATCAAGTGTATACATAGGAGTAAATAACACATTTTATAAAACTTTTCATGTATAATTTACAAAGATACTTACTGCTCCTTTAATACAACACAAAATATATTTCTTTAGATGAAAATATAGATCAAAGTAGCTTTTTTCTTCATTTTATGTTTGTTTATATTCACATCATTGCTGTTCTTTTGGTTTTAATGGTGTTGAAAATTGATTATATACTGTTGATTAGAGCTGCCTTTGTTTGAAGTTGTTGAACACATGGTCATATTTAAGGGATTTTCATGGTCAGATTTTGCACCATTTGAGATCAATAGGAAACTCACAAAAGAAGGTTTGAATGGTATGAGAGGGTGCATGTTGATCATTTCATGTAGAAGGGACCAGTTGACAATCAACAGAATGATCTAGATCAATAAAAACACATGTCAATGATAATGGAGACTTTCAAGAAGAATGATTTTATCTAATGTCGCATGTGTTCATAGTAAAGAAATTTATTTCATTTTATTTGTAGATTATTGTGGAAAGTTGCACACATTTAGTTGTGGTGCAACAATAGGAATATTTACATAAGTTGCATTACAGTCCATTGAGAATATTTACAAGGAGGAAACAAAAGGCAGAGTTTGATATCCAAAGTTTAACCTCCTGGCTTTAACAGAAAAACAAATGACTCAAATAACAAAAGGCTGAGTTTGATATCCTCGTTCTAACATCCTTACTTTAAAGGAAAAACAAGATGGGCATTCACAGTAGTTTATCTTGCTAGTTTTTCTTTTTTTTTTTTAAAGAATTAAATTGAATTAAACATAAAACTGGTCCTATTTGTCTTTCATACAAATCTTAAAGGGATTGTAAAGAGGTTTTCCAAAAATATTTATGTGTATCAGAGACACTGATAGCATCAATTTGCACCATTCCAATTCCATTCCATTCCATTCAAAACTGTAATAAGACCTTTTTTGGTTAATTTCAATCTCTATTATAAACTATGAATTTATTCATTTAATTTGACATAAAGTTTCAATGTCTGCCTTGAGCCCCTCTTACACAAGGCCGCTATAAAGTGTTCCGTTCTCGGTCCAGACATGTCGCGATAAAATGTGCCCATATACATTACAGTACAACTCAAGTTGTCTGAGAAATGTTATTCAATTGTAATGTAAATGAAAAGCAAGGTTATCTGTGTAACTCTTCTTGGAGAAGTTAAAATTAACCCTCCAAGTTACCATAATGTAATCGAAGACATCTGGATGTAATCAACAATTTTACTGAATAATGACAAAATTACGCGGAAAGGTGAAGGTTGCTTGTTAGGCATGCGCAGTAAAGCGTTCTCGGCACGGTTACTGTTTACATTACACTAATTTATTGAATATGTTCTTAGAACCGTTCCGAGACCACCTCCTGGAGGTGGGACAGAATTGGAACGGTTCTCAGAGCGCTTGACTGTTAACATTACACAAAATTCATCCGTTCCGAGAACGGTTAAATTTTGTTGTGTAAAAGGGGTTTTAGTGGTCATTGTTAATGTGTCTCCTGATGAACATCTTTGAATGACCATGGGAGTGGTCAGTTTTAATTGTGTAATGAAATATGTTTATGGTTGAGCGGTTGGAGTTCACAATTGTTTGTGATGATGGATATCTTCATAAATTCTCACATTTAAAATCAAGCAAGAAATGAATGGGGTTGACATAGTAAAGCATCTAGTCATTCAGATGGAACAATAAACCGAGGCCCTGTGTACTACGGACTGTGCATGTTAAAGATCCTGGACTGGATAGTTTAAATCTAGTTTAAAGAGTAGGCTTATGTCGCTGTCTAAAAAGTAGGATGTCAACTCCATTCCTTTCATTTTGTGGTCAGGTAAGAAATGCTTTCTGCAACAAGTCTCCACTGGATGTAAATAAGTTAACAGTTGTCCTTTCCCCTACCATGTGGATGTAAATGTTCTATTGTTGCCATAAATCTTTGTCATGTAAGTTGAAGTTGTTAAAACAACCATAAAATAGACATGTTTGACAAGCCAAGATATTACCATTCACAACCCACTGATGTTGGCAACAATTTTTATGGCCATTAAAGATTATCAAGGGTCTTTTAAATTAATCAAGGTGTTTGTTTATTCATGAACAGGCATAATTGACATGATTGTTCTCAAGTTGTTGTAATATTATGCTGTGGTGGTATTATTTTTATAAAATTGATGAGCTGTTTTTAACTTGGAGATGTAGTGACCATCCATTTGTCACAGTGTTTCATATCACATCTGCTTGTTAACTCATCAGAATTTATAGTTTTTGCAATTTTTCATGAAATTGTGTATGATATACATACAGATAATGAATATTAAAGGGAACTATTGAACTATAGTCTCTCAGGAACAGAATTTTTTGAGCCTTCAGATGCTTCCAGAATAATCCATGTTTTAAAGTTAACATGATGATTCGTTCTTATATAGATAATTAAAAATGAAATTCCTAGTTTGAGGTATATTAGGGGATTATGCGATATTTGGTGCTTTACATCTGTTATAATAGTTTATTGCCTATATCTCTGAATATTATTATAATTTTAATTATAAATCACCTGGAACTATTTTCTGAAGTATAAAATATATATTTATACTTGTTCATCAGAAATTGAATATTGAACAGCATTCACATTATTTGCCAATATCCCCAATCTCTTAACCATAAATCTTATTCTCGATTCAAGCCGGGTGGCAAATAAGTTAATAACATAGCTTTGGCTAGCGGCAGGCAGCATTAACACGCATCAAAACTAATAGATCTATCTTTTTACAGGGTTGTAATGAGGTTTTTTAATTATCAACTAGAGAATGTCTTCGCTACAGCTTTAACCTTGCTGACCCTTCTTATTTCATTATCAAGCTTTATGTGCTGTGGTTTCTGAGGAAAGATTGGATCAGAAAACTTTTAAGTCTTTGAGTAGCAGGAACAGATATTTACTTTCAGAAATACAATTACATCAATATACTTTAACTATGTACATCTCTGTAGATAATAACTTTGTTGCAAATATAATGCGGTATAATGTGTCTAAGGCATTATTGAACAAAACAATACAAATAGCAATCTACAAAAACAATAATATTTTAAATTATATCACAAATTCCCAAAAAGTGGAAACCAATCAAAACTATATTATTGTCCTGTTATTTGACGTTTCGGCTTACTGCCTTCTTCAGAAACACCCAAAATAGATCTCGATTACATCTTAAATACCTTAAAAAAAGGTTAGTAAAATAACGGAATAAGATGTGATCGAGATTTATTTTGGGTGTTTCTGAAGAAGGCAGTAAGCCAAAACGTCAAATAACAGGACAATGATATAATAATAATATGTGTATATTGAGCAGCAATGGCGGGTGTGGCGCCAGGCAGAGTATGCTTACTCTTCTAGACACCTAATACCACTTTTCATTATGAAATACTTACTCACTTATGATTGATATACTTTACAATATGAGAACTTCATTAACTGCCACCAATGTATTGCCAATATGTTGTTTTGAATGTCAGGTTTGTATCGTTTATACTTTGTTTTTTTTGGTTTTTTTTTTAAAATGACTATAGGGTTTGACATCAGTTTCCCTTTTTTGAAATGCATGAAACAAAGATGAAGATGTAAAATTGTCACTTACATTTAGTCAGAATCAAAATTATAATGGTCATATCTTTAGGTTTAAAATATGAATTTTAGAAAGATTCAGAATTAATTTTTTTGCTAATATCACACATTTTATCTACCATTAGAAATAAACATAAAGATAGAGGTAGAACAAGTTTATCACAAACCATGCTGAGGTTACATGAACATTTCTGTTTCCTTTGTGGAAAGGAGGTGATCATGATAAGGAGATGATAAAAAAACAACTGTGTGGTACTATAAGATAATAGGTTGTCGAGAAAGAGCTAAACTACAACATGATTTTGAATCAAACCCAAATGTAATTCAAATATGAAATAGGCATTCTAAATTAAATTAAGGTACAAAAAAAACCTTTTAGTTTTGAGTGATAAAACAATTTTTATCATTAAGATAGGTAATTGAGATAAAGTTTGTCCTGATTAAGATCTGATTAAAGATTACCAGAAAACAAAGATCTTCTGAACTAGTTTACACTGTACATCCAGAGCACAGTTCTTACCAAGATAGCATCCCATTTTGTTTTGATTTTTTTAGTCTACATTGTTATCTGCTCATCCCAATGATGTTATTTTTAAGTGTGTCATGTAAAACACATTGCTTGATAAAATAAGAAATTGTGGGATAGCGAAACCCAAAAAACCGTCTTTACTTTAAATATCTCACAATTCCTTATTTTCTCAAGAAATGGATTCGACATGTATATTATCAGACAAAAAAAAAAGATTCAAAATTGTGATCTAATTTTGATTAGACTATGAAAATGTAAACTGAAGTATGGAATGTTGGATGGACATGGATGCTAACTATATTCATCCACATACATATTAAAACAGAATTCCTCTTTACATGTTCCATTCATAAAGAATAATTTGAAGATTAAAACATTGAATTCTCCCATGAAAGTGTAGATTTCATAGATTTTACCCTTGAAATTGAGCAGAACATGTTCTTTCAATATTCAATTCAAATTATATAACTCTATCTTTATCTCTATTTAGAATTCGCACAGAGCAGAAGAGTGGAGCTTGGTGTCCTAAAGAAATGATAAGTAAAGATACATATGAGTACTTACAGATAGACCTATTGAATCTTACAGTTATAACTAAAGTAGAAACACAGGGTAGATTTGGGTTTGGAAAGGTAAGTTCATTTGTTTGTACAGAAAACCACAAGAATAACTCACAGTTTATCTCCATATTTGTACCTACCTGCATCTAAGTTTTTGCAATATTCCCATGCCTGACAAAGTTCTCCACCATTTATGTCCCTTCAGCTATCTATATGGTTGAACACCACCAGATGGCACTCCTCAGTATATTTTCAGGCATAATTTGTTTTTGGTTATGATAGATTCTGAAGGAATATTTTTGCCATTTTAATTATATGTTTTGTGGAAATTTCACTATTTGAAATATTTTTGTATCATAATCTGAACCGAACATTATATTTGAAATTTTTAAAGCAGGTTTGTTATTTTTGAATAAAGAAAATTAACTGTAAAGTGAAAATAATTAAAAAACTTTCAAAGATTTGACCATGATATCAGACAGAAGTCATTTAAAATCATTTTTCTCTCTATATAAGGCAATAATTCATCTTAGTAGATTAGATTTGGCAGTTTTCTGAATGGAAATTATGAGCTTTGTCCAGACAGATGTACAATTTTTAAACTGTGTCCATTTAACTATTTTAGTTAATATAAGAAATAGAAATGCAGTAGTTCTAGTGGCAAAATATTACTCTGATAATCTCAGAAAGATCTTATTTATGAGAGGATTGCTCAAAATGACCATACGTATGGCTGAGATCAATTAATGATACATACATTACTCTTGGTCATTTTAAAAAGTCCTAGCTCAGGGTTTATCTGTCAGCTGAAACCTCTTCAGGGATAAGATATATCTCATAAATAAACGTCTCATCTGATTTATAGAGACATGGTCAAGCATTGAAATTATGAGCTTGATCAAATCTTTTCCACATCAAATTTCACAATTTATGAGTTCCCATTTCTACTCATTACAGACCATAACTTTTCTGTCTCCCTATAAAATTACATGGGAAATTTGATAGTTGTCTTGTCTTTGATAGTTGTCTGCATCATAATAGCAGTGGTCAATTTCATTATTCATTATAGCTTCTTACTAATTTTAATATGGCATGCACATTTCCTTCTGAAGTGTATCCTATAACTGAGACCTATTTTTTTTTACTTGTACTTTTAAATGTTCCAGATAAAGGAATTGAATAGTATTTTCTGATTTCCTATCCAGCATCTGATGCCACTCTGCAATAGGATTTCTCAAATTTTTCTGGTTCAAACATAGTTCAAACTGGAAATCAGATGGGTGCTTTTTGTCATGATTTGTATTGATGCATTTTACAAAGATATACAATGACTTTCGCATATCAATAACAATGTCTTTAAAACAGATTTACAAGTTTTCTTGATTTTTGCAAAAGATGCAAAATACAATTTCATTTAATATACAATATAAAAGTTTCCAGGAAGATTTTTGTATTCAAATGAAATTGAAATCTGGTGGAAAAACATTTTAAATTGTAAGAAAAAAATTTAGAAATGAGCTTTCTAAGCCAGTAAAATTATGTCGTAAATCTTGATTTAATGTTGGATTGGACTGATAAATCAATGCTTACACTGTATCTTTTTATTCTGCTGAGTTGCTCTTAACTCCTCATTAGCTGGTCAGGCAGAAGAATTATTGATTCCTTAATGGCTGCCAGTGAACAAAGAGTATGTTTATTTAGAAATCGCACACAACATGCCATGAAAATATCTAATTACAGGGCTGATGTTATTGAAATATTTTCCGCAGGCATTACTAGATACTTGTGGTAATAAATATACTGTCAATAATTTGTTTTAATTGAAAAATAAAACTACTTTTAGGCAAAAATTTCATATATACAGTGGAGTGAAATTTCAAATTTCTCAGAAATTTGCTGTTAAAGAAGAGCATCCTCAAACATTACTACTCTGATATTGTAATTGATACTACATTTGTCACAGGATACAACAGACATTTTCATGAACAGGACCAACGCCATGAAAATAACTAAAGAATACAACAGTAGTCTTGTTACTGATCATAGTATAATTAATCTGCACAAATATGGCCTTACCCGTTCCTCCAATGTAATATACAGAAGTGATATTGTCACAGTTACGGCCAGACTCAAAAGATCACATTTTATGGGAGTTGCTCATTTTTGAGAATTTCGTATCTGTAACAAAAATTACTCCAATTAGGCTTTTGTCATTATCATTGTGAAAATTCTCAAAAACATGTTTCAAATAAACATATGTATTTATCTTGGTGGACAAAAGTCTTGGCCACAAACATCAACCTATCAAATCTCCTTCGGACTGGAAATTGATTTTTCTTTAGACAGAAAACACTATTGCAACCTAGTTATCGATTAGGTCAATGTTTTGATGGAAGTGAATAACAGGTTTGTGTTGATTGGTTAATGATTAACCAATTATTAGGCTTCAGGTTGATTAGAAAATAAAGGTGATTATGTGTAGATAAAAATAGAAACATTGTCATCTCAACATTTTCTAGTTTTTGACCTCATTGATTTAAAATATTTATTGATATTTTTTTAGATAGCATGGTACATGATATTTGATTTTTGGAGAACTAAAAATAAAAAGATTTTATGATGAAATCCTCATCAATTTTGACTATTCCAATATTCAGTCTGGCATCTGTGGATCCTGCAATTCCACTAAAACTAAGTGTTTAATGATGTCACTAATTGCAAAATGTGCTTGTATCATGTAAGGCATTTGCAATAGTGACGTCATCAAATACTTAGTTTACGTACTTACTAAAACATAAAACGACCAGGCAACGACTAAAAAACGTGTAACAACCAGGAAAAGGTGCACTTTATTGACCTATGATTGGGAGTTGTCTTTCATATTTCCCGCTGAGTGCATTTTGCCTGTGATATAAGTACACATAACCTAGACCTAATTCAAATTGATGTATGATATTTATAACGTCCATCCGTCTGTCTATATTTTTTGTATTCAGGATAGAGGCTACAGCTTTTATCAGATCTTGATGAAACTTGGTTTGCATGGATATATTGATGAGATCTCTGTCTCGTTTTCAGAGTTATTGCCCTTGACTTAGTAAAATGCGTTAAATTTGGGTTGCATGATAAAGGCTACAATAGGTATCCGATTGACAAAACTTAGTATGCATGTATATATGGATGAGATCTCGCTCAATTTCGAAACTGTTAATAATCGCATGAACGGTTTCAGAGCTTTTGCCCTTGACTTAGTAAAAACACGTAAATTTGGCTTGTATGCACAATAAGGGCTATAATTTTTATCGATCTTGATGCATGTACATATTGATGAGGTCTCAGTAAAGCTGTAAATAAGTAACAATCAGATGGAACGGTTTATTGCCTTTATTGCCCTTGACTTTTGTAAGAAACGCGTCAAATTTGGTTTGTAGGCACAATAGAGACTACAGTTTTTATCCATCTTGGTGAAACTAAATATGCATATAGATACTGCTGAGGTCTCAGTCAAGTTCGGAATTGGCAATAAGAGTTTCGGAGTTATTGCTGTTGTGTCAACAAATATGCTAAATTTCGTCTTTTAGACATGATACTGGCTGTTAAAATTATTAATGGGAGCCTTATTCCCCTAAATTTCTTCAAAAGAGAGCTTACACCTGTGTTGAAAAGAAGAAACAGCAAAATAATAATTGACATGAGGGTAATTAAAAATATCAAGAAAGGGTCACTTTAATTTTTCACGATTTTGAGATTCATTAAGTGCACTTCTCCCAAATGCATATTTTTATACGGCCACAAATATATTTTGGGTATATATTGTAATCATTCTGGCAGTCCGTCAAGTTCACTCTGGTTCTTATTTGGCTTGTGCTCACTCTACAGGCAACAATTCTTTATGGATTCTTTTGATTTTTATATGCCCACATGTAGTATGGACTTAAATTGTCTTCACCCTGTCTGTCAGTCTATCCATTCATAAGATATTTTTTACTCAATCTACTGTCTATATGCAAGAATCATGACCTGCATAAAAACTACCCATGGTGCGATACAATAAAAATTGCTTAAAATTCTCTATAGACTAATCATGGGTAACAAACAATGATTTGTACTTGCAATCAAAGCTGCTGGTGGGAGTATGTCACCTTGCTTTGCAAGATTATCTTTTTTAAAATTGATTACTTGTTTGGCCCTATTAACTTCATTAGAATTATTTCAAAATAGTTTGAGGTAATTTCCTGCTTGGTTCATGGGTGTTTCATGTTTCGTTGATCGTTTCATGTTTTAGTAAGTATGCTTAGTTTTAGTGGAATTGCAGGAACCACAGACATCTTATTGAAAATTGGAATGGTGCAAATTGATGAAAAACCTCTTGCACAATCCCTTTAATTTAGTATTTGAGGCATATGTAATGTTTTAAAAACATGTGTTTTGTTGATTGTGAAGATATATCATAATGTGTAATAAATCAGCCTCGGACTTGACAAGTTCACAATTTCACAATGTATTTTTGTTTCAGATCTTATTATTTTAGTTGATCATTATGTTAAAACAGTTATGACTCTTCTTTTATCCTCTCATCTTTTCAGATACTCATCTGTTTCAAGCTCAAGTTTCTTTATCAAACGTGTTGTCTATCATCTCCAGATCATATTTGCTTCTCTTATATTAGTCAAATTTCAGATTTATATCTTAAAGAGATCCTTTCTTTATACCTTATATCCTCTGTATTTTGTGTTATTGACAAAATATGAACTACAAGCCTCTTTGTCTTATTTGACAAGTGGAAGTGTTGATTTAACAAACGCAATCAGAAATCCATCATTGAATAAGTAGCAGCAATCATGGATTGGAATGTTTTCCTCAAACTAAAAAGAATATTTCCGAGGTAGATTTCTGTACAAAATTTGATCAGTCGAGTCCCTATCTTTTTGTTTTTACCTTCATATTTTTTGTGTATATTAAGCTGATTCATTTATGATTGATATTCTTTCTCATGAAAAGTTCATTAGCTGCTACCAATGTTTGACAAAATGTTGTTTTGGATTTCAAATTTTATTTTACGGTTTGGATTGTTTTTATTTGAGGTTTTTTATATTCTCTTTCAGTTGAAATTTTTGAAACAAGTGTGACATTTTCTGTCTTTAATGAATAAATTGACAATGAGTGCAGTAAGATGGATTTTGATTAAATGGTTTAAGTCTTTGTAAATTTGAGAGTACTGGCGATAGCATCATAAACATCTCAAATGGTTCGTAATATTTAAAACAACACAAATGTCAAACTGAACTTTTTAAGATGACAACAATAAGAATGATGAATGATGTTAAAAACAGAAAGAAGATTTCATTACTACGTTTTCATTAAGATAGATTAATTCCATGCTTGGCTTTTTATCTCAGAATTATTCTTTCCTAGTTTGAGGAAACTGAGTCACAAAGCCTATTTGTCTTTATTAATTACCCATTCTGGGAGGTTACACATAACATTTTCTCTAACCCTGCCCAGGTGTCGAACCAACACCATTATTCATGGACACTATAATAATATCTTGATGAAGATATCTGGAAATAAAAACTGTCTTGAGAATTTGCATGATGAAATTAGCAGTTTATATGCTCTTATCTGCCATCATTTGACGTTAGTTTATGGCTGAGGTTAGATATTGCATCAATCAGGCGACAGAAGGCTATTTTTTGGACCATTAAAATCTAACAAGGAAGATTTCTTCGGCACTTATTATTGTCATTAAATTGATGTTTATTTGAAAAGAGTGCCAAATGGCAATGGAATTGGATGGAAAGAGATTAATTTTTTTACAATGTTAAAAGCTCAATTGTGTTTGTTTCTTTGTACTATGTCTGATTCGGCCATTGTGCTATTGTCGCCTATTTGATCAAAATTAAAGGTTTATAGACTGCAAGGATTGTTATTACATCAAGCCAAGTCTGCTGCAATTTCCATTTTGTCATCTCCTTAGAACTCATCTAATTTGCATGAAAGTTATAAAATTGCTCCATAAATGGATATCTCTTTGGAATTGCTGACTCTTAGATGTTTTACATTGTAGATTTCTAACTAAATCTGCAGTTTATTCAGTTAATAGGCACCATTTTGTCAAATGTTTTCTTGATAAATTTTTCTGATTAATGGGATTTGGAAGACATCAGTGATTAACAGTTTTTTATTGTGCATTTTTTCAAAACCAAATCTGTGCCTATTTGAGGCTTGGCAATCAAAATTGATTAAATGATTTTTAAGATTCAAATTTTGAATGAAATAGACATATTCTGTAAAGTTTTCTTATGTTTCAATGCTGATCCATGTGATAATAATTAAATTTTTAGATAAAGCCTAAGGTTATGTAAATATTGTGTCATCTTGTGATTTTAGTCCTATTTATGATCGTACCAACTAACCCATGAAATGGCATTCTTGTCCAGGACAAATGAAATTTTTTTCTGTAAATTTGTATGTAATGAAAATAAGTTTATTTGTCAAACTTCAGTAGGGATGCAGGCTGAAATAGGATTGAATAGTGTGAACTCAATATAACATAATATTTTATATTCTGCTTTGATATTTTCAATTCAATATATCAACTACTGATGGTCATGAGGCTGAATGAATGAGCAGTTACTGCATAGCAGGGTTTTACTACAATCCTGGTCAGATTAACTTGTTTACAATTCTAAATTAGTGAATGCAGCTGTCCATGTTATTAAATTGCTCATGTTTCACAATGGCTGCCCTTAAAATTGTTTCAGCTGATAAGCTGACTGTAGGCTACTGATAATCTATGAACATTGACAATTGTTTTTGTCAATAAAGCTCATTGGTCTAAATTGGAGCATTAAAAGGTCATCAGTGAAGATCTTTTCACAATGACCCTGTCATTTCTTTATTATAATCATTGCTTAAATCTGTCAAGAAAAGGAAATCATCTTGTGACAATGACTGGTTGACCGTCTGTCAATATTAAGAGTCTATTCTGCTGTATAATATCTATAGTCATCTAAGTAGTATTTTCTTTATTGATCACATGATATTTCGATATGAAAATATATCATTTGTGATCCCGCACTTCATATCAGGTATTAAGTCGCACTGTCAGTAACCAGTTTTTTAAAGACGCTAGTTTGCAAATTTTGGAAGGTGGTTTTAGTCTTGAATAACACTACTAGAACTACATGAAAATGGCAGAAACCATACATGTGTACAGGTCAATAAAAAAATCTGGATATTTGCGTTGAAAAATCTGGAGATTGAGTGAAAAGTCGGGACATTATTTCAAAGCGCTTAAATTTGTGAATTTTAAACTCCTTTTTTTCTTTTTTTTAAAATAAGCCTTCAGCTATGTAAATTAATTATTTATCATAGGCCTATAGACCTACTTGACACATGAAAAATTAACAAATCTATAATTAGGGTTAGGCCTACCCAGGCAAAATAACTCTAGAAATAGTGCCTTACATTTCAAATTTAGGGGCCCAAAAATCTTTTATATTGTCATTCTTCACTACTGATTGAATCAAAAATAATGTCAAGGTGAAGTGATGCTTGAAAACAAAGATGTAAGTATGAACCCTGGCCTCTTAATTAAATGGAACCGGTAGGCCTACATGTAATACCAGTATTAAGAAATCAGTGTGATCTGAAATCAATCAATACCATGCGCTGACAATGTTACTTTTTCCTCAGGTGTAATTCATGACATCTAAAAAATCTTCAGTCCCATCATTTCTTGCATTAAATGAAGAAAAAGTAATTTTCCTGCAAAATCCTCACGAAATATTGAAGTGAATTTGCCACTTCCATTTTGACACTCTTCAGATATGGAAAGACTTGTAATAAGTAAGCCCGTTATGCAAGCATTAAATGAATGTTTACAAGCTACAGTAAAAATACAAAACAATTTTATGAAACGAAGTTTGAAATTTGACATCCAGCCGCGTATGATAATCTACTGATAATAAAAAAAAAATTCTAAAAGGACTTCTATAGGGCTGTTATAGACCTCACAGATTGACACTGACAGTATAAAATACTATCAAGATTTCAAGATTTCCTTTTTTAGTAAAAGTAGGGCTACTGTAAAATTTATTGTAAAAACGAACAAAGAGTCTACTGGACGTTGTTATAAAAAGTGTGTCTCATGGGATTAAAATATGCATTATTGGGTGAAATGGATCAAATCGCCATCTTAATTGAGGGATTAATTAATCAGGCAAAGATAATATTACGTGATGAAATTAACATGTGCTACTGTCAATCAAAATACAAGTAATGATATATATTTTGTTGATTTATCGTAGAGAACTCAGACATTGAAAACAGTAGCTGTAGTGAAAATTTGGTAAAGAAAAAAACAAAAAATCGGTAGAATTGGGCATTTCCATAGTAAGCTGTAAACGCTAACTGTGTTTCCACTGAGGGAAAAAGCTAGCTTTTGTGTGTTTCCACTGGGCAAATTGCCGAACCGTGGAACCAGAAACCTCTCTTTCTGCGTTCGGTAATTTATCGGGGGCGAACTGAAAGCTAGCTTAAAGCAGGCTTTCACTTAACAAGTGGAAACGCTAAAAAGCCGGCTTTATCTGGTTCGTCAATAGGGGGCATACTGGTCTTTCCGGTCTATTGCATTTCTACTGGCCTAAACAGTGGTCTTGTACATCATGAGTTGTCATGAAATGTGCGACTTTGTGAGCGAGGCTGAAGTTGTTTGAGAACCGTGTAAATGCAACGCGTTCGACAATAAAGCTGGCTCTAAGCTAGCTGTACTTTACAATTCTCAGTGAAAACGATTTTATTATTACTGATTAGCTAAGCTAAACAATTCCTGTTTCTGAGACTAAGGTTGAATGGATAGTAAAAGTGTCCCTTTAATAGGCACCAGTGTAAATCAGATGAGTAAAGCTGTGTTCAAGAATTCGGTTCTTGCCACTATCTGATAAAGGCTATAAATTTTCATTCTCAATTTTTGTTAGTATTTATTGTGATAAATAGCAATAAATATGCTAATTTTATTGAATGCATGACTGTCTCTTGAAGTAAATGAACTATGCATCTGATAACTATTCAGTACAGTTATCAAAGTGATGAGTTTAGTCATTACAGCAAAAGGTACAGGAAATTGGAGAAAAAAAATTGTCATTGTCACCATGAATGTGGAGTTTTCATCCATTTTAAAAGCGGAAATGCAAGGAATATTTTTTTAAAGAAAGTTATACAAAGAAGAGTATTTGTGGGGTTTTTTCCCTGTGTGTATGTGAAGACAGAAAATTGGTAAAAAAAATGAACTTCACAATGATAAATCTACATGAGGAAAGTATATAAATAAAAAATGAAGTCCAATCCTTTGAGTGTTCAGTTCACTAAATTCATACAAAATTTATCAGATATTCTATCCCTCACTTAAAATGTTGAAGAAATTCCAAATATAGCTTTGATAAAAGTTAAAGTTCTAAAAAAGAACAAATT
Source organism: Lottia gigantea (assembly GCF_000327385.1). Lineage (NCBI taxonomy): Eukaryota > Metazoa > Mollusca > Gastropoda > Lottiidae > Lottia > Lottia gigantea. The sequence continues at coordinate 1,201,649 of NW_008708645.1, read as the reverse complement.
TCACAGGTTTTGTTAGAGAAAGGAAATAACCTTTCAGTGTTAAGATTTCAATTATTGAGAACAGTAATGACAATTGACACCCCTGCTGGAATGTCATTAAAATAAGAAGAAAATTCTTCAGAACAAACCTGTCACTTTTACACTTTCTACAACATAAATGAGTTCAAGGGACACATTCGCCATCCTTTTGACCAATTGTCTCAGAAACAGGAATTTTTTTAGCTAAGCTAAGCTAATCAGTAATAGTGTTCACAGCTGTTCATGTGTGCAGAATTATCTGCATCTTTTCTAATATAGCAAAGACATAGAAATGTATATCGCTCTACATTTCTGTATTGAGCACTATTTTTACAGTGAAAATATTTTTTTATTGTATTATAGAAAAGACATACATAGAAAAAAACTGAAATTTCTAGTTTGAATTTTATTTGAAGGGAGTATGCAATTTCCATCAGTTTTAGTACTTCTCTTGACAGATATTTAAGACCCAAATCAACCCCAGAAAAAAATGAATCATGGCTTTTAAACAGGACCTAATACTCACTGACATGTTGGGTGAAGTAATCCAGATAGTTGAAATTGTACAAATGTCTAGTGGCTTGTTATGGACATGGTGATATCATTTTCTGAACAATGTTCCCTGGGTGCCTCATTTGATCACAGATAATAAGAAGCACAGTGACACCTAGCAGGAGGATGAAACATTAACTGGACATTGATATAGAATATCTGGAGAATGTCCAATGTTGCAGCTTTTAATCTAACTGTCAATTCAAGTTTCAATTACATTGCTATTGATAATGCAGGTTGGTCAGAATGTATTCATGAAGAATTCCATTGCAGTCATTTATTCCTGGAACATGCCTTTCTGTCATTATCTGGGATACCAATTATTTTATTATCTTGATTAGATTAAAGGAAGAATTTAGCTTTGAAATGTTATCCTAATGAAACATGCATGGCTAAAGTTTTATCATCACTTGTCCATTAAGCTTAGTCTGCACTAGCAAATTCTAGTTTGTCATTAGAGCCCTGTTTAAATTAGGACGCTACAAAGTCTTCTGGTTTGGTCTAGACCAAGATACAATAAAATAGCAAAGTATTCTCCATTAAGGTTTACATATACAAGCATTCCGAGATCACAAAAGAGCGAATTAAAGATGTTGGTAACCACTGTGAATACAAAACAGTTCCATTTTGTATGTTTACAGAAAACTGCGGGAAAAGGGCACACTGTTTACGGATTAAATTTTGAACAAAAATAAATGCAAAACTCTTCTTAAAGCAAGTTTCTGGATGCCCATGAAACTTATGAAAAATTATATTTAGAAAGTAATTTTTTTTGTTCAATTACACCTTAAAGGCAGACTATTAAAATTCAGGTAAATTAAGTCTAAATTGATTGACTTTTTAGTGTAACCTGTGGTCTCACCACTTGCTTTAAGTAATGATTTTCTAATGAACACACATTGGTAATTTTCGATTGTAGAGAAGATTTTGATTGATAGCTAGGGTCTACTAGATTAATAATAACTAGGTAGCAGTAAACCTGTCTGCCTTATTAACAGACCATCACTCTATTAATAAAGATGATTTGTCCTATTTCTGGTCTGTCAATATTTCTTGTGATGGATTTTCTTCAGTAGAAATAATTGTGTGTATCAATATTGCTTTTTTGTCCCAATTTTACACTGTGTTGATCCACAGAGTAGTGCTTTTTTCAGATTGATTAATACAGTGAAGCCGCGTTTATCCAGTTGACGATAATTCGGAAACCCCGATATCCACGCATTTTTTACTGGGAACAGAATATTTACTATGTTAAAGTAACTGTAATCCGGTGCTCCGGTTCCGCACGGGTGTGATTGGGAACCAATTATCAAATTCTATAGTAAATAGTATCATAAAGATCGTCAAATTCGAACTTGACCAAGATCTCATCAATATAAATGATCACACCAAATTTAATTAAAATTAGTTGAAAACTGTAGTCTCTATTAAGTTTACAAATAAATTTTGACGCGTTTTTCCTAAGTCAAGGGCAATAACTCAAAAAAACTTGACCAAGATCTCATCAATATAAATGATCACACCAAATTTCATTAAAATCAGTTGAAAACTGTCATCTCTATTGTGTTCACAAACATATTTTGACGCGTTTTGCCTAAGTCAAGGGCAATAACTCAAAAACCGTTCATTGAAAGATTATTAAATTTGAACTTGACTAAGATCTAATCAATATAAATGATCAAACCAAATTTCATTCAAATCAGTTGAAAACTGTAGTCTCTATTGTGTTCACAAGAAATGTTGACGGACCAGCGTACGGACGGACAGAGGTGACGACAATATACGTCCACATTTCCATGTGGGCGTATAAAAATGAAAAATAATAAACAATCGGAGTTCTTCATGATGTATTGGCCCTATAAGTACACACATGTCTATCATGTGTTGCGTACGTGAATGGCATGTTTCAACTATCCAGATTTTCGTTAAACCGCACGATTTTATCGCGAACGGGAATGTGCGGATAAACGAGTCTCCACTGTAAATGTAATGGCGAGATCTAAGATGAACATTGTTTATTCAGAATTTATCAGAATTGATAATGTTTTTTATGAAAATTATATGCTTTAGCATATAAGTTGTTTAAAAAATTCAGTTCTCAAAATTGCCTTAAAATTTGCAGTTCAAAAACAAAAACAATTAACACAATAGTATTGAGAAATATAGTTAAAATATATCTGTTTTCCACTCGAAAGTATTATCTCTTCTGATTCACTTGGTCTATAATTGAAAGTATCTGACACCAAGGTTAATTTCCCTAAATTATTGCAGATCTGTTTCTTCTAAGAATTACAAATTGGAACAATATTTATGGTAATAGCATGATTCAATGAAGATGTAGCAAGCGTAGACAGCTTGGAACACATTCAGGAGAATAATGATGATTATAAGATGTTGGAGGCCGTTCAGCTATTGAAATTCCATTGATTAGCTTTATGTTAGGAAAACATATTCATATTTGATATTCTAATGGAATACATGCTTAGGAAGACTGGCAACTCAAACGTGATGGCAATCAGTTACTGTAGCCAGATATACTAGAAAGTAATCAATCGTGTATGTTCTTCGTATTAGATTGGAACAACCGAGAATGAAATTGATTTTTATCACATTGTTCAGTAATCACTCTACATTTGACTACAAAATGACTTTTGAATTGCTGAGCATGCATTAATTCAATAATAGTCCTTGCCAAATATTTTAAAGCATTGTCATTATTTTGTTCCTGCTTACATTGTGCCTAGTAGGGTATGCTTATCATTCCAGACACCTGATACCACTTGTCATCATGAAATACCTTGTCATTTATGATTGATATACTTCCTCATATTCATTAGCTGCAACCAATGTATTGCCAATATGTTGTTTTGGATTTCTGGTTTCCTTTTTTATTTCCCAGTTTGTTATCAAAACGTCAATTCTTTTTTTTGATTTTTACACACCTTCCTGTGCTAAGACTGCAGTAGTTGCAGCAACATTTCTACATCTGTAGACCTTCTGTAGTGGCAACGTAGTTATTAAATATAAATTGGAACATTTTTGCAAAGCCAGTAAGTATTTGCACATTTCCAAATGTGTTTTCGGATCGATTTTCTTCGGAATTTCATATTTGGAATCTACATGTAATATCTCTTCATTGTTTGACCTTGACCTTTGATGACTTTGAACTTTAATGGGTCAAAGGTCATTGACGTTGGCTATCAGTTGTTGCTTTCATATTTGACCTCTGACGTCTACTTCCGGTTTTATAGCTGTCCAAAAACAGCAAAATTTGCAACTTTGGACTGCTCTAGCTTGTGACCTAATTAATTTTTGTGGATTCTGAATTGTGCACTTTCCAGTGATATATAACAATAGGTTTTTTAATGCAAAATTGAAATTTCTGATTTTTTAAAATTTCAGTGTTTTTTTACAATATTTTCGCGTCTTTGAGCTGGGTGCATGTATATCTTATGACCTATTTAGTGTAGAAGCTTGGAATTCGGAACACAACGAAACATTTTAAATATGAATTAACTTACAACAAAAAAGTTAAATTACTTATTATTTACATTTTTATCAGGGGTATAACTTGCATAGAATACATCTTGGCCAGTTTGTGTTAAAAATGGAACAGGGTTTAAAGTTTACATATTTTCAATTTTTGACCTTTATCTTTGATGACTTTGACCTTTGTAGGATCGAAGGTCATAGACCGTAATACCTTCATATTTGATGTTCAACGTCAACTTCCGGTTACATACTGTTTGTAATTTTAAAGTTTGATGACTGATATCTAGTGGCCTCGACCTTAAATGACCTTCCCCTTAACAAGGTTAAAGGTCATTGACCTTGGCAATCTAATGATACTTTCATATTTGATGTCTGACTTCTACTTCAAAACCTTCCAAAAAAGAGAATTTTTCAAACCTTTTGACTGCTTTAGCACGTGACCTAATTGGCTAAGAACGTTGATTTTTCCAGATTCTCTAGCAAATTGGCACATGAGCAAAGTTCCACTCAGTACCATGAGTGGTTCTAGTTGAACTTATTTTTAAGTTTGTAAAAGAGATCCTCAATGAGAAAGGTTGTATTATCCATAAAATTGTCTGAAATGGTATTCTTGATTAAGGATACAAGCTTATCTCAAAAGGTTAAATGCTTAATTTTCTTGCTCCATTTATCAAAGTCCTCATTGACATTCTTGTTGAGAGAAAATCTCATTTATTTGCATGTAGAAAAGATTAATTGTAGGGTAGAGTAGATGAGATCATTTACTAGTACTTTATAGTCAGTATCTAATTTATCATTTCCTGAAACATCTTCACTAACTGTATTAAACAACCGAACACTGCATATCTTTTTACAGACACACAAAACATTGATAAAAGATTTGTATTAGCATATGTTCTTTCAAAATTATGTCATTTGCTTGGAAAGTACATAGAGCTTAACTAAATCTTCACTCATAATTCTAGTCAACCCAGCTGTAAATCAGGGAAAGATCAATTCAAGAACTTGGCCAAGGACCAACTGATAAAAAAAAATCCTCTGTAAACTAAAATGTTATTGTTTTTTATGCAAAATTCATAAAATGATGAATTAAGTGCTATTGAATGTGTAAATGTAAAGCTACTTAAGATAAATAAACTAATATTTTCAATATGAACAAAAAAGTGTCTGACTAAGATTCCATGTGTCATTAAGCACAACTGAAACACAAGCTCAAACTCAAAACTAGCTTCCATGTGTTCATAGATTGAGACTGCATAGAAGGAAATTGGTGTCAACATAAATTCAGTTTTAATTGTGACATTCCTTGGCAAACAAAACTACATATGGTTCTTACATCGAAATAATACACACAAACCTAGATCACAGCCATTTTGAATTATTACCTCGACTTATAATGTCAAAGTAAAGGCTTTAATATGTGATTAAAAGCATGGTTGAAATATTAAGCCTTTCTAAAAATTCAACTTTATTCAGTTGAGTTACAGATTCCAAATGCATGTGAACTACATTTGTGTGTGTTAATTCCATGTAAGAACTATACATAGTTGCTTTGATTTCTTTGGTGATATAAGTGTATCCATATTTAACAATAAACTTAACTGAAAAAATAAAAAAAATTACATTATATTTGATCTTAAATATAGAAAAAACTGATAATTCAAAGATACATTCATTGATGCAGCTGCATACAAGTGGAACTTGAGAAGTTTAATGGCCAGTAATTTGATGATAATTGCCAGAAAATTAAGACAATACAATCCTCATTGTTATTTTATGTCAACTTTTCTTAAAGTATATGGAAAGTCAATTATGGGCCACTTGACACCTACCGTGAATGTTTCTATATATCCTATTGTATCCAATTCCAATCTTATAATCGATAATAAAGATACATGTATAACTAAAACAAAGACGATTTGTGTTTAATTCCCGTTTGTTTACAAAGACAGTCCGCCATTACGTCGTATTAATCACATGACCACATGACGTCAATTTTGGAACCATCGTTAACCTCATAACCTTGATAGGCTACGTTAATGTTTACAATATTTACATCAAAATGCCGAAGCTCGGTGTCACGCAATTTTGCAGCTATACCTGTAAAGAAAACAGTTAACACAGCTTTCCAAAAGACGCTGGTATGGGCCAAATTCGTACAACTGAAAAGGGCTGACTTCAAGGCGCCGACTGAAAACTCTGTTATTTATTTCACTTCAAAACTCTTTATTTTTATAGAAAATATTCTAAATTGGAAAGATGACATAGCCAGAAAAGTGTTTTAAAATTCGATTCGCATATGAGACCCCATTAGAAATATATTATAGGTTCCTATTTTTAATTAATACTAAAAAAAATCGGCATTTAAACTTAGCCAAAAAGATGAAATATCAATTTTCCAGCATAAAACGGTGGTAATGGCAGCCATTTTGGAACACCTTTGAAGCGTAACAAAAGCGAAAAATGAAGTTGATTTCATGAAATTTCAGTTTATATCAAACACTAAACTCATAAATGATTTAAAACTATCATTTCTTAATTTAAAGTATATTTTGAGCGGATAATTTCATATTATTTCAATTATTTGATCAGAAGGTCTACTTTCACTTTATCATGATTTGGTAGGCCTATCCTATACGTGTTTGTTTTACCAATTCAGATTTGGGAATGTAGGAACTCATGATATTATGAAAATTACCTATTGTCTTTAAAATAAATTATAATTAAGTTACATGTGTTATAAAATAGCTTTAATCTCATAATGACTTGTTCTGTATATCACTTATAAAATGTGTGAAGAATTCATACAAATAACGACCATATTTCTCCACTATTTACCCCATTCATCATGGAATATCTCAAAGACTAATCAAGATATTTTAATTCTGTAAAGTTTTTCATCGAGAGGAGATATGAATATTTTGAAGCGGGCAATTTTTAATACAAAATGAACGCTACGAACCAGTCATTATAAATTTATTATCCAATCGATTTCCATTTTCATGAATTTCGGCAGTGTCATCGTCCTGGTTTGGCCTTTCACTGTCAGTCACCCCTTCCCGAGGACGCATTGTTTATCTGTCAGTGTAGCGTTCTCAGAAACCACCGCGTCAAGTCCATAATTTACACATACATTAGCGTACATTCGGATATTTCCGGAACGTGCTCGTGGTTTTCCGTACAAATCATCGATTTTCCATCAAAATATCACTTTTTCACCCTCACGAATTTTTTTTCCGCGAAAAGGATAGTGGCATTCAATTCAATCATTAATTATTTATCAAATACAAAAGTACACCATATTAAGACTTGCCATACTCTTTAAATAATAACTGCTGTGGTAGTGCAGACTGGGGGTACAAATAGGGACTTAATGAGAGGGACAACTGTCGAGGTTGAGGTACAAATTGAGGCAGTTCTGAAGAGTGCATTATACTCAAGCCGAGGGAGCTCTCCTCAAGAAAATTTTGGAAATTAGAATTGATTTGATGCATTCTGACACATACTATTTAAATTTTTTCAAATGAATTTTTCTGTACCCCGTCTGGCGCTACCACTGAATAACTGTAGTCATCTGTAATACTATTTTTTTGTCAATATGATTGTATTAAGTTATATTTTTTAGTTTGCATTGCAAACTAAAGCAAGTTGAATGTCATCTATTTTTAAGTGAAAATTTTAAGATAAGAAACTGGCATGGTAAATAGTCATAGGTACCCTTACAGCTATATACCATGGCGTGGCAACTTGTTAAATTAGGCCAATGTTTGGTAGATTTCATCCACTTTTTATACCCCCACATGAAATGGCGTATATTGTCGTCACCCATATCCGTCGGTCCTTCCGTCCGTCCGTCCACAATTGCTCGTAAACACTCTACAAGACACAATTCTTGACGGATTTTGACAAAACTTGGTATGAGTGTTCATAATCGCCCAAGGATGAACCCTATTGAAAATCAGAAGAATCGAAAAATATTTAGTATAAGTTATTGCCCTTGTTCTTGAAAACGCGTTCAATTTTTAGCTCGTAAACACTCAAGAAGGCACAATTCTTGATGGATTTTGACGAAATTTGGCATGAGTGTTTGTTATCAACCAAGGATAAACCCTCTTGAAAATCAGAAAAATCGAAAAATATTTAGTATGAGTTATTGTCCTTGTTCTTGTAAAAGCGTTCAATTTTTAGCCCGTAATCATTCTAGAAGGCGCAATTATTGAGGGATTTTGATGAAACTTATTTAGTATGAGTTATTGCCCTTGTTCTTGAAAACGCTTTCAAATTTAACTCTTAAACACTAAAAGGCATGATTGTTGCTGGATTTTGACAAAACTTTTTATTATTCGCTGAAGATTGAATATTTGCCTTCTAGAGTTTTTACGAGCTAAAAATTGAACACGTTTTGAAGAACACGGGAAATAACTCATACTCAATATTATTCAGTATCGCTCTAAAGAGTTCAAAAGAAATGTATGACTGAAGGTTGAATATTTCATACTGGTGATTGTTACTGTACTGCTAAATATTTTTATTCAAAATCAAAAGCTGCTAGTGGGCGTATATTACCTTGCCTGGCAAGCTATCTTTTTTAACATTTCAAAAACTCAAAAACAAAATATAATTATTGTGCACATTTCACATTGTTAGCACACTAAAATAAGCATTTTAATATCTCTAGCGGAGGAAAATATCCACCATATTTAATACTGGTGACTATGGTTTTCGGGCATTTTGGACGCTAAATTTCACAGTCTAAAAATTTTCTGCAATCGCTTTATGATTTGAATGAGTGTTTATAATCATACCTCGTCCTCGGTATTGCCTATATTTCCAACTGTCTATTAGTCTGCAATTCGTTTATATATACATTTTAAAGCTATACTTTTGACAGACTTTTATCGAATTTTTAAATTCCAGGCTATAATACTGTATATTTCTGGTTCTCAGCCTGGGTTTCTTTACACCCCCTGAGGTTTAGGGTGCGGCTAACTATTGTAGGAGAAGATTTATAGAGTTTTAGGATTTCTGGTGCCCTTCAACAGGACGAACCCAAGCGAACTTCTCAATGCAGCGGATGATATGCATACGATTTGTCGACAACTGTTCCTATATTTGGACTATTGGTGCAAGGAAAACAACAAAGCCTTCATACTGAGCATCTAATTTGATTAGTATATTATCATATGAGTGATTATTATGAATGAAAAATCAATAAAATTATAAATTTACAATGTAATGAGGCATTGCTCTTGTCTTTCGAAATGTGTTTAGTCTGTAAATAGTTGAGAACAATTTGGACGAAACTTTGTGAAATTATTGATAAAATTAGATAAAACTTCATAATAATCAAGTAGGAACGTCATGAAAAGTGTTGAAATAGATCTGTATCATTCTCTAATACATACTACAGTCAAACACAGCCAATACCTGAATTATTACTGACCTTGACTACAGTAAAAAACTATCAATATCTGTATCATTACTGACCTTTACTACATACTACAGTCAAACACTGTCAATATCTGTATCATTACTGTCCTCTGTATACTAGTTTCAAAAACGGATAATTCTAATACATTTGAGTTTGAAGGCTCAAATTTTGACGGTGCGCTGTGAACATTAATACTGATTGGCTTAGCTAAAAGTATGATTGGTCAAAAAATTGGCATAACTGACACTTTATTTGTCCTGGTCGCAATAAAATTGTTCCATACTGCATAAATCGAGTTGAGAACTTTACGGAATTTTTGCAGTTTTCACATAATTCATTTGTTTGTTTCGAAGTTCATGTTAATTCCGGACACTAAGTAATATAGAATCGATTAGAGAAACAACATGTGTTAGTGAAGGCAAGTTTCTGAACGACAGATTAGAAAAGGTTTGAATGAAAGACTAACAAGTCAGTTTGTTTTAGTTGCATGATAGTGGACGGGTAATGGGGGGCGTATATTGCCATCACCTCATTCTGTCGGTCCGTCCACAATTGCTCGTAAACACTCTACAAGGCACAATTCTTGACTGATTTCGACGAAACTTAGTACGGTTGTTTGTAATCACTCAAGGATGAACCCTATTGAAAATCAGACGAATCGAAAATATTTACTATGAGTTATTGCCCTTGCTCGTTAACACTCTAGAAGGTGCAATTCATGACAGATTTTGATGAAACTTGGTTATCGTTATCGCCCAAGGATAAACCCTATCGAAAATCAGAAAAATTGAAAAATATTTAGTATGAGTTATTGCCCTTGTTCTTGAAAACGCGTTCAATTTTAGCTTGTAAACACTCTAGAAGGCATAATTCTTGATGGATGACGAAACTTGGTGTGAGTGTTCGTAATCACCCAAGGATGAACCCTATCGAAAATCAGAAAAATTGAAAAATATTTAGTATCAGTTATTGCCCTTGTTCTTGAAAACTCGTTCAATTTTTAGTTTGTAAACACACTAGAAGGCACAATTCTTGACAGATTTTGTCGAAACTTGTCATGAGTGTTGGTTATCACCCATGGATAAACCGTAGTGAAAAACAAAAAAATTGAAAAATATTTAGTATGAGTTACCGCTTTCAAATTTAGCTCTTAAACACTAAAAGGCATGATTCTTTGTGGATTTTGACAAAACTTGGTTTTATTATTCAGTCCTGAAGATTGAATATTTGCCTTCTAGAGTTTTCACCTTCTAGAGTTTTCACGAGCTAAAGATTGAACACGTTTTCAAGAACAAGGGCAATAACTCATACTCAATATTATTCAGTGTTGTGCTAAAGAGTTCAAAAGAAGTGTATGACTGAAAGTTGAATATTTCATACTGGTGATTGTTACTGTACTGCTAAATATTTATGTTCAAAATCAAAGCTGCCAGTGGGCGTATATTACCTTGCCTGGCAAGCTATCTTTAAATTCAGAAGTGACCAAGTTTGACAATAAAACACATATTTAAACATTTTGTCCAAACTTTATGGATTATTGTGTCACAAAATATTGTGGAGCGAACGGACCCAGGGCGAACAAACTAGGGGCGAACATGAAAAAGACCGAAAATGTATAGAGGCGAACGCGTTTAACAACAAGATAAATATAAAATTCTAACTTCATGACCTAGGCCTGCGCTTTTTTGGGGATTTTTATTCTCATATCACCCCAATATCCATAGGACACATTACAATTTTTTGTGGAAATATACATTACTAATTACTCAGTGGTGAAGATTTCATTGAGGGGGTGAGTGCACTACCCTCTAAATACGCCACTTGTAAACATAGTAATATTAGGAGACAAATTGCATAAAATGCAGGAATTTATTTTCAAAACTTATTCTCAAACACAATAACCCTTACGATCGTTTTGGGAAGATTAGTTCTGAATTGATTTTGAATAGATATACTTGTAATAAGCCTGCTTTCCAATTCATGAACAAGGTTAAAAGTAAATTTTGACTAATTTGTAATTAAAATCTATTGCCGAAAGAACAAATGAATGAACACCAAATTTCATACAACGCGGAACTTTTTAAATAGGTTTGAATTGAGAAGTATTCAGCCTTGAACCATGAACTCTTCACAATTTATTTGTACACAAACAAGACATTTTTTTTTCAAAAAGGGAATTTTTGATGAACATAATGAGTATTTGATTGCAAAATCGTTATTTTGAATATTTAGGTAGTTTTGAGCAATTTTTCAGGAAAGAAATATCAAATTAAGACTAATTTTATTTACCATGCGGTGGTAAATAGCTGTAAGGATACTTATGGCCATTTACCACGCTTACTGCCATAAGAAACTTCATGTCAACGTCATTTTTCATAAATAATGAATGTAGTGGTTATTTTTTTTACATTAGTACCATCAATATGATTTAAGTTAAATTTCTTACTAGAGCATTGCAATGGCTTTTTCTGTTTCAAGTTGAATCTCACATTTGTGCACTTAAAATGTCACATATTTTTTGTGTGAAATTTTTAAGATCAGGAACTTGTGAAATATCATCTAGCTCATTATTCATCTGACATATTTCATCTGATGGAGGAAGGGTTAGTAGGCACACACCTGCTGCCTTTCTCATCATGTTTGTTGTTTTTTAATATAAAGGTTCAGGGTTCAATAGGTTAAAAATAATACCTTAAGATTTTTCAACCCGTTTTCACCCTGTCAGTTAGGCAAGCTCGCTATCTGAATGTTCTGAGTTCAATTCTTGGTCAAGATAATAACTTTGGATTTTTCAACATGGTTTCCTGGTCAGTGATGCAGGTTGGAGGGGATGACATGGAAAAAAGCGTCTAGTCTTTCCAATGGGACCTTGACAGTTGAAAATGAAAAAAGAGTAAGTTAATGCTACTGTCCTGACAAAATTTCCCTCACTGAACACAGCATTGCATTACTCGTCTTCATTAGTTTCAAAAAGTAGGACTTAATATTTCATTCATTTCATATGGGCGGCATATAAGATATAGAATGATCAAGGATTTATACCATAAAGGATTTATACCATAAAGGATTTATACAATAGGCTGAATACCAAGTTTAATAGAATGAGGTAGTTGTGAAATGTAGTCTAGTGCTGTAAAGACCCAATCAGATACATTTCAATCAGGAAAGATCATCAGTAAGATAAAATGACTTGTTATTCAACAAGGAGATCTGATTCCAATAACAATTTGGAAGCGGTTGTTTCTGTCAATACTGATCTGTTCTTAGTGAGAAAACCAGAATACCATCAGATATGATCAGCAAGAGAACCTGATCTTGATAGGATGTCAACACCTGTTTCTAATCTTCTGTCAGTGTGGATTATTAAATTTGTATCATTGTTATTTATGATGTCTGATTGATCGGAGACTTTTTTCTAACATTAAAGGTATGAATTGGACAGGGTTTTTAATGCTTTATTAATTTGTTTAATTTAGGATATTTCAAGTTCATGGCTTTATGGAACAATAGTGGGACACTCTTGCCAACTGTTTGACCAATCATAACTTAGTTACAGAAAGGGAATTTCTTTAGCAGAACTAATCAGAAATAGTGTTCACAGCTCACTGTTGAAATTTGAGCCTTCAAATCCATGTGTTTTGGAGAGTTAAAATGATGACTTGCCTTTTTTTCAGACTATGCCATGTATAAGAAAGACATATGTAGAAATAGAAAGTGAAATTCCTAGTTTGAGATACATTTGAATGAATTATGTGATTTTTGTACATTTTAGTACCGGTACTTCTGAAGACTATTTACATATATACTAGACCTAAATCAACCACTGAAAATGTAGATTGTTCCCATTTAAAATTGTTGCACTGTTGCTGCAGGAATTTAAAATCTGTTCTTTTTTGGTTTTTAAATCAGCTGTTTATTGGTCACTGAAATGCCAGATATCAACCAGCATTTTAAGAACAGCTGCACTATTAATTAAGTGACAGATCAATTAAGCACTGACTAAATTTAGATAAACAGAAAAACACTGTTCACTTATGGCCTTGTCCATCATCACCTTTAAATGCTAAAGTAGATTTATTTAGATAAGTTTTCCCATTTCCCACAACTTCTATCATATCACCATGTCAATTTGATATCAACCATTAATCAACAAACTAATGATGTAAGAGTTATCCCTCCTGTAAACATCTGGTTTGTGTCCAGTGGCTGCTCAAAGGCCCAAAATTACAAATTTTTAGTGGAAATATAAATTGTTTTATTGTTATAATTTTGAAAGAATACTCTTTGCAAATTCCATTAAAAGCAAAATTCCCACAATTATTCACTTTATTTTCAAGAGTTTGAAAGGTATAGAATTAAGAAGCTAATCCTTCTAATGAATACAGGTATGAATATTGGACAATCTAATAAGAACAAATATTTATACTAATTGATATATTTTTTAATGTTATTCCTTCTGATTTTCTGATTCTTTATTTAATGAAGGTTTTCTACTCTTCTGTAGGTTAGTATAGCTGCATAGAACCCCAATTGTTCATTTTGTGATATAATCAGCACATTATAATGTAAATTTCAGTATGTTGGCCAGACAATAACCCCTTTCAATATTAGACATAACAAAAATAGAAGCAACATTAAATTGAAAAAGGTTCATAAAGCTCCTCCTATTGCCCCCCATTTTAACCAACCTGGTCATGATTATAAATGCACACTTCCTGAGAAATTTCCAAATGAAAGCAAAAGCAAATTAGACAGTGCAGAAACTCTGTGGATTCATAGACTTGACTCTGTATTGCCGTATGAATTGAATGAACTCAACCCAGGAGTATTAGTGTATTTCCCCCCCCCCCCCTATTTTTTCCCTTCCTGTTTAGATTTTTTGGCAAATCCTGAAGTCATCATTACATACTTGTTATGTTGTATCTAAGACTTTGATGTCATAAATCTTCTGAGGTCATATTATCAAGAATCAAATTGTCTCCCACCATTTTGTGATTTGACCCTTCTCTTGTTATGTGGTTTCTAAGATTGTGACGTCATAAACCTTATGAGGTCACATTGTATTTTTAATCTTAACTGCCTTCCACCATTTGTAGTTTGTTTCTTCCCCTGATGAAGTCAAAACTTTTTTGACGAAACGTTGGATATTAGAGGATGGTATTTGATGTTAAGTTTTATTATTTATTACACCAAGTTCAGTATACATCAAATGAATCGCTGTACTGCTAGTGGTATTGGTGATCCCATCAAAAAGTCTTCTGTGATTGGTTATTGCTGCCTGTTTTTTCTTTTTGGAATCATCACACATTAATGTGGACGTATATAGCCGATTTTTAAAAATTTTGTGGCATTACTCAGCATAAATAACTGGCATATATATATATATACGTAATTGAATTCAAACTAATAAAATTTCTTTAATATGAGAAAATTCATACTTTAGTCACTAAAGACTGTTTTATCATTTCTGACAGCTGCCAGTGCGCGTATGTTACCTTGCCTCGCAAGCTATCTTATTGACTTGTGTTTAATTATATAATTTGGACAGAATGTAATGTACTCCCTGAGAGTTTGAATGAAATTATTGAGCAAACAGAAATGTATAAGTACAAAGTAAATTCTTTTCACACATATATACCAATTAGAAACAAATAATGCACAAAACATTATTGTAATCAGGGCAGAAATATCCATTATAGCTTTCTTACAGTTATGACATGGCTTGTCTTGTTTATTCAGACATCAGTTAATGGTCAGGTTATAATTAGAAAACAGGCTGACCAGCACTGTCTAACCTGATGGTTTATTTTTACCAGCTTATAATACAAATAAACATTGAGGTGTGATCTATTTGTTTAGAATGAGGTATCTTTGGTATTCTCACATATCCATGTTAATCATTACTTTGGAGTATATGAGAAAATTAACAGCCATTTGTCCTAAAATTTTAATGGTATAAATCATGTTCTGATGGTTTTACCGCAATTGTGTTTGATGATTTAAGTATAGATTTAAATTTGCAGCAAATTTGGGTTGCAGAAAGTATTTTTTTCATTCATATCAAATTGGGCTGAACATTGTGGTCTGTGAGTGACTCTCACAAATTTAATGCCTACACATGTGTTGACACAAAAGAGCCCTAAATGACCTTACAGTTTACATGAACTGCTCAGAACATGTTGGAGTCCAGGATTACAGCTCTGGTAGAGTACATAAATCTCCTTAATTAGTTTCCATGCTGAGTTTGTAGCAGTATGAATTCTGAAAGAAGATTAAACTTGCTGATTGAAATCTTTTCATCTATATACTTGTAAAACCTCTCAAATATTATTCATTGAATGCTTATCTGAGCTGTTCTCAAACCACTTGATTTTACTGTTCTGGACAAAAACTGGAACGTTTTATAGCAGTCTGGTGTAAAAGGGGCTCTTGATGATTAACTGTAGAAGGGGTTTATGGGAGGTAACATGTTATCAAACTACAAGATATAAAGACCATTGTAACTAAAAGATAATGGGTAGTTATTAGAGGTATTAGGTTGTAGAAAATAGACAGAAGTCATCAGTCTTACTACCTAGGTGTCCTAGATTTTCAACCTGACTCTCACTTGGGGGCGCAAGTATGATTAATAGTCTAGTCAGTGAAAGTCCATATATCAATTTCCTCTTAGCATCAGTGGTCATTCTTTATTGCTGACCAAAATGTGAAATTTTCATTAGATCTTAATGACATACCGGTACATGTCAATGTACATTCGAGGGATTTATTGTATAACAAATAAAAGGATATAAGTTTCGCTGAATTAAACGGAAATCAAATAGACGTGTTATTATTTCAAAATGAGACAAATTGAAAATAATTGTGTGTGATTCATGACATTTCAATGGGATATGGGCAAACTAAAAACTATTTCAGACACATTTGTACACTAATTTGTCTTATTTAACATTCAGATGACCTCAATGTTGGCCACAGTCTCTCAATCAGGCAGGTGCATACCCATTGGCCAAGGAGGATAAGGATAAAAATAAAAATCCATACATGCAAGACAATTTCACTTATCAAAATACTGTCCAAAGCATGACAAAATGGAGACTAAAAGTTTGTTGTAGTGGGCTTCTTCTTAGAGAACTTCCATCAGGTGTTTCATCAAGAGTAAACATAGTCTGCTAGGATACTAGGTAAAGATTGTGTTGTTAAGGACATTTTTTATCAGATTTTCTTAACAGGTGACTTTGTTATTTAAGAATGCATGATGTCAAATTATAATTTAAAACATGCCACGGGGACAATTGTACCTTCGACATTAAAAAAAACCAATTCACAATTCGCTCTAACAGGGACATTGTAAAATATTTGGCAATGTCTTGATGGTCTCATTAAGGTTCAGCTTTGTATAGATATTAAAATATATATGAGAAATTTGCTTTGAACATGGGGAAAATACTAAAAAACTAGGATCTAAAATTAGGTCGAAGTAACAGCATAAAAGTGACATATTAAATGTGCTGGTATTTCATCTGTATATCACAGAGGAATGGGTAGAGCCAGATTTGTTGGGTAATTGTGTAGGGGGGATTTATCACCGTTGTTGTAAAATACATCAGCAGCATTTCAACTGTGTGTAACTGTGTACAGAAAATCCTGTACTACGTAATATTTATAATTGAAATAAAGAAGTTATCTAAATTCTCTTGGAAAACACTAGGTTTATAATAGCCCCTCTGGGAATTGTATAACCAAGAAATTTGTTCTCTTTTTACATCTTTTGCTCTCTGGAAACTTATAATTAGATCTAACAAGTGTGTCTTGAATTCTCCATGCAGCAATATCTCTGTAATGTAATTGCTGAGAATGAAATGGGTGAAGTGTGGTAAGTTTGACTGTTTTCAATCTTGACGATTGGATATTTCATTGCCTTTTGCTCAAAGGCATCCGCAGTAGGGAATGAAAATTTGGCCTTGGAGAAATGATGCATTCTGAAGTATATCTTAATAAACATGTAATGGTTATAATTTTTTGTGCTAAACTTATGAAAACTATACAACAAAATCTAGAGAAATGGGTAACTTAAATCTGTTTTTAACATAAAGTATCTTGTCATTAATTTTAAAAGGCCAAAATTTGTTCAAATGAGCTGAAAAACGAACTGGAAAACCAAAGACTCAATGATCAGCTCTATCTAAACTTAGTTCTAAATTATTGCTTATGTTCAACTGCGGCTGATGTTCTCTGCTATGAGGATGATATAGATCAAATTTTCAATTGAAGATCAAATAGTATGTATGACACAAGCCACAGGCAACATACATTGGTTTATTAAGAAAAAAAGCTCATGTCTGACTTATTGACAGTCATGGCAGCAATATGGACTTTGCTTCACTCACAATTACAAGTCAGTGAGTGACCAATAAACCCAAGAGATATGAGATCAATAATCTCCGAATGGCTTGTCACATCTTGGCCATTATTAAACCAACAGAATGAAATACTTCACATTTTATGGTCCATTCTTGTTAGCAAAGCTTTGATGTCATTTCCCTTGACAATGCCAAATGGAATTCCCAAGCAGTCATAAAAACTACTGAGTCATTGTGTTTGTCAACATGTGCCTATTGGTTTCATTCTGTTTGTCAGTTGAAATCCATGCTGCCATGAATTTAGAAATATTGATATTGGGTTGATAGCAAAAAAAATACTGAAATTGAAATTTTAATCTTTGTTCAGAGCCAAGTTGATTGAGTCTCTATGATTCATTGGAGAATGGTCCAATTGCTTTTCCATGATTGAAATCAGAGCAAATGAAGGGCAGACTGATTTAATGGGGGGACAACTGTTGAGGTTGATATTCAAAATGCAGCAACTCTGTGGAAGCGCATAATAATTATGCTTATGCCATAAGTGCAAGCCTCCAATGGATTATCTGAGAGGATTCTCCTAGTTTTTAAGAAATAGAATCATTTGGTGCATTCTGACATGTGTTTTTGGTCAAAAAATATAAAATTCATACTTTAAAATTTGTTAGAAATAAAGTTGGGGGTACAATTGTGATTTGCTCTTTACCCTCCCTGGCACCTCCACTGATTAAAATCAGATTATCTTGTCCAAGAATTTTTATATTGTATATAAGAATGTATACTTTTGTTAGATGATTTTTCTATTTTTGGCAATTGTTGAAGATTTAATTTTTTGATAGCAAGTATTATAGTGTTATTTTGTAAGTTTTGAAGAGTTGTATTATTTTTAAAGATAAATCTGACAGCCATCAGACAGCGTTTGTTAGTGTCTTCATTATATTTTTATAGCCAGACACTTGTCTTAAGATAATATTTTTAGTATTCTCTCTCTGTTATAATTGAATTTGAGGTAGATCTGACACTTATCAGTAGTTTCTTTTATTTTACAATAAAAGGGGAACTACATCTATACTGGCTGCAATCATATTCTCATTGCTTTTGATGGATAATTCTTTTCCAATGCGAATGATTCATTAAGGTGTCAGTTTTACATCACCAAAATAATAGTAAAAAACTCTACTGCACTCAAACACATTTAAATTGAACTCTGGGAAAAGGTGAAAGTGTCAAGAGTCATGCCCAACAAGGTGTTCATGGAACGGATATCATTTACACTACAAGATTATGTCTGTACCGTTCTGAGATCATCTTACCTTGATAGTCTCAAATTGAAACTATTCTCAGAATGCTGGATGGTTTACACCACTAATTTTTCATCAGTTCGGTGAACTTTTCTAAGAACAGATCAATTTTGTAATTTTAACAAGGCTTTGTGAGAGTAAATATTGTGATATCAACCATGTATTAATTTATTTGATATGTGTCTTGCATGTTTCAATATGCCTTTCTGTGATTGTTTCAGTCGAGATCAAATTACCTCTCAATGGTTTCAAGAGTTACTATAGAAATTACATTGTCATTAACAATTATACCACTCAGACTTGACATTTCAAGTCATGATTTAAAAGCTTTCTCATAAGATTGTCATAGTCTGTCCGTTGAAGAGCTGATATGTGTGTAACTCCAATGTCATTAATAGTTTATACATATATAACTAATGGTAAAAGGTTACAACATTTTTGGAAGCATACCAGCATGGTGGTTTGGTGGATTATTGCTTCAGATTAATTCAATGAAACATACATGATTTATATAAAAGAAATGACATGAACTAGATTTAGACTATACTTTTTATTTTATTATATTTAGTGTGGTTTGTGCATGTATATTGGTCAAATTTTTGATCATTTCAATAGCCACATTTTATTCCATAACTCGCTATACTTTAGTTCTGTCAAGATTAAGATGTAAGAAAGGAAAGAAACAACTATATTTTACAAGGATAACAACTTAGGTTCACAGTTAAGGATCCTTTCTACCAGCTGGTCCTTGACCAAACTTCTTGGCATTACTGGACTGGCTTGACTGAAATTATGAGTCATCGGACTATCACAAGACAATAGAGATTTGAATCCACAGCAGCCATTTGCTTCAAGGTAACCGTGCAAATGAGTGTATATTTGTTCCTGTCACTATCTCAAATGATTCAACTTCCAGAATATGGAGATGATGTTTTGATGAAAGAGTTCCCTTGAATAAGCCACTTGGTGACTAAAGCTCATCAAAATTTGTGGTCATACATAGAAACATCTTGGAAAAAAATATTCATGATTTTTACACTCCTACATGCACTTTACCTTTGCTCCAGTCAGTCTGTCTGTCAACATCCTTGGTACAAAGATAGAAGCTCCAGTTTTCATTTGTTCGAGCATATTGAAATTTGAAGATGTTTTGCTTTTTTTTTTCATTCACTTTCTATATGCCTGTTTAGAAATATACTTGAAATTTTTGTGTTTGTTGTTTTTCAGGGTAGAGAATATGCTGAATCTTATTTGTTAGAATATCAAAGAGAAGATGGTGGAAACTGGATTCGATTTAGAAATAGAAAAGGAATTGAGGTAAGTGTTAATTTTGTCATCAACATGTCATCTGTCTGTTGTAGCAGGCTTCAACAGGGGTAGCTTTTTTTTTAACTTTGAATCATGGCTTTGTGTAAAAAGATATAAAACATTCTGAAGTGAAATATATTGTTACTCTAAATCTGCTCATAAGGAAATATGTGTACAAAGACATTATTAAATTGCTTCAAGTGTCACAGCATTTCTCTGACAAGCCTGATTTCTTCATATAGAGAGTAAAGGCCCATATTTTTTTATACACCGGCAACAATTCCTCGTAGTCACTTTAAAAGTCACAAGGATGAACCATGTTGAAAATTGGAAAAATCCCAAAATAATGAAAATTTATTGCCTATGTTCTTGAAAGACAAGCATAATTATAATGTGTGTGGATATCAGCAAATACATGAGGAATATTTATATAAGTAGAAAATGGCCCTTTTTATCAAATGTATACCTCATGCCCTGTCAATCTCACTATTTCCATAAATTAAAACACATTAAGGGTCTGAAATTTTATTTTAGCAGTTGCTTTCTTTCCAATTTAGCTTTTTGATGACTCTAATCATCATTAAGTCATTGTGTGTGACAGCTTACATAACTCATGTATCTAAAATACTTTGTGTTTGAAGATGGGTTCCCTTATTTTCATTTATGAAAATACTTTTATGAATAAGAAAGTAGATGAGTTCTAATGACTTGGAAAAATACCAGTTTGTCTCACATGTCCACTAATTTATAATTGGGCTAAATTTAGATCTATTTTCGCCCGATAATGCGTATTTTAAGCCCACATGACACACTTTTTATAACAACATCCGGTAGATTCTACTTTCGCTTTTATAATAAACTTTACGGTAGCCCTACTTTTACTAAAAAACGAAATCTTGAAATCTTCTCAGTATTTTATACCGCCAGTGTCAATCTGTGAGGTCTATATAACATAGACGTCGTTTCAAAATTATTTTTCATTATCGGTAGATTATCATACGCGACTGTAACATACAAATATCACTGAACATTTTATTTATTGACACTTGGTGCCTACATACCACAGTTTTTGAAAAAAAAGTACCACAAAATGTCAATTTTCTAAAAAAAATATTCGGCAGTTAAAGGGTTAACATAGTCATTTAGATAATGGGGTCTGTTGCAATTTCTTCTCACAGGTTGTGGAATTACAGGATTTGGTCACTGAGCATAACTATCATCATCCATGTCATCTTCAGAATCAGATATTGCGTTAATAAGCATATTTGATGTAAAGGATACTCTTTTCAGTAATGAGCTGGTTCTGTACCAAATGGAGCAGGCAGTTTATTAATTTTATTCTGTTTCATTAATAACAAGTCTCCTTGAATAAGATCAGACGATTTTGCATGGAACTTGTGATCTGGATATGATTTCATCTTATCTTTGCCAGTTTTATCATTCATTCTAGCCAATTCTGGTTGTCGTTTTCATTTAGTTTTTCTCATGAGTATTCTTGAAGCTTGTTTTTGATTTGACTATTAAATAAAAGTTGAGCTGGGCATACTCCAGTTGTTGAGTGTGGTGTTGCTCTATATTTGAGTAGAAATTGATTTAGATCTCTATTCTATTCTGTCCTTTCCACGAAAGATGAACAAATGTATTTCTCTATTTGTGCGCATAAACATTTCAGCTTTGCCATTTGTCTTACACGCCCATGATGAAAACCAACAGTTTTAATTCTTATTCTTCAATTCCATGTGCAGCAAACATTTTTGTCTAACTTGGTATAACATTGTTGGCTGAGGTTGATTTGATAATTTCTACTTCTGAAAAGCAAGATTTATAGTCAATAACTACTAACAGATTATCTCCAGAGGGAAACTGTCTGCAAAAAACAGCATTAACATGACTCCAGAGTTTTGAAGGGAATTCTGTCATGTGAGGTGGTTCTGGTCTAGGTGAGGTTCCAGTGTTTGCTGTTGACAAGGTATACAGTGATTGATGAGAGATCCTGTGTCTCAGTCAATATTGGGATACCATACTTTTTCTCGAAGTAGTCGTTTTAATAACTCCTCGATGACCTTTGTGGGCTATTTTGAGATATTGGCCCCGTAAAGATTCAGGTATTACCAATTTGGAATTTCTGATGAAACAACAGATAACTGGTTTCTGACAGTGTAAAAGGGTTTAATGTTAGGATCAAATCTTAAGCTTATTCCAGATGTTGGTGTTGATAGATTGAATCATTTGAATTTCAGCATAGCTGGGTCTTTTGAGGTAGCATCTCGTATCATATCTAAAGTCATAGATTTTGGTACAGTATTATTATCAATATAATTAACATATTCTTCTATGTCTCTATCAAAGTCTTGCTGATGAGATTGAGGATGTCTTGATAAGAAAGCATGGTCTTTTGTATCGTCTTAAACCTAGATGGGTTGCAAATGTTGTGAGATAGTGTGATGGTGCTCAATTTGGTGATACCCTTGAAAAAAATCAAGTTTTGAAAATGTTGTGGATCCATTAAGGTCATGTATGATTTCATCTAGGGTAGGGGTTGCCTGGTAACAGCTGTGTTGGCCGCTCTCATATTCACACATATTCTAATTGCATTATTTCGTTTCTGGTATGAAAAGGAATGCGTCTTGCAGGTTGAGCAATAGGCTTAACTGATTTGACGATGTGAATATTGAATTTGGTAGTCTTTCAGTTTGCCTAATCCTTGGAAAATATCTTGAAGTTCTGGTCAGTACCATAAAATAGTGCTGTTTGCTTGGTGATTCTCTAACAGCAGTAGGGAGCTGCGGTGGCTCAGTGAGTAAGACGCTTGCTCGCTAACCTGAAGGTCCAGGGTTCAATCCCGGCATAGGTCGAGATAATACCTTCGGATTTTTCAACCCGGTTTCCCCTAGTCGTTCAGATGGGACAATAAACCAAGGCCCCGTGTGCTACAGGCTGTGCACGTTAAAGATCCCTCGACAGTTGGAAATCGAAAAAGAGCAGGCTAATGCCGCTGTCCTGGCAAAATTTCCCTCATTGCACCCTGCATGGCGTTGCCCGTCTTCATTAGCCCACATGGTGCAGAAAAGTAGGACGTAAAACTCCATTCATTTCATTTCTTACAGCATTAAATAAGCTTATTCCAAGGATTAATAAAGGAATTACTGAACCATAAATGTAAATATTAGGTTTTGGTTTGCTTAAATCTAGTGGGTTGTGGAAATATACTCATCATGAGAAGATGATTGGCTGTCATGAATAAGATTGATTGACTTTGGTTTGGGTCCACTATGGTTAGGTTTAAACTTCCATGGGCTGGTTTTGAGGGTTTTTGTATTTGAAGATGTGGTTGGGTGACCTGCTCCTCTACAAATCTACAAACTCTTCCAAAATGATATAATTTTCCACAATTAGAGCAGGTGTATCTACTTGGGGCCAAATTCCACCACATAAACATTTTTGGTTATGGTGATTAGATCTAGGATGGTGATGTGGTTTGGTAGGTTTGGTTCCACTTGATAACATATAGTTGACAGATTCTGATTTTGTGGTACTGGTATGTGATGAGTGATTCATTTGATTAGTTTAACCTCTGCTGATTCCAAATCTTATGAAATATCTATGATATTGTGGAGATATTTCAACGTTTCTGTCTTGAAGAGAAACGTTTATCCACTACTTGATCATCTTGGTGTGAAGATGCAAGGTTGGATGAAGTAAAAAATATGCAGATGGTCATTGCTTTAATTCCGAATACATTTTTATACTTCCACATTATAATGTGGTTGTATATTGTAGTCGCCCCTGTCCGTCAGTCACAATTGGCTTGTGAACGCAATAGAGACAACAGTTTTTATCTGATTTGAATGAAATTTGGTGTGATCAGTTATATTCATGAGGTCTTGGACAAGTTCGAATTTGGCTATCTTTCAATGAACATTTTATGAGTTATTGCCCTTGACTTAGTAAAAACACGTCCAAATTTGTTTGTGAACGCAATGGAGACCACAATTTTCATCCGATTTAAATTAAATTTGGTGTGATCAATTATAATGATTAAATCTTAGACAATTTCGAATTTGATGATCTTTCTATCAACAGAATTTGAGTTATTGCCCATTACTTAGTAAAAACACATCAAAATTTATTGGCGATAGGGGTGACAGTTAATGTCAGAATTTTATTAAATGATGTGTGTTTGTTTAAATCAACAATATCTTGCACGAATTAGATCTTTGGTATGATTTGACACAAATTGGTGACCGCCCTTGATATACTGAAAATGTATCAGGAAAGTGGGCGTATCTTGCTAGGCAACCACTTGTTTTTCTTACCTTCAGAGAGAAACAATCTAAAATATTTTCAAATATACAATGAATTTTAAAATGGCATGGATGCAACTTTGTTAGTTTGAAATCTGGTGAAATTGAATGTCTCTATTTCTATTTAGATAGATCAAATGCATGATTTACTTGGAAATTTATTGATAAGTTAGGAAAGTCTGAAATTTTTCTGGTTATTGGAGGTTTTGAAATAGATATATTTCAAATGACAGTTAGCAGAGTTTTAACAGGCTTAACATTAATCAAAGTTGCTTCTATATTAATGTAA
Organism: Lottia gigantea; assembly: GCF_000327385.1. Taxonomy (NCBI): domain Eukaryota; kingdom Metazoa; phylum Mollusca; class Gastropoda; family Lottiidae; genus Lottia; species Lottia gigantea. The sequence continues at coordinate 1,176,597 of NW_008708645.1, read as the reverse complement.
ACATGTTCTGAGAGAATTCAAATAAAATATGACATTTTACCCTGAGATGTTTATGGCAATACTTGAAATTTCTAGGTGTCTAGAGAATATAAAAATTTTGTTTGAAGCACAGGTTGATGTGACATGATTTCATACTCCGAGCAATATTTTTCTGTCAGACTCAAAATTTCTACTTGCAACAGAATTGAAGCTTATAGAAATTATATTAAGGAGACTTGTAGTTGCCATAGCAACCGAGGACTAACGGAACTTCAATTGTACTCTGTTCTTTTACCTTGAATGAAAAGAAAAGTAGTTGTGAATGCCAATACATAACTATTTATGGATTAAATTGTCTCCTTCTGTTGATAGCTGCAGAATTTATTTGACATCGGAATAAAAATCATATTATTTACAATTGTGGTAGTTTTAACGCACTGATAGATGAGTTGTTGAGAATGTGAAGTGAAAAAAAGTCTGTAGTAATGACTTAATTTAACATTATCATTCTTCTTCTTCTTATCACTGTTAAATATTGACAAAAGCATAAAAGAAATTCCCGACTTCGAAAAACATGTAATTAATATGTGATATTTGTAAACTAATGATGACAATGAGGTTTAATCTTCATGAATAGAGTAACAAGCTAACTTTTGTAGTTTATGTAATATTACAAGTGTCCAGTATATTTTCAGCATCTATTTCTTATAGCAAAGTCTGTTAGAGCGTTGGTTCTTTACATGATTCGCTTGGTTACTTGGAACAAATGCTGGCTGTGGGTTCTGATCTTAATCGTCGTGTGAAAGTCTGATGACCTTAAATAAGTCAGTATTGCTCATGATTTCAGTCGACCCAGCTGTAAATGGATAATCAAGGAAAGACCACTGCCTAGAGGTTTGGCCAAGGACCAATTCAAATTCTGTCTTATGAGAAAGGATTTTTACTAGTATTTAGAAGATGAACAGTATTAGTATTGAAAAAAGACTGTTTCCATAGAAATGAAGAATTTCAATGACCACTGGCTAAGATGGATTTAATGATTTTTCTCAGTAGTTAGAAAAGATTGTAAGAGCATGTGGCACTATTGTGTTTAGTAATGACCATTTGATTACTAGAAGATTGAAATGGACTGTTAATTTATTTAAAACACGTGGGGACTATGCTCTAATCTAAAAATCCTTTGTGCTCATGTTTAGTCAAGGATTAAGCAGTGATTTGAAATATCTCGCTTAAAGAAGATTAATGAGAAATGGACGTCTAGAAATAGATTTATTTTCTTAGCATCTTATTATTCTGAATCAGATTTCTTTTATTAATCCTAATTGGGATGTCCTTGATAAGTTATTTATATGCACCATAAGGTTGAAATGAACATTTCCAATATGGCTGCAACATCTGCTCAAAGATATCTCTTTCATGACAAAATGAGATTTTATATGAAAAATTTGAAGGAGATGAAATAAATGGAGATTTAACCCTACTTTTCTGCAACTGACGGGTTAATGGAGATCGGTAAAGCCATGCAGTGGGCAAGGAGTGAATTTTTACTTTCTTTTGATTTCCAACTGTCAAAGGATCTTTAACGTGTTCAGCCTATAGCACATTTAAGTTACTCTTTGAGTAATCAACAGTTTGTATGACCTCAATCTGTCTGTACCACAGCCTGCTTTCTTGACGGTATTATTTTAGCACGTCAGATAGCAATTTTAGAGAAACTCCTTTTCATATTATTGTGAACACAAAAGAGACTACAGTTTTTATCTGATTTTAATGAAACTTGATGTGGTAATGCATATTAATGAGATCCTGGTCAAGTTCGAAGTTCGAAGGTCAGTATAAATAACTGGCAGTAAATATATGTATCATTGAATTCAAACTAATAAAATTTCTTTAATATGTACTTTAGTCACTAAAGAGTGTTTTATCATTACTGACAGATGCCAGTGGCGTATGAAACCTTGCCTTGCAAACTATCTTTACTAAACACTATAACCCCTTTTTAAACAGTTCTCGGAATGCTCAACCGTTTACATTACACAAAATTTATCCGTTCTCAGAACGAAGCGGATGAAGATAGTTTGCAAGGCAAGGTGTAATGTAAACAGTTGAGCATTCCGAGAACTGTTCCAATTCTGGCCCACCTCGGTGAGGTGGTCTCATAATGGTTTTTCAGAAAGGACTTGATAAATTGGTATAATGTAAACAGTAACCGTTTCCAGAACGCTTTACTGCACATGCCTCACAAGTGACCTTCACCTTTTCTCATGGGAATACGTCATTATTCAGTGAAATTGTTAATAACATCCAGATGTCTTTGGTTACATCACGGTAACTGCAAGGGTTAATTTTAACTTCTTCAAGAAGAGTTCCACAGATAAACGTGCCGAGAACACTTTTCATTTACATTACAACTGAGGAACCGTTCTCAGACCACTTAAGTTAACTTAATGTAAACGGGCACATTTTATCGCGGCTTGGACCGGACTGGTCCGGTCCTTCACCCTTAGCACACCATCATTGTTCACTGTATTTCAAAGTATTTCCTTTCCTGTTGGAAGTTTACTATAGCAATAAAACGTATTGTTGGGTGTATTGAATCACAAATTCCAGTTACAAGGCATTGCTTCACCACAATCAAAAACGTGTATTTTTACACTCCGAAACATAAGCGATATACACAAAACATAAAAACATGCATTATTATACAGTGATGTGGATGAAAAGACTCTGAGGAATTGCCACATTTTTCACTTTTTGATGATTCAGGACACATACTTGTGTATTACACTTCTGCTTACGTGTTAAAGGCCAATCAAACATATCTACATTCCAGTGTGGAAGATAACACATGTTATTTGATTCTCCAAATAAACCAAGCATATGATTTGGCTCGTTTTCCTTTGAATTCTTCCTGTCATATGAGAATATAATGTAAACTAGTGTCCAAAAGAAACGATACCAACTTATTTTCAAAATTGTTTTTTACTAAGTGAATTGTCTAATATGAAAACATGCCAATTCGTATTGCACATCCCAAACACAGCATAGTCGATAAAAATACCGGGAACATGTGATCACTTCACTTCGCCAGAAGGTTGGGCTGCGCACGCATCACTATCACCAGGTTGATGCAGCAGTTACGTCAGACAGGCCCAGGAGTGGAAGACCACGAGTAACCACGATCGTGAAGATCGTTACATCCGGGTATTACACCTGAGGAACTGCACCGTAGCAGCGACGTCCATGGCGGCTACAGCACTGGGACACAGGATCAGTCGACAGACCGTCTATAGGAGACTACGGCAGTCCGGCAATCCGGCCACGTCATCCCTACCGCGGACCGCTCCTGACGCTTTGACACCGGAACAACAGACTGATCTGGGCCAAGCGAGTTCGACGTTGGCAACGGCGGGACTGGGCACGTGTTTTGTTCTCTGATGAGAGCAGATTCCTCATCTTCAAAAACTATACACGGCAGCTTGTATACCGACGATTTGGTGAACGTTTGGCGCCTAACTGTATCCAACAGGTCCGGCCGTTTGGAGGTGGAGGGTTATTGGTTTGGGGTTGCACATGTGGTGACGTCAAAACGAGGCTTGTCGTAATTCGTGGAAACCTGAATGCACAGTGTTATATTGATGACATCCTACGGCCTGTTGTGGTGCCCTTTATTCAGCAACAGCCTCGTGGACTCCTTTTCCAACATGACAATGCAAGGCCACACACAGCAAGATTGACACAGAACTTCCTTGCCAACGCCAACGTACAGGTTTTGCCATGGCCCGCATGTTTACCGGACATGAATCCCATCGAGCAGTTATGGGACCACCTCGATCGGCAAATCCGACGTCGCCGTGTGCCTCCAGTCAACGTCCAGGACTTGGAACGATGTCTCCTCGAGGAATGGCAACGCATCACTCCCAACGTCATCACTGACGTTTGACGGTATCAGTCCGTAGGCGTGTTCTGGCATGTATTGATGCTCACGGTGGACATACCCGCTACTGACTTTGTGACGTGTGGTGTGACATTTCCCGTTGTTTCTGTGATCAGTGCTATAACGAAATGTTCTTTTTTCGACCCCACCCATCTTTAAAGGCTTGTCATATTGGTTGTACAGATTTTATTGAAATAAAATTTTTGTACAGATGTTGTGAAAGGATTTCTCAAAAGCATAACACCAATCCTAAACTTCTGCATTGTTTAGTTTTTCTTTTATGTCGTTGCAAACAGGTGGTATCGTTTCTTTTGGACACTAGTTTAGATCAAATTTTGCTTTAGAATAATGTACGGAAAGGCATAAGAAATGTCATGTGGATGTGTATATATATATATGAAGTTAAGACATCAGAAAAAGTCACTGTCAAATGGTCTTAAAGGCAAAAAATAGAATCAGTAGAAAGAACTACCAATGTATTTTTTCATCAGTCTTTTCAGGAATGACTTTTTTTTTGCCTTTCAATATATTCTTTTAGGAAACTGTAAGGAATGAACTTAATTCTGGAAGATACGAAGCTAACCTTGTCACCACATCCATGATCATAAGCTACTCTCTAAATTACGGTTCTGGTCCTTAACAGAAAATCAAATGTGTCTAAATTGACGTCTTCTTTTACGGATTTGATTTGCATAGAATAAGGTTCAAACTTCAATGTTTCAGTTGGGATAGAGGGTGTTATCTTAGAACTGATAAGATGACCCATGGGAAGTAGCCAATTACTTCTTGCATAATACCCACTGCTTATCTTTGTTTGTGAACAGAATAGAGACTACAGTTTTCATCGGATTTAAATGAAATTTGGTGTGAATATTAATAATGATGAGATCTTGATTAAGTTCGAATTTGGCTATCTTTCGATGGAACGTTTTTGAGTTATTGCCCTTGACTTAGCAAAAAACGCTTCAAAATTTGTTTGTGTTTGTAGCTAGTGTATTTGAGGGTATACTATTGATCTTCAGTATAGACCCCTTTCTCACAGAAGTTTGAAATGCTTTGAAATTTGGTTGCATTTTTGTGGCAGGCTACTTTACACTGATATACAGTCAAGTAACCTAATTTCGTGGAAACCTATTATTCGTGGATTTCCGGAAAGGATTAATAATTTACATGAGCGACTTTGCGCGACCTCCGCATTAGTTTGTTTTGATAAACATGGGTTTTATCTACAATATCAGCTAGTAGAATGAATCCAGTAGTTTCAAGCAAGGTAAAATGTAATAATGTATACTTTGACAAATACAAAATGGCGGATTTCACTTACTACCAAACGATACCATTTTTTATCGGCCGAATTTCCATATAATCCCAAGCGGTAATCGGAATTCCAAGTGTCGTCTGCTAGATTATATTCCAACGAATGAAGTCACGTGATCAACTAGCGGATTCCGTGTCAGCAGAAAATTTCTATGGAACACAAAGTGGACCGTATTCTTATGTTGTTTCGGTGACTTTTAGCAATAAATCACGCTACGTGTCTTATTTTGTCAGTCACTATTTTTTTTTAAATCGTGGTTCTTTGAAGGAATTGACACTAGTTATAATGAATTGATATTAAAGATAAATACTAAGAGAAGTTATTTATACCACCCGGTATCCATACAACGTGTTTTTCTAGACTTATTTATAGATCAAACATTGTACACGAAAATGAGTGACGCATTCTGCCGCCATTGCCGAGATGGTTGCTCATATAAAATGTGGGTCAAAGTGAAAGATTCATAAAGAAAATCGAAATAAACCAATTTTAATTTTGTAGAATATCCGAGGAAACATCTAAGACATAAAAAATTTTTTTGGTTTTTTTTAACTTTGACGAAATTCAGTGTTGAATGCTTATATCCACGAAAATAGGTTACACCACTGTACAGTATTCTAAATGAAGTGATTGTCTACAAGTACTTATCTTAGTTTTCCCATAGCTACTAGTAGTAATCTACATGTACCTTACAATAGAGACTATATACAAGTGCCATGAAATGACTTTATAAGGAGAATATTGTCAGCAGATTAATATCAGAACACCAAGCAAGGAATATTGATAAAAGAACTACGATCAATCTGTCTGGCCTTGGTCTTAAAAGCAGCTTTGATCAAATTTCCTTGATTAAACTTTCATAAGCGTGAACATGTTCACCACAAACTCTTTCAGACATTCAGTAATACAGCTTCAACATTTTACCGCAACTCACTCTCAAAATCAATCCTTGAATGTTTGTTTTGCCTTGGTCAAAGATATTATGATTTGAGATATACAGCTGATGAAAGAAACATGCAAGATTGTACAATGCGAGATGAAAGAAATTTTGCCATGGGAGTTTTACGTCCTAATTTTCTGCATCTATTGGGCTAATGAAAAATGTGCATAGCCTGTAGACCATGAGGCCTCGGTTTTTCCATGCCACCCCCTTCAACCTGCATCACTGACAAGGGGAAACTGTTATACCAGTGCATAATTCATATACTCATCATTTTAATGGAAATTTTGATGCTTAAAATTTTCATTCTTCCACACATTGCATGTATGTTTTTAAGGGATTCAGGGTTTGCATCTTTTAAGCATTAAGAAAAAATTATGCACTAAAAGATGAAACTATTTGGTTGAAGATTATAGGAAGATTAATTACCAGTACATCTATAAATAACATCAGCTCTGTAGTCCGTGAAATATGCGGACCATATAAGAAATCTAATTTGGTTTTAATCAAATGCTATATCTAGTTTTGATTTTAATGTGAAAAAATTAGACAAACTTGGTTGAATTATTCTGTCAGATGGAAAACTTTAAGAAATGAAATATACATTCAAATTCTTCAACTCAATAGGTCTGATTATCATAGCTACTGCTTGAATGCATCCAGACTCACAAGAGATATCTTTTTTGATTACATTTTTCTAATATGTGTTGGAAGTTGTGGTGACCCAAAAAAAAAAAAATAATAATATTATAGGAATACTTTTTCAAATTACATCAAATGAGGATTTAAGCCCTTTTATTTAAAACAATTTTGGTGACGATGTGACTTACCTGCTCCATTGAGGTGTCACTGATGCAGGTTAGAAGGGCTGACATGGAAAAAGCGTTCAGTTGTTCAGATGGGACAATAAACCGAGGTCCTGCCTGCTACAGGTTGTGCATGTCAAGATCCCTCGACAGATGGAAATTGAAAAAGAGTAGGCTTATTCAGCTGTCATGGCACAAGTTCCCTAATTGTATACTGCATGGTGTTGCCCATCGTCATTAGCCCAAAAAGATGCTGAAGAGTAGGGCGTAAAACTCCATTCATTTAACATTTGTTGAGGTTAAAAGATAGCTTGCCAGGCAAGGTAATATACGCCCTCTGGCAGCTTTGATTTTAAATAAAAATATTTAGCAGTACAGTAACAATCACCAGTATGAAATATTCTTTTTAGGGCGATACTGAATAATATTGAGTATGAGTTATTGCCCTTGTTCTTGAAAACGTGTTCAATTTTTAGCTTGTGAAAACTCTAGAAGGCAAATATTCAATCTTCAGTGCGTTACTGAATATTAAAACCAAGTTTTGTCAAAATCCGGCAAGAATCATGCTTTTTTATACGCCCACATGAAATGGGGGGCGTATATTGTCGTTACCCATATCCGTCGGTCCGTCCACAATTGCTCGTAAACACTCTACAAGACACAATTCTTGACGTATTTTGACAAAACTTGGTATGAGTGTTCGTAATCACCCAAGGATGAACCCTATTGAAAATCAGAAGAATCGAAATATTTAGTATAAGTTATTGCCCTTGTTCTTGAAAACGCGTTCAATTTTTAGCTCGTAAACACTCTAGAAGGCACAATTCTTGATGGATTTTGGAGAAACTTGGCATGAGTGTTTGTTATCATCCAAGGATAAACCCTATTGAAAATCAGAAAAATCAAAAAATATTGGGTATGAGTTATTGTCCTTGTTCTTGAAAACGCGTTTAATTTTTAGAACGTAACCACTCTAGAAGTCACAATTCTTGATAGATTTTGACGAAACTTGGTGTGAGTGTTCGTAATCACCCAAGGATGAACCCTATTGCAAATAAGAAGAATCGAAAAATATTTAGTATGAGTTATTGCCTTTGTTCTTGAAAACGCGTTAAATTTTTAGCTCGTAATCATTCTAGAAGGCACAATTATTGAGGGATTTTGATGAAACTTGGTTTGAATGTTCGTTATCACCCAAAGGATGAACCCTATTGAAAATCAGAAGAATTGAAAAATATTTAGTATTTGAGTTATTGCCCTTGTTTTTGAAAATGCTTTCAAATCAAGCTCTTAAACACTAAAAGGCATGATTCTTGCCGGATTTTGACAAAACTTGGTTTTATTATTTGCTGAAGATTGAATATTTTCCTTCTAGAGTTTTCACGAGCTAAAAATTGAACACGTTTTCAAGAACACGGGAAATAACTCATACTCAATATTATTCAGTATCAGTCTAAAGAGTTCAACCCTGCTAGAAAACACTGAAACTTGAAAATATTGAGTATGAGTTATTGCCCTTATTCTTGAAAACGCATTCAATTTTTAGCTTGTAAACACTCTTGTAGGCACAATTCTTGACGGATTTTAACGAGTGTTTGCTATCACCCAAGGATAAAGCCTATTGAAAATCAGAAAAATCGAAAAATATTTAGTATGAGTTATTGCCCTTGTTCTTGAAAACTCGTTCAATTTGTAGCTCGTTAGAACTCTAGAAGGCATGATTCTTGCCGAATTTTGACAAAACTTGGTTTTATTATACAGTACCGCGCTGAAGATTGAGTATTTGTCTTCTAGAGTTTTCACGAGCTAAAGATTGAACACGTTTTCAAGAACAAGGGCAGTAACTCATACTCAATATTATTCAGTATCGCCCTAAAGAGTTCAAAAGAAGTGTATGACTGAAAGTTGAATATTTCATACTGGTGATTGTTTCTGTACTGCTAAATATTTTTATTCAGAATCAAAGCTGCCAGTGGCTGATATTACCTTGCCTGGCAAGCTATCTTAGTGTTTAAAATCCATCAGTTGGTCAACAATTGCTCGTAAACACTCTACAAGATACAATTATTCTGGACGGATTTTAACGAAACTTGGCATGAGTGTTTGTAAACATCCAAGGATGAACCCTATAGGAAATCTGAAGAATCGAAAAATATTGAGTATGAGTTATTGCCCTTGTTCTTTAAAACGCGTTCAATTTTCAGCTCGTAAACACTCCAGAAGGCACAATTCTTGATGGATTTTGACGAAACTATGCAGGAGTTTTTGTTTTCAACCAAAGATAAACCCTATTGAAATTCAGAAAAAACGAAAAATATTTAGTATGAGTTAGTGGCCTTCTTCGTGAAAACGCGTTCAATTTTTAGCTCGTTAGCGCTCTAGAAGGCACAATTCTTGACAGATTTTGACATAACTGGGTGTGAGCATTCGTAACCACCCAAGGATAAACCCTATTGAAAATCAGAAGAATCAAAAAACGTTTAGTATGAGTTATTGCCCTTGTTCTTTAAAACGCTTTCAAATTTAGCTCTATAACACTAAAAGGCATGATTGTTGCTGGATTTTTACAATACTTGGTTTTATTATTCAGTCCCTCGCTGAAGATTGAATATTTGCCTTCTAGAGTGTTCACGAGCTAAAAATTGAACAAGTTTTCAAGAACAAGGGCAATAACTCATATTCAATATTATTCAGTATCGCCCTAAACAGTTCAAAAGAAGTGTATGACTGAAGGTTGAATATTTCATACTGGTGATTGTTACTGTACTGCTAAATATTTTTATTCAAAATCAAAGCTGCCAGTGGGCGTATATTACCTTGCCTGGCAAGCTATCTTTTCTTTTTTGTAATCAGCCTATTTCATGTGGGCGTATAAATATCTGCACAAATAACACACAGTTCAGTTTGTTAATATAAATTAAAGTTGTTCATCAAGGATGAATTGGTCATGTTTATTTTATGTGCTGGTTATATTCTAGATGTATTGTTCATTCTCACCTGTTTAATGAGGTCATAGAAGTCAAATCTGATGCATTCATTTTCAGAAATAGAATGCTCTGTGCATAATATATAGTTCATCTCAGTTATCACAGTCACAGGAAAATTCTAACTTGTGGCTAAAAATGATCTGTTGAATAAGATCAAGGGGATAATTTTGAAAAAGGCTTTATTCTTAGTAAGGAAGGAGGTAAATGCTATCGATCAAGGATCCTCAAAGGGGTAATAAAAAGGTTGAAAATCCTTATGTTAGATTTTACACACAATTGTCTAAATTTCATGATAATTCCTTGGTAATTATTGTATTCCATGAAAGCTTGAACCCTATTCAGTGAAAATATTGTTAAGTTAAGAAGAAACTGGTAAATGTTTCCGCACTAATGATCTTAGGAAACCTATTCTTAGGACATACTTAATGTTCAGCATGGAATGTGATTGGAGGAAGGAACAATTGTTTTCAAACTCAATTGCATTGTTCTTTGTCTTTCAATAATGATCTGGCAGAAACCTTATTTTGGCTATAGTAGAAAAATCTGATGCAAATGCAAATGTTTGATACCAGCTGTTGTTCTTGTAAGTGCCGTGTAAACAAGGTTCCACTGTGCATACTGTTGTGTTACCTTGTTGGATAAGTTACTTTCAAAGGTCGTGTAACACTCGTTTGAATGAGATCAAGAAAAAAGAGTTCATTATCGGGCCATCTATATGCTTATTTGTATCGATTTTTTTTTTCAGATTTTTGACGGAAATGATGACACATATAGAGCAGAATTACGTGAAGTTTCACCCCCAATAATAGCAAAGCGTCTTCGATTCATTCCACATAGTCAACATCAACGAACAGTCTGTATGAGAGTTGAGATGTATGGATGTCCATGGACAGGTAAATACTTATGAACACTTTTATAGTGTGTAGTATGTGTAGTGTGCTAATCTGCTAAATACTAGGAACAGGGTTCAATTTCAGGAGTATTGCATTTCGGAGATTTAAAATGACCCCCTTTTGCTATCCAATATTTCCAATTATTAGCCCAAATAAAAATTAACCACAACTTTTTGCGAATCAAATCGAATACCAGTTTTTATACACCCACATGATAATTTTTTACCGAAATATCATGTCCGACTTTGTGTTTTCATTCTATTAGCTATGTTGTGAAACTTTTGCTCCTCTACAGGCAACAATTCTTTATGGATTCTTTTGATTTATATTTTGTGGGTCAATGTCATTATGAAGATGATCCCTATTGATTTTCGTGATGAGCTGATAATTTAATGAATTGTTTTTGAGGCTTAAAGAACTAATGTCATTGGCACGATCGATCTGAAGTCTCTGCCACTGGAACATTTTGAATTACTACCAAATTCATATGAAATGCAAATCAAAATTTAACTTGATTAGCAAAAACTGGAATTTGGTTAGATACACTGCTAATCAAATTTTCATTTCTAAATTGAACCCTGCTAGAAAACACTGAAACATGAAATGTGGAGCGTATATTGCCGTCACCCATATCCGTCGGTCGGTCCGTCCGTCCGTCCGTCCGTCCACAATTGCTCGTAAACACTCTACAAGGCACAATTCTTGACTGATTTCGACGAAACTTGATATGGTTGTTTGTAATCACCCAAGGATGAACCCTATTGAAAATGAGACGAATCGAAAATATTTACTATGAGTTATTGCCCTTGTTCTTGAAACGCTCGTAAATACTCTAGAAGGTGCAATTCATGACGGATTTTGATGAAACTTGGTTATCGCACAAGGATAAACCCTATTGAAAATCAGAAAAATTGAAAAATATTTAGTATGAGTTATTGCCCTGTTCTTAAAAACGCGTCAATTTTAGCTAGTAAACACTCTAGAAGGCACAATTCTTGATGGATTTTGACGAAACTTGGTGTGAG
>NW_008708645.1:1153808-1164135 GCF_000327385.1 Lottia gigantea | reverse complement strand
TCGTTCAATTTGTAGCTCGTTAAAACTCTAGAAGGCATGATTCTTGCCGAATTTTGACAAAACTTGGTTTTATTATACAGTACCGCCCTGAAGATTGAATATTTGTCTTCTAGAGTTTTCACGAGCTAAAGATTGAAGACGTTTTCAAGAACAAGGGCAATAACTCATACCAAATATTATTCAGTGTCGCCCTAAAGAGTTCAAAAGAAGTGTATGACTGAAGGTTGAATATTTCATACTGGTGATTGTTACTGTTCTGCTAAAAAATTTTAATAGTATGATAAAAATTTACTTGGTTGTTTATAACATGAGTTAAACCACAAACTTCTTGTTTCTGGTTGGTGGTCATAAATTATAATATTCAAAGATCTTTTTTCTGAGGTAAAAAAAAACAGCTGAAGAGATTTGGACTGTCCATCGTGAAAGAGATAATGATATTTATGAGCTCCATTTGATTAATAGATAGCTATTAATAGGTTAAGATCGTTAAAATTTGGCTGCCTAAAAAATTTTGCATGTATATCACAATATTTTTATCTGATACATTTATTTGGTATTAGAACTCACAAAATTATTAGTTAAGTATAAATGCATTTATATAATAAACTTATTTAGAAAGAAATGACTTGGTAAGGGGGAGAAGGAAGTTTGTATATCTTCTAGAACATGGTAAATGTTAATAACAATTACTAGTCAATACCTGTCAAAATCAGCTTCAAATAATTTTTGAAGTTAACTATCTTTTATTGGTGGTTGTCATGATTATGGAGTTCTTTCTCTGAATGTGCACTGTGGGCTGCAGTGTGTGCGAGTTAAAGATCCCTTGACTGTTGGAATTCCAAATGAGTAGACTAATGCTGCTGTCCTTTTAAAATTGTCAATTCTTGACGGATTTCAACGAAATTTGGCTTGAGTGTTTGTTATCACCCATTGATAAAGCCTATTGAAAATGAGAAAAATCGAAAAAATATTTAGTATGTGTTATTGCCCTTGATCTTGAAAACTCGTTCAATTTGTAGCTCATAAAAACTCTTGCCGAATATTATTCATTACCGCGCTGAAGATTGAATATTTGTCTTCTTGAGTTTTCACGAGCTTCAGATTTCAAAAACAAGGGCAATAACTCATACTCAATATTATTCAGTATCGCCCTCAAGAGTTCAAAAGAAGTGTTTGACTGAAGTTTGAATATTTCATACTGGTCATTGTCACTGTACTGCTAAATATTTATGTTCAAAATCAAAGCTGCCAGTGGGCGTATATTACCTTGCCTGGCAAGCTATCTTCTAGCTTGTAAACACTCTAGAAGGCACAATTCTTGGTGGATTTTGACAAAACTTGACATGAGTGTTTGTTATCAACCAAGGATAATCCCTATTGAAAATCAGAAAAATCGAAAAATATTTAGTATGAGTTATTGCCCTTGTTCTGGAAAATGCATTCAATTTTTAGCTTGTAATCACTCTAGAAGACACAATTCTTGACGGATTTTGATGAAACTTGCTGTGAATGTTCATAATCACCCCAGGATGAACCCTATTGAAAATCAGAAGAATTGAAAAATATTTAGTATGAGTTATTGCCTTTGTTCTTGAAAACGCTTTCAAATTTAGCTCTTAAACACTAAAAGGCATGATTCTTGCTGGATTTTGACAAAACTTAGTTTTATAATTCAGTTCCGTGCTGAAGATTGAATATTTGCCTTCTAGAATTTTCACGAGCTAAAAATTGAACACGTTTTCAAAAACAAGGGCAATAACTCATACTCAATATTATTCAGTATTGTGCTAAAGAGTTCAAAAGAAGTGTATGACTAAGGGTTGAATATTTCATACTGGTGATTGTTATTGTACTGCTAAATATTTTGATTAAAAATCAAATCTGCCAGTGGGCGTATATTACCTTGCCTGGCAAGCTATCTTTCAATTAGGTACAAAAGGGTAGGAGGTAAAATTCCATTTATTTTATTTCCCAGAATATGTCAGCACAATAGAAACAATTAAATTATCATTTTTACTTTCAGATGGTCTTGTATCCTATGATATGCCACAAGGCAGCAAGCGAGGTAATGAAGTTGATCTGTACGATTTTACTTATGATGGTATGATCCATGAAAGACTCTCTGGAGGACTTGGTCAGCTAACTGATGGTGAAGAAGGTGATACCAACTTTCGTCTGGACTCTTTAGGACTCGGTATGAAAGGCTATGAATGGGTTGGATGGAAAAATGAGACTGGAAAAACCAAACCCATTGAAATTATCTTTAAGTTTGACACAGTGCGCAACTTCAGTGGCTTGAGCCTACATTGTAACAATCACTACAGTAAAGATGTACGAGTGTTTCGAAAAGCTGAAGTATTTTTCAGTATTGGAGGAAAATACTACAACAGAACACCAATTGTGTTTGAATTTGTCAAAGATGAATATTTTGAAAATGCTCGGAAAGTTATGATAAAGTTAAATCATCGTATTGGAAGATTCATCAAATTGAATTTATATTTTGAAACAAGATGGATTATGATCAGTGAAGTTCAGTTTACTTCTGGTAAGTTTTACAATTTAGATGTTCTAATTGTTCTAATTGTTCTATTGTGTCACACAGCGTACTATGAATTTTGAAGGACGACAAATATCAACCCTGAAAATACCAAAAAACTGCATGGCTTGTAAACGTGATAGATAAGAGTTTTTATTACATGAAAGGGGGGCGTATATTGCTGTTACAGATGTCGGTATGTCTGTATACAATTGCTCATAAACACTCTAGAAAGCACAATTCTTGACTGATTTTGACAAAACTTGGTATTGACCCAATGATGAAAACCATTGAAAATCAGAAAAAATGAAATATATTTAATGAGTTATTGCCTTTGTTTTTTGAACATTGTTCAATTTTTAGCATTTAAACACTCTATAAGGAACAATTTTCGACGTATCATAACAAAACTTAGTGAAATTGTTCATCATCGCCCATTGATAAACTCTATTGAAAATAAAAAACTTGAGATCTATTTTAGTTATTGACCTCAATCCTTGCCGGATACAAACATGGTACTATTGTTCTGTATCACTCCAGAAAGTTCAAAAGAAGTGTAGGACTGAAGGTTGAATATTTCATACTGGTGATTATTACTGAACTACCAAACATTTTTATTTAAAATCAAAGTTGCCAGTTGGCATATATATCCTTCTCTGGCAAGAAAATAGATCAAATTACCATCTTAATTGGGGGATTAATTAATCAGGCAATGATAATATTATTACGTGATGAGATTAACACGTGTTACTGGCAATTAAGATACAAGTGATGATAAATATTTTGTTGATTTATGGTAGAGAATGATTCCATTAATTCACAACAGTTCAAATTTCATAGCCTGTTTAATCTGGACGCTTAACTTGGCTTGACTTTATATGACTGAAGGGAAATAACTCAGAATTCTTCAGAATTGATGATATTTCAGAATACTGGATAAAGACCGGTAATTCATTTGAAATCTGTTTCCATGTTATATCACAAAATTCAACTTTCTATAACTTTTTCCAGAAATCTCTAAATTCTAAATTTTCCAATATGTCACATGAAAGCCTGGCCAAAAATGCACTATATCATGACCATGAAAATATTGAGCTAACCAAACTGAAAGTAGACCACAAAAATTAGTCAAAAATAGGCATTCGAAAAAACCGAAAGAGAGGGAGAAAGAGGATTTCTAAAAATAACACGGACTACATTCGTATACAATCATTGACATAAAAAGTTTTAGTGTTCTGAGTCCTATTTGGATTTGATCAATAATGTTCATCATTGTATCACCTACGTTGTCTGGATGCTTAACTTTTCTTAAAGTAATAACATATTTCTCATTTTCTCAGTTTGTACCCTTTATACCAGTATTTAGGAGATTACATTCATACCCCTTTTTCACTTCAAGTATTCTATTCATCTCTATCCAAATAACTTCCAGCTGCTTTCATACTAGCTAATTATCAGTATTAACGAGAGATTATCAATATCTCTAAATCTACCATAAGATTAGGCCATGCCAGAGTAGGATGTATGGACTCACTCCACTAATTAATTTGTCATCTCACGAAATTCAACCTTCTACAACTTTTTCCAGAAATCTTGTTGAAAGCTTTCCAATATGTCGAATGAAAGCATGACCAATCCTTAATGTCTCCTAAATAATTCAATATATGATGACCATGAAAATTTTGAGCTAGTCAAATTGCAAGTAGACTACTACCGGTTATACTCATCTGCAAGTGGTTGGGCACTTCACAAAACGACTATTTTTAGAATTATCCTTCCGACTTTAGGTCTTTCATCATCTCACCAAATCTTAAAGATAATGCAATTTCAAACATCAAATTCCAAATCTAAACCAAAAATTACTCAAAAATAGGCATGCAAAAACCCAAAAAAGGGAGAGAGAAAGAAGATTTCTAAAAATAGCCTGGACTACATTTGTATAAAATGTTAAAGTGGAGTGAGTCCTATATATGCAGGGTCCTATATATATGCACTTGGCTGTGGCTAAAGGGAAATAACTCTCTCTTCAAAATTTATGATATTTCAGACCACTTTGATTTGATAGATAATATTTAGAAAATCAGGTAAGTACAATGTCGGGAGAAGTTCTTTCAGAAGTATACACATCTGACTTAATAAAATCTTCATATTTGCAAATGGTTTTGTCTTGTTTTCAGAAATTGCTAAGGGTAACTTTACTCCGGAGACAGCTCCACCAACAACACTTCCACCTACATCTAATCCTGATCAGAAAAACAGAAATGGGCAAGATAATAGTGATTATGATAAATTTGCTATTGAATATGATGGTAAGTGTCTTCAATTGTTTTTCGAAGAAGGCATAAGGCTTGAAACTGTTTCAAAATTATATGAGTTTGAGTTTTTAAAGGCCATGGTTCATCATTTTGGGGGTTGATTTGGTACTGCACGAAAGTCGCATAATCCCTTGAAATATGCAATTCATTTTATTTCAAATATACCTCAAACTAGAAATTTCACTTTCTATTTCTATATATGACTTTTCTAAATCGGAGTGTCAAGAAAAGATGTTTTGTCATTTCTATATGCCCACATGAAATGGGGGGCGTAATTGGCTTAAACCATGTCCGTCCGTCTGTCTGTCTAGATTTGTTCGTAAACACACACAATTCATTATGGATTTTGACGATTCACATTTCTTGTAGGCGCGATAGAGATTACAGTTTTTATCTGATCTTGATGAAACTTGGTATGCATGTATATATTGATGAGATCTCGGTGAAGTTAGAAATTGGTAATAATTGCATTACCAGTTTCAGGGTTATTGCCCTTGACTTATTAAAAACGCATCAAATTTGGCTTGTAGGCACAAAAGAGACTACAGTTTTTATCTGATCTTGATGAAACTTGGTATGCATTTATATATTGATGAGATCTCAGTCAAGTTCGAAATTTGTAATAATCGGATAAATGACTTAGTAAAAACGCGTCAAATTTCGATTGTAGGCACGATAGAGACTACAGTTTTTATCCAACCTAGATGAAACTAGGTATGCATGTATATGTTGATGAGATCTCAGTCGAGTTCGTAATTGGTAACAATCGGATGAAAGGTTTCAGAGTTATTGCCCTTTACTTAGTAAAAGCTTGTCAAATTCGGCTCACGGTCACGATAGAGACTACAGTTTTTATCCAATCTTGATGAAACTAGATATGCATGTATATATTAATGAGATCTCGGTCAAGTTAGAAATTGGTAATAATCGGATCAACAGTTTCAGAGTTATTGCTCTGGTGTGTACAGCGATGAGACATTGTTCATGTTTGAATTTGATGATAACTTGATGAACTGTTTTTGCCTTGACTTATATTACATGATTTTAAGATTATTTGCAAATTCATTATGAAGCCACTAAAGATTTTGTTATCATTTCTGACAGCTGGTAGTGGGCGTATGTTACCTTGTCTGGCAAGCTATCTTTCTTACTTTTAAAGCTAAATTAATTAACACATGTCTCTTTACATTTCTTCGGTAACAAATCATCATTTCATCAAATACATTTTTTGAATATCAAACATCACCATCTGTCTTCACAATGGCATATTTTTTAGTGTTGAATCGTAATTTTTAACTGCAAAATCAATGTAGACCTACTAATAAAAATAATGATTCCACACAAAAAAATACGCTTTTTCAGTATAAAATGTCTTGTCTCAGACCCCCTTGCGGGGAATGGCATGGATCACATGGATCAAGCAGGCCTCTATTGATTTTGCAGGTAAAAATAACGATTCATCACTAAAAAATACGCTTTTTTCTTTTATATAACTTGCTAGGCAAGGTAATATATGCTCACTGGCAGCTAATTGCTTTTAGAAACATTCAGTTTGGCATTATGTCACTATCAGAATCTATAGTCTGTATCAGAAAAGCCAACAACGATCAGCGCCGCTTGTCGTCATAATTTCAATGCACACAATTATGAAGATAGATGGCACTGTTTGATATTCCAGAAATGTATTTGGTGAAATGCTAAGCAACATTTGTTGGGTATGATTTGTATTTGAAGATTTGTTACCGAAGAAATGTTTAGCTTTTAGCTTTAATACTAAAAAAAACTTAGAATTATGCTTATACAAATTTTACTTGACAAATTTTTGATTTAGAATTTTGATTTTTTTATGAACTAATGATCATTTAGTGAAACAAATGTTAAAAATGACCAACAAATGTAAGGAGTACATGGAGCAAAATAAGCGGTATCGCATCGCAGTTTGCGATAAATTTTCGGCAAAATGTGCTGTAATTTTCGTCAGTAGAGCAGTTTTTTGCGATACATAATATTTTCTAGTAATAAATGAAAAGTAAATTTTGTGTCTGAAACAATGAGAATCCATTAATTTGTTGCACCTTTTATTAAATTTCTCGAGGACTGAAAGTCGGCACAGAATCAAAGGAGGCATGATTGTTACTATAAAAAGTATCGTAGTCATAGATTGTGCTAAATGAGGAATATTATACTGAAGTGGATAGCAGATTATATTTCGGGTAGATAGAGTAGTTCAGCATGGATATGGCCTTCGTGGTGGAAAAAATTAATGCTTCATCATTTAACAATCGAAAGACAACACTCCTATTTGTAACAAAATAATAACAACTTTTAAATATCCATTTCCGTAAGAAAAACCGCAAACCCGAGGTTTAAATATCAGTTGGTTTGGACTTTTCTCAATCGAGAATCATAAGCACTACCTTGAAAATTTAGACTTAATGTCACGGAAATAAATATGACAAATGCAAGTATTTCATTCACTTCCAAAATAACATTGAAGATATCAGGAGTAAGGAAAGCCATTTTTGAAGAAATATTATAAAAAGTAACCATGTAGGCCTAAGTGCATTATTTACGGTGACAGATTTTTTAGATTTACTCAAGTGTCAAACGGAATGCGCAAATACATTTGGGGTTTAAGGTCTACTTCTTTTGTATTTATTTTTTCCACCGGTATTAAAATTGATAAAATCAAGATTCATTTAATTCAATGATACTAACATAACTATATAAAAAAAAGTTCTATACAATTTCAACTATCACAGAAGAAATTGCTCCATAAAATTTTAAAATGCTATGCAATTTCGGCCCAAAGAGCAAAAAACTAAGTAATTTGTACCCTGGAGTAGGAATTAAGAATTACAGCTAAGGATTAAGGCGTCTTAATATGGGGCTGTTTGGTCTTCCATAGTTATCACCAAGAAAAAGTGAAAAATTCTTAGTATGAGTTATTGTACTTGTTCTTAAAAACGCAGTCAATTCTTGACAAATTTGGACAAAAGTTGGTGATATTGTTCAGTATCAAATCAAAAAGTTCAAAAGAAGAGTATGACAGAAGGTTGAATATTTTATAGTGGCGATTGTTACTGTACTGCCAAATAATTGTTTGTTATCGAAATGTCAATTCTTTTTTTTTTTTTTTTTTTCGAAATTTACACACCTTCCTGAGCTTAGACTACAATAGTTGCAGCAACCATTCAACATTCACGAACCTTAGATATAGGCGACGATGTGCATAAATATATTTTGGATCTTTTTTGCAAAACCGGAAGTGCCACAGTTCAATATGTGCAAGAATAGATAATCGGCTCTAGAAGTCGTATTTTTCGGTCGATTTTCTTTGGGTTTGCATTTTTGGAATCTACTGTTAAAATCTGAAAGAATAGCAGTTTCAAAATTTCAAAATTCGAAAATTTTTCGCAGACATTTCTTGGCCGATTTTCGAAATTTTTGGACCATTTTTCAGTTTTATTCGGATTAATCTGAAATTTTGATAAAAGATGCATGTCACTAATGTAAACCATTTGATGTATTCCAAATTTTTGCGTCACTTCCGGTTAAAGTGGAAAATCGATTTTCACTTCCGGTTGAATAACTTCCGGTGTGATTGAAATATTTCAACGAAATTATGTATATCGTTATTAATCTTAATTCTATGGCCGATTTTAAAATAAAATTTAGTCCGAAAAAAATACTTCGGCCGCCATCTTGATTTGATACTTTTTCATAAAACTCAAAATGGGGCTTCGGGGGAGAATGGGATCGGTCAAATTTTTATGTTGGTGTATACTTTAGTCGATGGCGACAAAAATGTTGGAAATGGATTTTTGAATTTGACTTTTGCTTTTTTGCAACTTCCGGTTGAATTTTTTCAATTTTTGAAGGCTTGTAAATCGTGACCTTGACCTTTGATGACCTTGACCTTTATAGGGTCAAAGGTCATTGACCTTGGCTATCATTTGATACTTTGACCCCAGACATGTACTTCCGGTTTTATAGCTATCCGTAAAAAGCCAAATTCGCAACTTTGGACTGCTCTAACACGTGACCTAATTAACCTAGAGGGTTAATTTTTTCGGTTTCCTAATGTTCTTCTCATGCACTTTACATAGATATAGAACAATTGCTTTTTTAAAGCAAAATTGAAATTCGTGATTTTTTCAAATTTGAGTTTTGTTTTACCATATTTGTGTCTTTTTGATCTTGGTGTATGTATATCTTATGACCTATTTTATGGAGAACCTTGATATTTGGAATACAACTAGACACTTTGAATATGAATTCACCTATGGCAAAAAAATTGGGGTGGGCGTGGCGTGGCGAGGCAGGGGCATAACTCACATAGGATGCATTTGTTCAAAAAGGGCCTTTGCACACAATTACCTCATCCTTTTGGCCAGTTTGTGTTAACAGCTCAGTTGTTTCAGCTTTATAGTTCCAAAAAAGGAACGGGTTTTAACATTTGGATATTTTCATTTTTCGATTTTGACCTTTGTTGACATTTGTTGACCTATATCTTTTGACTTGAATAATGTAGAAGCTTGAAATTTGAAACACAACATAACATTTCGAATATCAATTACCCTATGCAAAAAAATTAAGGTGGGCGTGGCACATCCGGGTAATATTACTCATTATTGACATTTTTGGCCAGGAGCATAACTCGCAAAGTATACGTTTGTTCAAAATGGAACTTTGCATACAATTATCTCATGAATGGAACCACTTTGTCTTAGACATTCGGTTGTTTCTGCTTCTTAGTTCAAAAAAAGGAACAGGTTTTGGAAATTCAAATTTTTAATTTTTGACCTTGACCTTTGATGACCTTGACCTTTATTGGGTCAAAGGTCATTGACGTTGTCTATTAGTTTATGCTCTCATATTTGACCTCTGACGTCTACTTTCGCTTTTATAGCTGTCCAAAAACATCCAAATTCGCAACTTTGGACTGCTCTAGCATGTGACCTAATTAACCTAGAGAGTAAATTTTTTCGGTTTCCTAATGTGCTTCTCGTGTACTTTACATAGATATATAACAATCGTTTTTTTAAAGCAAAATTGAAATTCGTGATTTTTTCAAATTTGAGTTTTTTTTTTACAATATTTGCGACTTTTTGAGCTTAGTGTATGTATATCTTATGATCTATTTGATGTTGAACCTTGATATTTGGAATATAATTAGACACTTTGAATATGAATTCACCTATGACAAAAAAACTTATGTGGGCGTGGCACATCCAGGTTGAATTACTAATTGTTTACATTTTGGGGCTGGGGCATAACTCACATAGGATGCGTTTGTTCAAAAAGAGACTTTGCACACAATTACCTCATCCTTTTGGCCAGTATGTATTAACAGCTCAGTTGTTTCAGCTTTATAGTTTTAAAAAAGGAACGGGTTTTAGCATTTGGATATTTTCATTTTTCGATTTTGACCTTTGTTGACTTTTGTTGACCTATATCTTTTGACCTCTATTAT
>NW_008708645.1:1116880-1153758 GCF_000327385.1 Lottia gigantea | reverse complement strand
CCTCATATTGTGAGCCACTTTGTCTTAGAATTTCGGTTGTTTCCGCTTCTTAGTTCAAAAAAAGGAACAGGTTTTGGAAATTAAAAATTTCAATTTTTGACCTTGACCTTTGTTGACCTTGACCTTTGTAGGATCAAACGTCATTGGCATTGGCTATCTATTTGTACTTTCATATTTGCTGTCCTATGTCAACTTCCGGTTTTATAGTCGTGTGCAATTAGAAATTTTGATGACGTATATCTCTTGATCTTGACCTTTTTAGACCTTCTCTTTTACAAGATCAAAGGTCATTGACCTTGGCTATCTGCTGATACTTTCATTTGTGAGGTCTGACGTCTACTTCCGGTATTAGAATCTTCTAGAAAATGAAAATTTCTCAACTTTAGACTGTTCTTGCGCTTGATCTAATTATCGGCGAAGGTTGATTTTTTCGGGGTCTTCTGCAATTTGCTAAATTTGCAAAGTCCCACTCTGTGCCACGAGTGGCTCTAGTTTTATTTGAAATCAAAGCACGCCAGTGGGCATATATTATCTTGCCTAGCAAGCTATGTTAACTTCCAAACGTGGATATTTCTGGACTCACATTGATATACAGGTTTAAATATTGATTGTGAGCTGTAAACACTATTAATGATCAGTTTAGCTAAAAAAATTACCATGAGACTATGGTACGATTGGATTAAACAAAATCCTTGAACTTGTGAATGTGTCACTTCTTCCCTTTTCTATAAAGATGTAAAAGACAATATCAAGTATATTTCTGGTTTTTTTTTTCAGTTCAAGAAACAGATGATGTACAGAAGGATAAGGAAGAAAAAGAATTAGATGATGGATATATAGGAGTCATCATAGGAGCTTTGGCAGCCTTAATCCTCATTCTAGTTATTGTCATCTGCATCTTCTTTTATCGTCACAAACGTAACAAGAACAACAACAACCATCGAGCACTGAAACCAGTTGTCGACCGTCATGTTACCATTAATATGAATGACCTCTGTGGCAGCACAAACGGTAAAATTTCAAATGGTAATATGTACAACAGTATAGCAACCGAGGACATGGACTCTGAAAAGGAGCCAACCTGTAATGGCAGAGACAAGTCGTGCAAGAGCCCAGCTTATTTGGAACCAAAAGATACCATCCAGACTCGATCACTGCCAGATGTCCCACCAATTTCTGATTCGGGTGGTTTGTACCTTTCCCCTTCAATAATTCTCAATTGGCCAGGCGTGACCTTGACCTTTTCTTTTCAGTGCATGTCGTCGGGTCTATACTGAACATGTCATCGCAGGACATCATTTCATGTTAAACCATACTAAATTTGGGTATTGTTATTGAGATATTTTGAAATAACATTGAAATGATTTTTGTGCTGGCAAGATATACACTAACCATCTTTCTATTCTAACTCTTAAGGACAATAATTTGTAAATTGAAATAATGATTGTTTTTGCTTTTGACTAATTTTCTTGGTATTTTTAGGTCTTGTTAGAGTTATGCATTTGTACACTTAACTTTCCATATCTATCATTTGGTTATTGATTTTGCTTGGTTTAATGCATGAAATGCAAGAAATTTGCCAGACTTGTATGCTTACAATTGTGCAAAGCCCTTCTAGAAAAATACAGGGTGTTTCAAAATTAAAGCCCTTTCGATAACGGCACAGGGTCGGCTCGTTTCGGTTTACATCCTAATCCTCTCTTTAACATTTCTTTCATTTTTGCATCCAAAGCTTTTCGGGTACCCATAAAATGATAGTTATCTTTGTCCAGAAAATTGATAGGTATATTTTCATCTTTTAAGTGCCTCAACAATTCACACATGATGTAGTACACGGAGTTGGGCGAATATTCTCCGCCACATTTCTTTCGTGCCTCTAATACAAATCTTTGTAACCAATAGTCCATGACACCTGGTTTCATTTCACGAAGATCTGGTAGCGGTAATGTTGACGTTGATTGTCTGTTTTTTCGCCAATTGTTGAAAATATTCAAGGCCCATTTCGTCGACTTCCTGGTGTTAGCGTTCTCTTGGGATTTTATTAGCTCATCGATGTCTTCACTCGTTACAGTAGCTGAAAAACGATCTCAGCTTCTTTGCTATTTGCTGGTATCATACCACTCAAGAAAGCAGACTGGCCACAAAAAATATTAAATACTCAGAGAGAAACTTCAGTAAAGAACTGATCTGAATGTTTTTAGTTTATGCTGTGAAAGGGAGGGTTCTAAATGTCAAAACACCTGTATTACATCGTGTGATCCTTTAATTTTTCCGTATCTAATATCCTGCCTTACACCTGTATCAAGGCATTGTCTCTGAAATTGACCATGATTTACTTTTAGACAGCATGTATGTTCTGGCAGTGAACTTAGTCAAAGATTGGTAAAGTTTTATCATATTAAAAAATCGTTCGAATTCTGCATGTTTCTATACTACAGCATGAAATGTTCTAGCTAAAAATAGCTTATTTAAAGCAGTAAAACCTTAGTATTTAGTATTCTTTTTACTTTCTTACCAAATAATAATTGTAAAATGGCCCCTGCGTTGTAATGTTGTAGGTCAAGGTTATCTCTGTCCCCAATGTTTTGGTTTTCTTTAATTTAGATTATACTTATAATTGGACACTTTCTTCATTTGTGCAGAAAGTCAAAACAAGTTTATATACATCATGTGGTTCAAATGTAGTTTAAAGGGATTGCAATGAAGTTTTCTAGAAAATTTATGTGTATCGGGGACAATGATAGCATCGATTTGCAGGATTCCAATTTTCAGTCAGACCTCTTGCAGTTTCCCTTTATGACGTCACTATCACAAAAGCTACCAGTGTCCCAGATACACATAAATTTTCTAGAAAACTTCATTACATTCCTTTAAATCGACTGATTAATCTGCTTTTTTTCCAGAATGGTGAGAAAGCCATTTGATTTGAAATCACAAATGAAGCATGTGGCCTTTTTAAAACTTTCCAAGCTGTGATTTTGTTGTTTTCGGCACATCCCATTGTTTCCTAGTTACATTTTTAAGTACATTTTCCTGTATGCCAGTAAAGTATGCTTAACAGTGAATATTGGTTTTACTGTTGTTATGTAGGAATACCTGAAAGAAAACTAATAGTTTTTATTGGTTTGTATTCTTGCAGAATCTCAAGATTATGCAGTTCCTGATATTACCAAGTCAGCACTCATTGTCAATCTTCCACCAAGACCACCACAATCCTTACCAAACTTGGAACCTGTTATGATGAATGGGCCTCCACCAAATTATGATGCTCTTTATGCTGCAGCTGATGTGGTCAATGTACAGAATGTGTCCAGTTTACAAGGTGTCAGTGGTAACAATGTTTATGCAGTTCCCAATGCTGACCTGCTTTTGACCATTGATTATTCAGTGATGGAATTTCCAAGAGAAAATTTAAGATTCCTGGAAGTTCTTGGTGAGGGTCAATTTGGAGAGGTGAGGAACAGAATATTTGTATTATTGTTCTTTGTAACACTTTTCTATGAGTTATCTATCCAAATTATTACTTTACCTGCTGTTCAAGCTTTATTGTAACTAAATCCATAGCACAAAGCAGAATATAAATACAACTTACAATCCTCTGATAATTGAACAAATTTTTAGCTTGTAAACACTCTACTAGTCACAATTCTTTACGGATTTTGACAAAACTTGCTGAAATTGTTTATTATCACCCAAGGATGAACCCTATCGAAAAATATTTAATATGAGTTATTGCCCTTGTTCTTCAAAACGCGTTCGATTTTTAGCTCGTAGACTCTATGCAAGTCACAATTCTTTACGGATTTTTACGAAACTTGCTGAAATTGTTAACTATCACCCAAGGATGAACCCTATTGAAAATCAGAAGAATCGAAAAATATTTAGTATGAGTTATTGCCCTTGTTCTTGAAAATACGTTCAATTTTTAGGCATGATTCTTGCTGGATTTTGACAAAACTTGGTTTTATTATTCAGTCCCGCACTGAAGATTGAATATTTGCCTTCTAGAGTTTTCAAGAACAAGGGCAATAACTCATACTCAATATTATTCAGTATCGCCGTAGAGAGTTTATGACTGAAGGTTGAATATTTCATACTGGTGATTGTTACTGTATTGCTAAATATTTTTATTCAAAATCAAAGCTGCCAGTGGGCGTATGTTACCTTGCCTGGCAATCTATCTTATTTTGAATTAAAGAAGTCTAGATCATTATAATACAATATGATTCCAGGTCCATCTTTGTGAAGCTGTCAGGATCAATGAGCTCCTGAATGATGATTATTTAACCAACAGAACCCTCTCACGCTCCATGTTGGTAGCTGTGAAAATGCTGAGACCTAATGCTGATGACCGTGCTAGGTAAGACACCTGTCCTCCTTTTTTATAGGCTCACATGAAATGGGGTGTTCAATAAAATAAAAGACACACAAACCATTTCACAAAGTTTTTTACTGGTCCATTTTTATATTGTCATCGGCCCTGTCCGTACGTCCGTCCCTCTGTCCACAATTGGCTTGTGAACAAAATAGAGGCTACAGTTTTTATCTGATTTTAATGCAATTTGGTGTGATCATTTATGTTTATGAGTTCTTGGTCAAGTTTTGAGTTATTGCCCCTGACTTAGTTATAACGCGTCGAAACGTGACAAAATTTGGTATTATTGTTTGTAATCACCCCAGGATGAACCCTGTTGAAAATCAGAAAAATAATTAGTATGAGTTATTGCCCTTGTTCATTCAATTTTACTTTATAAACATGCTAGAAGGTGCAATTCTTGACAGATTTTGGTGTGGAAATCAGAAAAATAAAAAAATATTTAGTATGAATTATTGCCTTTGTTCTTGCAATTGTGTTAAATTTTTAGCTTGTAAACACTCTAGAAGGCACAATTCTTGACAGATTTTAATGAATCTTGCTGTGAATGAAGATATATTTGAATAGATCTGGTCAAGGATAATAACTTTTGTTCTGGTCAAAAGGTCAAATAAAAGTAATATGAGCCTTTGAAGTTTCGAAAATTGCTGTTTTCGGACGTGTGTTAAACCGGAAGTTTACATCGGACATCAAAGATCAAAGTAAAAATAGGCATCCTAGATCAATGAGCTTTGAGCATGCAAAGGTCAAGGTCATTTATGTTAAAGATCAAATATGAAAGTTTTTAAAATTGTTAAACCTATTCCCTTTTTTATACGCCTACATTATAATGTGTAATAAATAATAAAACTTGACATCAAATACCATCCTTTAATACCCAACGTTTCGTCCAAAAATTTTGACTTCATCAGGGAAGAAACAAACTACAAAACACTAATATTTAGCAATTTTGAAACCTCCTGGGTTGAGTTCATTCAATTCATACGGCCATACAGAGTCAAGTCTATGAATCCACAGAGTTTCTGCACTGTCTAATTTGCTTTTGCTTTCATTTGGAATTTTCTCAAAAAGTGTGCATTTATAATCATGACCAGGTTGGTTAAAATGGGGGGCAATATGAGGAGCTTTATGAACCTTTTTCAATTTAATGTTGCTTCTATTTTTGTTATGTCTAATATTGAAGGCGGTTATTGTCTGGCCAACAAATTGAAATTTACATAATTCACAAGTACGACAATATATAACAAAATTACTCTGACAATTTAAAGAGTCTTTGATATGAAATGATTTTGGGTGTCTATTGGTGATTGTGATAGATGTGTTCATCTTTTCTTGCACCAGGGTTTATTACAAGGTACACATCCCACATTTTTAGAAATATTCACATTTTCTACACACTGTTTTAATTTGTTTTCCCTTAATAAATTTCCCAAGGTCCTATTCCTGCGTCCTGCCACAATGATTTTCCTTGTTTTTAATATGTCTGTCATTCTGTAGCTTGTCCTTAAAATCTCAGTGTCTTTGGCCATTATAATGTGGTCATATATTGTCGTCGCCCCTGTCCATCGGTCCGTCTGTCCACAATTGGCTTGTGAACGCAATAGAGACAACAGTTTTTATCTGATTTGAATGAAATTTGGTATGATCATTTATATTCATGAGATCTTGGACAATTTGAATTTGACGATCTTCCGATGAACGGTTTTTGAGTTATTGCCCATTTGGTTGTGAACACAATAGAGACTACAATTTTCATTCAATTTAAATGAAA
The DNA here is from genome assembly GCF_000327385.1 of Lottia gigantea. NCBI lineage: Eukaryota > Metazoa > Mollusca > Gastropoda > Lottiidae > Lottia > Lottia gigantea. The sequence continues at coordinate 1,147,612 of NW_008708645.1, read as the reverse complement.
TTTGGTGTGAATATTTACAATGATGAGATCTTGGACAAGTTCAAATTTGACGATCTTTCAATGAACGGTTTTTGAGTTATTGCCCTTGACTTATGAAAAAACGCGTCAAAATTTGGTTGTGAACACAACAGAGAATACAGTTTTCATCCAATTTAAATAAAATTTGGTGTGAATATTTATAATGATGAGATCTTGGACAACTTCGAATTAGACGATCTTTCGATGAACGGTTTTTTAGTTATTGCCCTTGACTTATGAAAAACGCGTCAAAATTTGTTTGTGAACACAATAGAGACTACAGTTTTCATCCAATTTAAATGAAATTAGGTATGATCATTAATAATGCTAAGATCTTAGCCAAGATTGAATTTGACAATTTTTCAATCAACCAAATTTTGTTATTGCCCTTGACTTAGTAAAAACTCATCAAAATTTGTTGGCGATAGAGGTGACAGTTTATGTCAAAAAATTTTAAAATAATGTGTCTTTGTTTAAATCAACAATATCTTGCACAAATTAGATTTTTGGTATGATTTGACACAGATAGGTGACTGCCCTTGATATACTGAAAATGTATCAGGAAAGTGGGCGTATCTTGCTAGGCAACCACTTGTTTAAGGAGTGCAAATAACTGTAATCTTATCACAAATTGTCTTAAGTAGTGAATTATTTTCATGTAAAATTTCGAGGGTGACAATTGCGAACTTTGCGAGTTATGACAATTGCAAATATTTCAGGTAAAGGTAAATGCCCACCAGATGTGCCACGCCCACTTCAAAAATTTTAATTTGTCTGTGATGATGTGTACATTGTTAAATAATGTTAACAATTTCAAGTGTTTACAATCAATAAATCGTGGGATATTCATAGTTATACGTTTTTTAAGGCAACGGTGACAGTGGGTGGATTAAAGACACCGTGAAGTTACTATAGAAGTTTTCAATTTTTCAAAATATCAAGTGTGATATATCACCAAAAAGGAGAGATCATGCATTTTAAGAATATATATGAAATTTTGTGGTATGTTAATTAGGTCACGTGACAGAGCTCTTCAAGTTAAAAGTTGTGATTTTCAAAAAGCTGTAGAACCGGAAGTTAACGATGTACAACAAAAGTGAAGATATCATCGGATATATCTCGTAAGAGGCAACAACTTTTGTGCAGGCCACAAAGTCACCAAAGGTCAAGGTCACTAGATATGGGATTTAACAGTTTTGACAATTACTGAAAACATAAAACCGGAAATGCAAAAGTGAAATTCAAAAATCGGCTCCAACAGTTTTTATACACCCACATGAATATGTCGCCCCTGTCCGTCAGTCTGTCAGTCCGTCCGTCAACATTTCTTGTGAGCACTATAGAGACTACAGTTTTCATCTGATTTTGATAAAACTTGGTGTGATGCTTTAGATTGATAAGATCTCGGTCAAGTTCGAATTTGCCCTTGACCTTGTTAAAACGCTTCGAAATTTGTTAAAATAGTTCGTGAGCAGGATTGAAGCTACAGTTTTCAACCGATTCTGATGAAACTTGGTGTGATCATTGGAATTGATAAGATCTGGGACAAGTTCTAACTTGACGCATTTTTGATGAACACTTTTTTAGTTATTGCCCTTGACTTTGTTAAAACGTGTTGAAATTTGTTAAAAATAGTTTGTGAGCAGGATTGACGCTACAGTTTTCAACCAATTCTTATGAAACTTGGTGTGATCATTGGAATTGATAAGATCTCGGACAAGTTCTAACTTGATGCATTTTCGATGAAATCTTTTTGAGTTATTGCCATTAACTTACGAAAAACGCGTTAAAATTTGTTTGTGAGCACAATAGAAGCTACAGTTTTTGATTTTGATGAAACTTGGTGTGATCATTGGAATTGATAAGATCTCGGACAAGTTCTAACAAGAGATATTTTTGATGAACATTTTTTGAGTTATTGCCCTTGACTTTGTCAAAAGTTATTTTTGCCCTTGATTAGAGCTGTGTGATTTAATTGTTTGTTGTATTTGGGTTATTGATATTGATTTTAAAAAATTTTGTGGAATTATTCAGTATAAATTACTGGTATATATATATATGTAATTGAATTCAAACTAATAAAATTTCTTCAATATGAGAAAATTACTACTTTAGTCACTAAAGACTGTTTTATTATTTCTGACAGCTGCCAGTGGGCGTATGTTACCTTGCATCGCAAGCTATCTTTTTTTTCGCAATCGATTGCAGTTTACATAAACATCAGAATTACGCACATCCAATTTTACCCTGAGGCCACATTTTCATATCAAGATGGCGTCTGACCCTATACTTCCGGGTCATTTTTTTCATTCCAAAATCTTTATGGGAACAATTCTAACTAATTGCAAAATATATCTTCAAAATTCAGGAAGTTGAAATTTCAAGTTTAGAGGCGAATGACGTCAAAACTGGAAGTGATATCGTAATTTTCAAAATAGATTTTTGTTCGCAATCAAAATGCCTACCTACTTGTAAGTTTTCAGATCGAACGAAATAAAATTGTAGAAGTTGAAAAAAACGCAAAAAAAAAAAAGCTAAAAAAGTCAGTGACAAAAATCAAAATCTGATTTTTTTTAAAGTGCTATCTTTTAGCCATTAGTACAAAGTAATGAACAAAACAAAAATTACGATCAAAATGAATTCAGAAAAAGAGCAGTAATTTGAAAGATGTTATGCATTTTTAACGTCCTACGTCATTTCCAGTTGGGTGAAAATGCGTCATTTTACATTTAAGCAATAGCGACACGCTAAATATAAGAGATAATGGTGGTAGATAACCTGTGGTATGTGCAGTTTTGGCTGGGGAGAGTGACCAGAAGTAGACAAAAAAAAAAAATAGTCATTTCGAAAACAAATTAATTATTTCTTTGGCCTTATTAGCTTCCTTAGAATTTATCACAAAATAGTTCGAGGTCGTTTCAGGTCGTTTTCTTGCTAGGTTCCTGATCCTTTTACGTTTTCATTGGTTGTTTCTGGTTGTCTCCTTGTCGTTTCATGTTTTAGTAAGTACATTTGTTATCAATTGTTTTTGAAAAAAAGGTTCAATTTTTTGCTTGTCAAGATTCTAGAAGACACAAATTTTTGCCAGATTTTGACGAAATTTTGTGAAATTGTTTATTATAACCCATGGATGTACCCTATTGAAAATCGAAAAATATTTTATATGAGTTATTGACCTTGTTCTTGAAAATGCTTTTCTTGTAAACTTTAAAGGGCACGATTCTTGCCGGATTTTGACAAAAATTTGTAATATTTTTCAGTATCACCCCAAAAAGTATAAAATAAGTGTATGGCTGAAAGTTGAATGTTTCATGCTAGTGATTGTTACTGTACTGCCAAATAATTGCTGTGAGTTCATCGAAAAAAGGAATAGGTTTTACGTTTTAAATTTTTTTATGTTTTTACCTTTTACATGGATGACCTTGACCTCATACTTCGATCTTTGGTTCCTACAGTAACTATTCGTAATTTGGTTTTTGCCGTATGAACTCAAGCCTTTAAAGTAAAATAACGAATATTTTATGATATGATTGTAAACAATTGAAATTTTGAAAATTTTTTAATACTGCAAACATCATAACAAACAAAACTAGAGCCACACGTGGCACAGAGTGGGAGTTTGCAAATGTAGCAAAATGCAAAAGACTCTGAAAAAATCAACCTTCTACGATAATTACATCACGTGCAAGAACAGTCTAAAGTTGAGTAGTTTTGATTCTTTGGAAGATTGTTATACCGGAAGTAGACAGACCTCACAAATGAAAGTATCAGAAGATAGCCAAGGTCAATGACATTTGACATTGAAAAGGAGACGGTCAACAAAGGTCAAGGTTACGAGATACAAGTCATCAAAATTTTGAAATATATACGACTATAAAACCGGAAGTTGAGATAGGACAGCAAATATAAAAGTATAAATAGATAGCCAATGTGAATGACCTTTGATCCTACAAAAGTCAGGGTCAAAATAGGTCAAGGTCAAAAATTGAAAATTTTGAATTTTCAAAACCTGTTCCTTTTTTTGAACTATAAAGCTAAAACAATCGAACTTCTAAGACAACGTGGCTCAGCAGATGAAGTAAATGTATGCAAAGTTCTATTTTGAACAAATGTATATGCTGCGGGTTATGTCCCTTGCCAAAAATGTCAATAATGAGTAATTTAACCCGGATGTACCACGCCCACCTCAATTCTTTTTGCATAGGTTAATTGATATTCTGAATGTTATGTTGTGTTCCAAATTTAAAGCTTCTACATCATACAGGTCAAAAGATATAGGTCAACAAATGTCAATAAAGGTCAAAATAGAAAATTGAAAATATGGAAATTTCAAAACCCGTTCCTTTTTTGGAACTATAAAGCTGAAACAATTGACCTATTAACACAAACTGGCCAAAATAATGAGGTAATTGTGTGCAAAGTTCCTTTTTGAAAAAATGTATCCTATGCGAGTTATGCCCCTTCCCCAAAATGTAAACAAGTAGTAATTCAACCTGGATGTGCCACGCCCACCTCAAATTTTTTATCATAGGTTAATTGATATTCAAATTGTCTTGTTGTGTTCCGAGTTTCAATGTTGTACATCAAATAGGTCATAAGATATACATACACATAGCTCAAAGAGACACAAATATTGTAAAAAAAAAACTCAAATTTGAAAAATTCACGAATTTCAATTTTGCTTAAAAAACGATTGTTATATATCACTGGAAAGAGCATGAAAAGCACATTAAGAATCCGAAAAAATTAACTCTCTAGGTTAATTAGGTCACGTGCTAGAGCAGTCCAAAGTTGCGAATTTGGCTGTTTTCGGACAGCAATAAAACCGGAAGTACATGTCAGAGGCCAAATGTCAAAGTATCAACTGATAGCCAAGGTCAATGACCTTTGACCTTATAAAGGTCAAGGTTATCAAAAGTCAAGGTCACCAGATAAAAATTACAAAAATTAATATAAATTTCAACCGGAAGTTGCAAAAAAGCAAAAGCGAAATTCAAAAATCGGCTCCCACAGTTTTTTGCGCAATCGATTAAAATTTACATATACATCAAAATTACGCACATCCATCTTTACCCCGAGGCCCCATTTTGAGTTTTACAAAAGTCGGTCATATCAATATGGCAGCCAAAGTATTACTTCCGGTCCGGATTTTTTTTTCTTCGTTTTTTTGTCTTTGGTTGGGCTATCGATCAGCCTAAATTCCTATTTCAATTACACCGGAAGTTAACAACCGGAAGTTTAAATCAATTTCCTGTCTAAACCGGAAGTAATGCAAAAAATTTGAATGTATTGTTTTGCTGACTTTAGTGAACTTTCTTTGCACCCAAAATTTCAGATTAATCAGACAAAAAATAAAAAAGTTGCAAAAAATTGCAAAATTTTTCCAAAAAATGTCTGCAACAAATTTTCGAATTTACGAATTTTTTAAGTGCTATCATTTCAGATCTTGCGAGTAGATTTCAAAAGTGCAAACCCTAAGAAAATCAACCTAGAAATGCGACTTCTAGAGCCGATTTCCTATTTTTGCACATATTGAACTGTGGCACTTCCGGTTACACAAAAAAGTTCCAAAATATATTTATGCACGTCGTCGCCTATATCTAAGGTTCGTGAATGTTGAATGGTTGCTGCAACTATTGTAGTCTAAGGTCAGGAAGGTGTGTAAATTTTGAAAAAAAAAAAAAAAAAAAAGAATTGACATTTCGATAACAAACTAGAGCCACTCGTGGCACAGAGTGGGACTTTGCAAACGTAGCAAAATGCAAAAGACCCCGAAAAAATCAACTTTCGACGATAATTAGATCAAGCGCAAGAACAGTCTAAAGTTGAGAAATTTTCATTTTTTAGAAGATTCTAATACCGGAAGTAGACGTCAGACCTCACAAATGAAAGTATCAGCAGATAGCCAAGGTCAATGACCTTTGATCTTGTAAAGGAGAAGGACTAAAAAGGTCAAGATCAAGAGATATACGCCATCAAAATTTCAAATTGCTAACGACTATAAAAGCGGAAGTTGACATAGGACGGCAAATATAAAAGTATAAATAGATAGCCAATGCCAATGACGTTTGATCCTACAAAGGTCAAAAATTGAAAATTTTGAATTTCCAAAACCTGTTCCTTTTTTTGAACTATGAAGCGGAAACAACGGAAATTCTGAGACAAAGTGGCTCAAAATATGAGGTAATTGTATGCAAAGTTCTCTTTTGAACAAATGTATACTTTGCGAGTTATGCTCCTGGCCAAAAATGTCCATAATGAGTAATTTAACACGAATGTGCCACGCCCACCTCAATTTTTTTTGCATAGGTTAATTGATATTCAAAATGTTACGTTATGTACCAAATGTCAAGCTCCTACATAATACAGGTCAAAAGATATAGGTCAACAAAAGTCAACAAAGGTCAAAATCAAAAAATGAAAATATACAAATGTAAAAAACCCGTTCCTTTTTTGGAACTATAAAGCTGAAACAACTGAGCTGTTAACACAAACTGGCCAAAAGGATGAGGTAATTGTGTGCAAAGGCCCTTTTTGAACAAATGCATCCTATGTGAGTTATGCCCCTGCCTCTAAATGTAAACAATTAGTAATTCAACCCAGATGTGCCACGCCCACATAAGTTTTTTGGTCATAAGTGAATTCATATTCAAAGTGTCTAGTTGTATTCCAAATATCAAGGTTCTACATCAAATAGATCATAAGATATACATACACCAAGCTCAAACAGACGGAAATATTGTAAAAAAAACCTCAAATTTGAAAAAAATTACGAATTTCAATTTTGCTTTAAAAAAACGATTGTTATATATCTATGTAAAGTGCATGAGAAGCACATTAGGAAACCGAAGAAATTAATCCTCTGGGTTAATTATGTCACGTGCTACAGCAGTCCAAAGTTGCGAATTTGTGTTTCTGGGACAGCTACAAAACCGGAAGTACATGTCGGAGGTCAAATGTCAAATTATCAAATGATAGCCAAGGTCAATGACCTTTGACCCTGTAAAGGTTAAGGTCATCAAAGGTCAAGGTCACATGATATCACTCATAAAACTTTAAAAATGCATACGACTACAAAACTGGAAGCTTACGTCCGACATCAAATATGAAAGTATAAATAGATAACCAAGGTAAATGACCATTGATCCTACAAACGTTAAGGTCATCAAAGGTCAATGTCAAAAAATGAAAATATGGAAATTTTAAAACCCGTTCCTTTTTTAAACTATAAATCTGAAACAACTGTCCTTTAAACACAATATGGCCAAAGAGATGAGGTGTGCAAAGTCCCTTATTGAACAAATGTAGACTATGCAAGTTATGCCCCTGCCCCAGATTTGAACATCTAGCAATTTAACCCGGATGTGCCACGCCCACCTGAACTTTTGTGTCTGAACACTCAAATATCAAGAAAGTACGAATTTCAATTTTGATTTTAAAAACTTTTGTGATATATCGTTAGAAAGAGTATGAAGAGCACATTAAGAATCCTAAAAAATTAACCCTCTAGGATAATTAGGTCACGTGCTAGAGCAGTCCAAATTTGCGAATTTGGCTGTTTTTAGACATCCATAAAAACGGAAGTAGATGTCGGAGGTCGAATATGAAAGTATCAGCTCATAGCCAAGGTCAATGACCTTTGACCAATGAAGGTCAAGGTCATCAAAGGTCTAGGTCATGAGATATGAGCCTTCAAACTTCGAAAAAATTCAATCGGAAATTGCAAAAAAGCAAAAGCAAAATTAAAAAATCGGCTCCCAAATGGCGACCGAAGTATTACCTTCGGACCAAATTTTATATTCTTCGTTTTTTTGTCATAATTTTGGCTAGCGATTCATATAAGTTTCGTCACGCTAAATTAATTACACCGGAAGTAGTTCAACCGGAAGTGAGAATCGATTTCCCGTTTAAACCGGAAGTAAAGTAAAAAAGTTGATTATACAATTTTGTTCACGTTCATGAATTGTCTTTGCTCAAATTTTTTTAGATTAATCAGACAAAAAGCTAAAAAGATTTTTTTTTTGTTAAAAAATTGCAAAATTCGGCCGAAAAAAGTGTGCGACAAATTTTCGAATTTCGAAGTTGTTTAAGTGCTATTATATCAGAAATTACACGTAGATTCCATAAATAAAAACTTGAAGAAAATCGACCGGAAAATGCGACTTTTAGGTCCGATTTTCTACTTTTTGCACATATTGGACTGTGGCATTTCCGGTTTTGCAAAAATGTTCCAATTTATATTTATGCAACACGTTGCCACTACAGAAGGTCTAGAAGTTGAATGGTTGCTGCAACTATTGCAGTCTAAGCTCAGGAAGGTGTGTAAATTTCAAAAAAAAAAAACTGTTCTAATAACAGTACTGATGCAGGGCGTGTTACGACATTCAGGTACATACGAATATAGTCTGCATCTCTAAATTCAAATATCCAAAAGTGCCTAAAGTATAATGTATATTGACTAGGAAGAAAAGAATGTTTGTCAATTAATAAAGACCAAGTTTCATGAAATCCAGATAAGAAATAAGAAAATTGGTAATGCGCATGCGCACAACAAAAATTGGTAATTTCCATTCAATTTATAATTGGATTATACACATACATACCAAGTTTGATTAAATTCGGATAAGAAGCAAGAAAGTGTAATCCGCATGCGCACAACAAAAATTCAATATTTCCATCAAATTTAGAATTGGATTGTACACATACATACCAAGTTTGGTGAAATTCGGATAGGAAATAAGAAAGTTGGTAATGCGCATGTGCTCAACAAAAATTCAATATTTCCATCAAATGTAGAATTGGATTATACACATACATACCAAGTTTGGTGAAATTTGGATGAAAAATAAGAAAGTTGGGAAATTAAGTGGGGGTATGCCTTTAATGTGCTTCCGTAAGCTTAACTTACAGTATAACACGGTTCAATCCATCCTAGAACCTATTTATATACCTTAACTGGACACAAAACATTTTTAAGAAATATAAACGGGAGGGTGTCTTTAAAACTACTTAAACTGTGATTTCTATTGGGGTTGACAGCCAGGTTAATATAATTAGCCGATTTATCTAATAATAACCCCATGTTAAGTGAATGGAGTTTTGAAATTGCATGTAAGGCATGTATGTTTTATATCACTGGAAAGCTCAGAATCTCTACATTACACAATCGAAAGAATTATGGCCATATCTCTATTAGGGACCGAGATATAGCACTGCAAAGACTCAAAATGGTCCATGTTTAGACCCCTGTAAAATCGGAAAGAGTTGTCTGACCCAAAAGGTCAAAAGGTCATCAGGTAGACAAGGTCACAAGTTATCATCATAGTAAATATGAAGGTCATCAAAGGTCAAGGTCATGAGATATACGCGTCCAAACTTTGAAAAAAAACATCCGGTCGTACAAAAAAAGGCAAAACCCAAAATCAAAATTATGCTGCCTAAGGATTGTAGACAGATATTAAACGTATCGTTTGACACAAAAGGTACAATAATCGGATGAGAAATGGCCTCTGAATAGCAATTTCTGCAAAATAAGGCAAACCAAAATGCCGGTCTACATGTTACTTCCGGTGCGGATTTTTTTAGTTTAATAAGTTTGTATTAAGGCTGGTAATGTAATGCATATGTTATTTTTGACATAACTCAATTCCACTGGAAGTGATACCACCAGAAGCACTAACATCGAAACCGGAAGTGATAAAAAAATTTGAATGTGTAATTTTATTCCTCTATGCTAGCGGTCTACACTACGTAAGTTTCAAGTCAATCCGCCAAATAACAACCAAAATAGTATTTTTCGATTAATTTCGGCAAAAAAAGTGTGCAACGAATTTTCGAAAATCGAAAATTTTCAACTGCTATCATTTGTCCATTGTTACAAGAAATACGATGCAGAAAACCCGATCAAAATTGGTTGATAAACACGCCCTCTAGAGTCCATTTTCTGTTTGTTGCAACGTTGCGTAATATTGCTCAGAACATTTTTGTTTTACATTTAAACTGTGATATGCCACGAGTTAGAAAACGTCCGTTTTTCCGTACCTGTTGCCCTTGCCGAGAAACCCGGCCTGCCGTAGACAAAAAAAAAAACTAGAACTGTTATAACGGTACCTAAGCAGTGCGCATCAAACCTGATACATCGATAAAACGTTGCATTTTAAAGTCACAACGGGATTCTTACCGGAAAGAAAAGCATGTAAACGTTCAATAGTAAAAAAATCGTTTTAAACCGTTTACCGTTCGGTAGTGAAAAGACGCATGGATTTGATACCATTCGGTACTAAAAGGTGTTAACATTCGGTAGTAAAAAGTCGAATTTCAAATAGCTGTAAAGTTAAAAAAACAAATCACACAACAAAAATGGAAATATTTTTGGAAAGGTTTTGTCAGATACTATAACTTGTGTTACGGTCTAGAGGTCAAATAAAACAAATATAAGCCTTAAAAGTGTTGAAAATTCCTGTTTTGGGACGTCTGTAAAGGCGGAAATCTATGTCGGACATCAAAGATAAAGGTATGAATGGACATTGTAGATCAATAACCTTTGACCTTCTCAAGATCAAGGTCATGCATGTAAATGGTCAAAATATATAAATTTTATAAATTGTAAAACCTATTCCCTTTTTTAAAGTAAAAGGCCTAAACAAAATGTAACTCTATCAGATATTGTCCCGATAGTGCTTTAATTTTTTGTAAAATTTCGATGGTGACAAATACAAACTTTTCGAGTTATAACAATTAGAATTATTTATGGTAAAGGTAAAAGTAACCCGGATTTGCCGGATATTATCAGATATATCTCGTAAGGGGCAACAACTTTTGTTAAGGTCAAAAGGTCAACAAATGTCAAATAAAAGTAATATGAGCCTTTGAAGTTTAGAAAATTCCTGTTTAGGAGGTCTACAAAACCGGAAGTATATATCGGACATCAAAGATCAAAGTAAGAATGGTCATCCTAAGTCAATGACCTTTGACCATGCATAGGTCAAGGTCATTTATGTTAAAGATCAAAAATGAAAATTTATAAAATTGTTAAACCTATTCCCTTTTTATACGCCAACACGTAAGATGGGCGTATATTGTAATCACCCCGTCGGTCTGTCCGTTCACATTTGGCTCGTTATGAAGATGATCCCTATTGATTTTCGTGATGATCGGATAATTTTTCACCGAAATATCGTGTCTGACTTGACGTTTTTCTCTATTAGCTATAATGTGCAACTCGTGCCTCACTCTACAGGCTACAATTTTTTACAGATTCTTTTGATTTTTATTTTGTGTGTCAATGTCATTATGAAGATGATCCCTTTTGAATTTCGTGATGATCGGATAATTTTTCACCGAAATATAGTGTCTGACTTGACGTTTTTCTCTATTAGCTATATTGTGCAACTCGTGCTCACTCTACAGGGTACAATTTTTTACAGATTCTTTTGATTTTTATTTTGTGTGTCAATGTCATTATGAAGATGATCCCTATTAATTTTCGTGATGATCGGATAATTTTTCACCGAAATATCGTGTCTGACTTGACGTTTTACTCTATTAGCTATATTGTGCAACTCATGCTCACTCTACAGGCTACAATTCTTTACAGATTCTTTTGATTTTTATTTTGTATGTCAATGTCATTATGAAGATGATCCCTATTGATTTTCATGATGATCTATCGATTTTCATGATGATCGGATAATTTTTCACCGAAATATCGTGTCTGACCTGACGTTTTACTCTATTAACTATATTGTGCAACTCGTGCTCACTTTACAGGCTACAATTGTTTACAGATTCTTTTGATTTTTATTTTGTATGTCAATGTCATTATGAAGATGATCCCTATTAATTTTCGCGATGATCGGATAATATTTCACCGAAATATCGTGTCTGACTTGACGTTTCACTCTGTTAGCTATATTGTGCAACCCTGTAGTCACTAAAGACTGTTTAATCATTTCTGACAGCTGCCAGTGGGCGTATGTTACCTTGCCTGGCAAGCTATCTTTTAAAGTAAAGAACACAAACAACTGTAATCTTATCACAAATTGTCCTAAGTAGTGATCTATTTTCATGCAAAATTTCTAGGGTGACAATTGCAAACTATGAGACTTATAACAATTGCAAATATATCAGGTAAAGGTAAATGCGCACCGGATGTGCCACGCCCACTTCAAAAATTTTAATTTGTCTGTGATGATGTGTACATTGTTAAATAATGTTCAAAATTTCAATTGTTTACAATCATTAGATCATGAGATATTCGTAGTAAAACTTTTTTTTAGGGCAACGGTGACTGTCGGTAGATTATAGACACCGTGATTTTACGCACAGTTACTATAGAAGTCAGTACAAAATTTTCAATTTTTAAAACGCGCAATTTTGATCAAAATATCAAGTGTGATATATCACCAAAAAGGAGATTTCATGCACCTAAAGAATATATAAGAATTTTTGTCGTATGTTAATTAGGTCACGTGACAGAGCTCTTCAAACTTAAAAATTGTGATTTTCCAATGGCTGTAGAACCGAAATTTAACGATGCACAACAAAAGTGAGGATATCATCGGATATATCTCGTAAGAGGCAACAACTTTTGTTCAGGTCACAAGGTCACCAAAGGTCAAAGTTACTAGATATGAGCCTTAATAGTTTGACAATTACTGAAAACATAAAACTGGAAATAAAAAAAATACGAATCCAAAATTCAAAAATTGGCTTCCTAAGTTTTGTTAGCAATCGATTGCAGATTCTTTAGACACCAAAATCACACAAATCAGATTTACCCCTGAAGCTTAATATCGATTTTTACAAAAATTGGTCACATCAAGATGGTGTCTAACACGTTACTTTCGGTTCAAATTTTTTTCATTCCAAAATTGTTATAGGGACAATTTTAACTAATTGCAAAAAGAATTTTTCAAATACCTACAAAATTCCGTAAGTTGAAATTCCAAGGTTAGAGGCGAATGACATCAAAACCGGAAGTGATATCGAAATTTTGAAAATAGATTTTTGTCAGGAATCAAAATGTTTATCTACTCTTAAATTTTTAGATCAAGGTCAAAGGTCATATATCTAGGATGCCCATTAATACTTTGATTTTTGATGTCTGTGGGGTCGGGGAAGAATCAAAGCAAGAAATAAGATAAAGACAACTGTATTTTCAGAGAATTCAGGATACATAAACAATCAGGCTTCTACATTTTTTTATTGTCACTATTATCCAATATGCGTTAAAGGATCACAAACACTCCCCCTATTGGCCTGCAAATCAGGTCAATACAGTTTATAAAAGTTCCATTCACATTGTCTAACTTAAAAGTCTTTCTTCAATTCCGATATCCACTTCTTCTTAATTTCTCTCCAGCAGTAGCAGCGCGACGTTTTGGTCGTTGGTAAGTGTCAGATTTAACAGGTTCTGGAGGTTCAATATGTTCTAGAGGTTCAGCAGGTTCCGGAGGTATATCAGGTTCAATATCTGGATGTAAATTAATTTCCAAAGGATACAATAGTTTCAGTGGACGTTGTAGAAGAGAAGGTATTCGATTCTTATTGCAAATTCTAACAACTGCTCCACGCACCTTGTCGTCAGCTCCAGATAGCAATTCCATTACTCGTCCTAGTTTCCAAAAACTTCGAGGATGATCATCATCGTGGACAAGTACCATGTCGCCCTCAGAAATAATCTTGTGTTCATTAGGTGTCTTTCCACGGCTATCTATATGACAGTTTCTTAATTCTATTAAGTATTCTTTTCGCCATCTGTTCCAAAAATGGTCCATTACCAGTTTGATGTGTTTCATGCGTTTTGTGAGAGTGTCTGTCGTAGATTTAAAATCGAAATCATCAGGAGGTTGTCTGTCAGGTAAACTAGCTATCCGATGACCACATATCAAATGGGAAGGCGTAAGAGGTTCTTCATATTCATCAGATGTGACGTAAGATATGGGTCTTGAATTCGGTATCATGTCTACTTCAAGTATTGCAGTTAGAAGTTCATCGTAGCTTAATCTAGCTTGTCCCAAGGTTTTTTTCAATGCACCTTTGATGGATCTTACCAGTCTCTCGAAGAATCCACCCCACCAAAGTGCCTTTGGTAGATTGTATATCCATCTCGTGTTTTGTTCAACAAAATAATCTTTGACAACAGGGTTATTCATGATCTGGAGAATTTCTTTAGCAGCTGGTTTAAAGGTGCTTGCGTTGTCTGTGACGATAGTTGAAGGTACTGATCTTCGTGCGCAGAATCTTTGAAAGCTTCTGAGAAATGCGTCAGGTGTTAGATTAGGTACCAATTTAAAGGTGTATTGCTCTAGTGACGCAGCAGGTAAAGAGACAAATCCATACCTTGGGATTGTCACCAGTTGTAGATTTGGTATATAGCGGTCCAAGATAATCTAATCCAATGCTGCTGAAGGCTGGCGATTCGGTTACTCTAAATTCTGGTAGAGGAGGTGCATCAGGATAACTATAAGGCTTCGCAGCAAATCTACATGTTGTGCAGGAGAAGATCAATTGTCTAACACGGATAATCCAATATTTAGATCTAACTTCAGTAAGGGTATCTTTAACTACACCATGTTGGACTCTTCTGTGGCAAGATCGGGTAATAAGTGTTGTGAACCAATGAGATTTATCAAGGATAATTGGGTGCTTGGACGAATATGCGAGATTAGAGTTCTGTAGACGTCCACCACATCTCAGTATTCCAGCTTCATCTTCAAACAGCTCGAGTCGATGACATAGTCTATTATAATCTTCTCTGGAATTCAAATTTCTCTGTACTTCTTTAATCCATAAAGTTTCAGCATTTGAAATATCAGTAGGTGTCAATTCTTTAATTAGATGTTGAGGATTTTTAGACTTCAGTAATTCAATGAATTTCAAAATGTAGGCTGTTATTCGAAGAAGCCTATTCTTGTCGCTAAATTCTGTGCAATCCATTAGAGTGCCAATTCGAGGATCGTTCTTCTCGACGATGAGATTGACTGTATTTGTTTCTATTTGACGTTGTTGACCCACTTTCATCTCATTTAGACATTCATCTTCCAAATCAAGGGAGTTATCTGTTATCAGAGGCTCAGTTTCTTCAAGCGGATGTGTTAACCAAGTAGGTCCATTCCACCAAAGTGATGTAGATGCTAATTCATCGGGATCAATATGTCTAGTAAGAATACTGGCAGGGTTTTCTGGACCAGGACAATGTCTCCAACAATTTTCACCATCAGGAATCAGTGTTCGTATCTCGTCTACTCTGTTTTGTACAAACTGCTTCCATTCTTTAGAGGGTTGTGTTATCCAGTATAAGGCTACTTTGGAGTCAGAATAACAGACAGGATTCAGTAGAGTCATAACAGGTTCAAAGGCTAATCTGATTGATGTCAAAAGTCTAGATAGTACAAGTGCGGATAACAATTCAAGGCGTTTGTTGATAGTAGACACTCGAGGTTTTCGAGGCAATAAACTTCGTGAAGATACCATTTTTAGTTGTTAATTTAAGATACACTACAGCTCCATATGCAACTAAAGAGGCATCACAGAAACCAATCAATTGGTAGGCATCAATGGCTTCATCGGAAAGGTAACATCTTGGCAAGTGAATAGGTTTCATGCCTTCTAATCCCTTAACTAAGTTGTTCCATTTGTGTAAGCTGTCTCCATCTAAAGGTGTATCCCAATCTCGTTGATCCTTACATAATTCCTGGAACAATAGCTTGAATTGAACTATGATTGGTGAATTAAATCCTAAAGGATCGTAGAACTTGGAGGCTATACTTATAACGCTTCTCTTTATTGGCTCAATTGATGTTGCTTCTTGAAAGATATCACTCAGATCAAATATGAATTCATCAAGGTTGTAATCCCATCTTATTCCAAGGATTTTCTGTTCAGTAGATGATAGTCCGAGGGAAGTTCTTGTAAAGGTTTCGTCTTCTTGGGTAACGAGGTTTGGATAATCAGTTTTTGACTCTTCGTTGGACATTTCTTCATTTTTGGTGATTCGTTCAAATAATTCCTTTGAGTTAGTCAAGAACTTTCTTAGGTTAAATCCAGCTTCTGATAGTCTCAATTTTAGATTTTACATAAAATTGATAGGCCTCTTCAGGGGTATTTGATCCAGAGGTAACATCATCAACGTAGATAGATTTGAGGAAATGATTCACGAACTCTTCGTCATCTTCTTCATACTTTTCCATGTGGTGTTTAATCGTGGCATTTAACAGGAAAGGACTTGAGAGATTTCGAAGTTATTCCAATGGATTCCAAGTCCCAAAACTGTGCGAGTTTTGAGGTAATATTTTCTTCTGTTTTGGTAATTTGCGACGAACATTTTAAAACATGCGTTGTGATGAGGTTGTTTCTTGTATTCTGCGTATCCATTCCTGTTCCCATGGTCGGTCCAGAGAGTACCCATCCTACTTTGGTGTGAATTGCCACAGGTCCTTCATCCCCCCGTTCCGTTCTACCAGTAACAAGGTTCCAGTATTGGTCAGATCCAATAAGAATATCAATGGGGAGACAGTCTCCACCGAAGGTGTAATGTGCTAACCAAAGTCGAGATATATGGGGATAGATTCTATGTGTCTGAGCAACATATTGGTTTTCAAGGGAATCACATATATGTGGTACTACATAGGCTGTTATTTTCATATCTGTAGAATCTTCAATCTTCACGCAGAATTCGACAACATCAACAGTTTGTATAATTTCTTCAGATGTTCCAAAGGTCTTGACTTTGATGGTTTGCCTTCCGATTACTGACAAGTTAAGAGCTTTTGAACTTCTTTCGGTTATATATGCACGTTGGCTACCATTATCAAATATCATCCTAGCAAACATTCCATTTCGGGGCTGGCCATGTCTGTAGATGAAGATTCTTGCAGTCTGTAGTAGAACTAGACAGGATGATGATGAAGAGTGCATGGTAATAGAGGAATCATTCGAGCTATTATTACTTCCATCCTGCCGAGTCTGTGGATTATGAGTTTGATTGTAGGAGTATTTTGAAGAGTTTCCATGTTGTTGTTGTGGTAATCTACCTTTGTCGCTTGAATTCGCGGGGCAGATACTTACATGATGACGATTTTCGCATTGCGTACATCTCATATTGGTAGGACAATCTCTAGATCTGTGGCCCTTGCGGAGGCATATGTAACATCTTCCAAATTTCCTTAAGATGTCTTTCCTTGCATCGACGTTACTAATTGTTTTGCAGCTTGCTGAAGGGTGACTATTTCTACAGTAGGTGCAGGTTGGTCCTTGAGATGATTCTTGTGTGTAGAGAGCTGTTGCAGTTGCTGGCCCAGGTCCTTTGGTATAGTAGGAGTGTTTCTTGTTCTGATTTAAGGGTTGGGGTTGCTGACTTGGTCTAGTAGAAGTTGATCTGGCGCGTTCTCGGGCCTCTAATTCATCACAAAAGACTTCAAGTAGTTGATCTAATTTCCATTGGTCTTCCTTAGTTTCACGATTTACAACCAGTCTCATTTCATGTGGTAATTTATTCATAAGAACTGAAGAGAGAAGACTTCCATAAGTTTCAGATGTGACTCCAAGGGCTTTCAAACCTCTTACGTTCGATTCCACTGCGTCATAAAGTTGCCTAAGGCCTCGTGTGTTGTGATTAGATGTCATTGGTTCTATGTTCAACAGGGTTTCCATATGGTTGGAGATGATATTTTGCTTGTTTCCAAATCTGTGCTGTAGAATAGATATAGCTTCTTGATAATTGGCTGCGGTAAGAGATAATCCTGAAATGGCGTCTGCAGCAGTTTTTTCTAAGAGTGAAAGAAGATAATTAAACTTGTTTATTGGTGTCAGGCTGTCATTATCATGAATAGAAGATTTGAAGGAGTCCCAAAAGGTTTGCCATTTGGAATATTCACCATCAAATTTTTTCAATTCCAATTTTGGTAGTTTGATGTAAGGTCTAGAGGTTCTTGTCTGGTGATTTATTGGAGAATTTGTGGCAGGTTCTGTAGAATTTGGTGCCGGTTGCAGAGTTTCCGGTTCAGGCGTAGCAGGGGCTCGAGAAAGTGGAAGGCTATTAGTGTCAGGGGTCTCTTCATTTGACACATTTTCATCTGACTTTATTTTCTCCATATTCGAAAAGTTTGATTCTATGCGACGTAGGATCAGTTTTATTATCTCAGAGATTTAATCGCAAAGTTCTATTTCTTCGATAATATCATCTTCTTGGATGGAATTCAAAATCTCCTTATTCAATGTAGTCAAAATTTCTGATTTTTCGTGCAAGCTCTCTTTAATGTGGCTCAAAATGTCATAGACTTCATCAAAATTTTCATCTGTCAAACTATTCAAATTGTCATTTGCTTTCCCTACCAATTTCTTGACAGCAGCTCTATGTCCATCTCGTATCTTCAATTTTCTATTAATTCCGGGAGGCATTGTGTTTTATTCAATCAATGTGGGCTCAAATTGTGTTTACATTCGGGGTCTAGCCGAAAAAATGGCGGCATAAACATTCTTTGATCTTCAGTCAGGAAAAGATTCATTCAAATTCGGCGTTATTTCTTACTTGAAAATCCAGCTATCTGTTCAACCGATCCGTCTCGTCTTGACCATGTGGGGTCGGGGAAGAATCAAAGCAAGAAATAAGATAAAGACAACTGTATTTTCAGAGAATTCAGGATACATAAACAATCAGGCTTCTACATTTTTTTATTGTCACTATTATCAAGTCTCAATTTTAATGAATAGTTCTATTAGATCTGATCATTAAGTCTATCAGTAATAACAGCGTCTAATATTAGACTATGGATTTTTATACAGTACAATATGCGTTAAAGGATCACAAACAATGTCCAATATAAACTTCCGGTTTTACAGAGGTCGGAAAACTGCAATTTTCAAAACTTTTAAGTTTCATATCTCTTTAATTTGACGTTTTGACTAGAACATAAGTTATTATACTTGACGAGATCTTCATTTTTGTTGTGCAATGTTTACTTTCGGTTTTACAGCTAATTGAAAATTGACTTAACTACCGAATGTTAACACCTTTTACTACAGAACATTATCAAGTTCATGCGTCTTTTCACTACTGAACGTTAAGTCGTTTATAGAATTTTGACTACTGAATGTTAACATGCTTTTCTTTTCGGTAAGAAAATCCCACTATGACTTTAAAATGCAATGTTTAGCGGACACGCACTGCATCAGTATTCCCACGGATCAAGTTTTATTTAAAATTAAAGCTGCCAGTAAGCATATATCCAGCAAACCTTACAACTATCCTTGTATATATTTTTCGAGATACAAAAAGATTTTGCAAATACATGGACATTGGAATTTATTGTTTTGTTTATAACTGATTTCTTTTATTTTACTACAGAAGTGACTTCCATAAGGAAATCAAGATCATGTCCCAACTCAAAGATCCTAACATTGTACGAGTATTGGGAGTGTGTACCAGAGAAGAACCATTATGTATGATCGTGGAATATATGAAATATGGTGATCTTAATCAGTTTTTATTGGAACATGTCCCTGAATCTCCGGTAGCTGAAGCTACTAACGCAAAGACCCTTAGGTAAGTCCT
This sequence comes from Lottia gigantea, assembly GCF_000327385.1. NCBI lineage: Eukaryota > Metazoa > Mollusca > Gastropoda > Lottiidae > Lottia > Lottia gigantea. The sequence goes on along the minus strand of NW_008708645.1, from coordinate 1,128,039 downwards.
TCTTTACTACCTGACTATTATACTAGATTTCTAGAAACTGCAATGTTCCTTAAAATTTTATATCCGATACCATCATCAGTTTATTAGTTCATTACTAATGAAATACTTCTGGCCCATCAATTGCTTTTGATTCATTCATGACCCTATGTCCTATCAGTGTTCTTTCTTCAAAGGTTTTTTTACAATGGATACTGATTTGTGAGGTTCTGTAGCATAGTTGGTTAGAGCATTGTTACTTTATGAAGTCATTTGCTTGGTTACTCCAAACCAATGGTGACTGTGGGATCACATTGAATAATCATGATCTTGAATAATCATCTTCACTCCTAATCAAAGTCGACCCAGCTGTAAATGGGTACAGATAATTTAGGAAAGACGAATGGCTTAGCAGAAAGCTGGTAGAAAGGATCCTTAATTGTTAACTCATGATTGTTATCCTTGTAAAAAATAGTTGTCTTTCATTCTTTCTTGATGTTGCTGTTGAACAAAACAACAATGTTGCTGTTGAACATTTCCTCAACCATGCAATAAAACATAAAATTACCAGTAATTGGCATGAACTCAGTATTGTATACAAGGTTTATTCTTTCAGTTATGGATGTCTAATCTATATTGCTACTCAGATTGCCTCTGGTATGAAATATCTTGAATCTCTGAACATGGTACATCGCGATCTGGCTACAAGGAACTGTCTGGTTGGCCATAATTTCTGCATTAAGATTTCTGATTTTGGAATGAGTAGAAGCCTCTACAGTGCTGACTATTATAGAATTGAAGGTCGTGCTGTTCTACCTATTAGATGGATGGCTTGGGAGAGCATTCTCTTGGTACGTAGTGCTCAAATTCAGTTGTGCCATTTACTTAATATCAATCAATAGAAAATCAACTTATGATTAATATACTTCCTCATGTGGAAAGCTGCTACCAATGTTTGTGGTTGGACCATTGGTATAGTTTATTTATTATCTTTGTCATCTGTTTTAAAGAATAGGTATCATAGACTACATTAGCAAGATAATGATATTACAAATAATTCTCACAGTTGACAGCACTTGTTATCTTGTATTATAAAAATAGGTTGGAATCTATTTGGGCTACAGGATTTTAAGTATTTTGGTACAGGTGCAAAATTATGTAAACTATATAAATTCCCACAAGAACTTCTTTATGTGTTTTGTACTAACATTCCAAGTTTTAAGAGAATTAGTTTGAATATTTTGATTATTAATATGCTACAATATGATCCTCCAAAAGATATGGGTATGTATAAGATACAAGATGAAATTTCATAGATGTCAAATCAAACTAATCGTGTATTCTTTTTCAGGGAAAATTCACAACGAAGAGTGATGTTTGGTCTTTTGCTGTTACATTGTGGGAAGTTCTTACATTTGCTAAGGAACAGCCATATGAATCTTTATCTGATGAACAAGTGATTGAAAATGCTGGACATTATTATCGTAATGATGGACTACAAATAGTACTACCTCGACCTGCTAATTGTCCAAAGGAAATCTTTGATTTGATGCGTGAATGCTGGAATCGCCAAGAAAGTGAGCGCCCATCGTTCCGGGAAATCCATATGTTTCTTCAAAGAAAAAACATGGGATACAATCCTAAGGATGAAAAAATGAACCAAATAAAAGTTCCAATTTGTTAAAGTCCCAAAATGAGTAATCTTTTGTTAAAGATTAAAGCTAGTCACGAAACCACATATCAACTGTTACAAAGACTTGGTATGTGTTTCACCACATTGGTTGCCATTTTTCATGGTTGTGCACTTTTCTCCCTTCACAGAATAGTTCTGATATAAAGGGAGATAAGAAGACTTTAGGGTGCTATTATTTTTATTTCTGTGTGGACTCATTTATACCAAAGGTTAGAAATATATATGGATAAATATTGAACTTATTTAGACTGGTTACAAATTTATGTTTTTGTGAAGAGCTGATATCAGACTAATTGACAACAAAGTGACACAAATTGGATCTGCCAATTTTCAATTCCCTTGGATTTTATCTGTGATTATCTTGCTCAAGGTGCAAGGGATATTGTTTCCATAGTGACAGTTATAAGTGATAACAATATTGTTAAAAAAGAACAAATTTTAAGACTCATGAAAATGATTTGAGTTTCAAATTCTTTTTGTGTGTAATTTTACAGTTTGATTAAGAATGATATTTCTGAGATTATTATTCCACTTTCTATAGATTTTTATAATGTCCTAGAAAAGATGCTAGCTGTAGAAATTTGCTTCTATTTGAATATAAACAATTAAGAGATTTGTTTTAGTTAGATTTAGAACTATTTGTGTATTGAATATTATTTCAAGTCTGTAAATAAACAAAATGAGACAATTTTTCCCCTTGGCAACTACATTAAAATGCTCTATCATAACCTAGTCAACATAAATAAAAGTGTTGGTTTGACATTTTCTTCTACAAATTGACTTAATAGATCTTGGATAGTCATAAAGAGATATAACTGCTGGTCTTCCTTATATGTGCATTACCAGAGGATAATAAAAGCTATTTGAGACAATTTTCAAAAATGACATGGAGGAAAAATTTGGATGTCAAAATCATGGTAAAATTGTTATGGGCATGTCTTCACCATGACAAAACCGAAAAATTAAATAATCATCAATTCCTCTGGTATGTTTATGTAGACAAACCATAATCAAATTTACTCTCTGGTTAGTGACATTTATAGCCAATATTCCAAGATTAGTTACATATTTTTGGCTCAATTACCTAGTTAATAAATTAAGTTGCTTTGATGAATATATAATCAAAAGTAAATTTCTTGCAGCATAATATAGTTATAGTTGTCTATGCCAAACTTTAAATTATAAACCTCTTTAATGTTGAGTATAAGGTAATGAATTGTAATTTGTATGTAAATATAGTTGTATAATTTACTGTCTTCAATTGTTGTGAGCATTTATCACCTTACACATTTTATGTATAATATTTTATCTAAAAAAAATCTTAAAGTAAGGAATAGTTCTATGTCGGTTACTTTCAAATTTTTAAGCATAAGAAAATAGTTTTCACTCATTGTTTAAATGCCTTTAATATCAGCTGAAGTGACATTTATAAGAGCATTTACTTAAATATTTATAAGATGTCTAAAAAAGGTTTACATTAAAAACACAAGATATATTGGATATACTACTTCTGAATTTGTTACATACTACTGCGTTTCGAAACACATAAAGGATTACTTGATAAAGTTACCTGTATGTGTTTTGAAATATAGCATTAATAAAGTCAGAAGTAGTTTATCCATCTTATGTTTATAAAAATATTTAGGCCTACTAATGCTTTACATCAATTGTGAATTAAGCTCAATTGTTATGAGATCTATGTTAAAGGGGTATTCTGCTTTAACTTCAACATGTAGAACTGGGTTAATTATACGCGATATTATATGTGTGGCCTTTGTATAGTTTCTATAGTTGACCTGGCGACAGATGTTTGATGTATTTCACGCTCCAAACCACAAAAAAATGATTGAAAAAAAGAAGAATGCCTCTTTAAAGCCACATCTGCTCCTGGAAATTAGTACTATTACAAAAACCAAACAAGTAATCCCATTTATGTCGCATTTCGCTTTTTCTAAATGCAGTTGAAGAATTTATATTTCATTGCAGCTGTCTGTTAGATATTGTTTTCATATTCTATACCAAATGATACTTCAGGGACCTTATTCTCGTAACCATAACTGAAATAAAATCAAGATTCTAAGAAATACGGTAATCTGATTGGTAAATAAAACAGAATCTAAAAAGCGATGTGATTGACCACAAATCAATTGTCTGGAAGGATCATCTTTTTTAACATTTCATTAGTGATGAATTTTGTCTGCTCTCCTTTGATTGTTCCTACAAACTAAAGACAAGTTAACTTCACTTATTTCACTTTCATGTGCACTGTGTTATTGTTAAAATAGTAGATAGTAGATCTATGTATTTTAAGTATGATAGTTCTTCAAGGGTTTCGGTTAAGGGTACATTTCACTGTGAATGGTGTCACTATAGAAGATGAAATTCCTATAGTAAACTGAAAATGAAGCTGATATTTGAAATATGGACAAAGTATAAACAGAATGCAACACAAGACTTATAATGGTTGTGACCTCCTTTGTACTTTAAATTTGTACAGTATATACTGCCAGAATAAACGACTTTCCCATGAATTAAAAATTAAATGGTCTTCTGCAAATGAAATGGATTTTTACGGGCACCCAAGCAAGTAAATGATTGCGAGATATTTATTGGCCAGATTTTAATATTTTTAAGGGCAGTTGTTCCATACTAGGTGGCAGTTTCACTTCTTAGTATTGGTTAGATATAATTGCAGGCATACTTTAACATGGATTATCATTCATCATAGCTGAAATTTGACTCATTAATTCCTTATCAGTTGATTGACCTTAATTTCAGCTTACACCATCATTTTATGACCCTATCACTTCTTAGTAATGTGTACATCTAATTGCAGGCAAACCTTAATTTGGATTTTCATTCTGGAAAGATCTAAGGGTAGCTGAAATTAAGTTCTGTCAGCATTGAAAAAAGTATATTATACCAAATGATGACTGGAAAGGAGTTCTGTCAAATTGATTGATGAAAAGAAGATTTTTGTAGTTGCTACTAGTGGAAGAGTCCTCAATTTGTGAAATTAAGGGTATATTTTTATATTCTATGAAAGAAAATGTATTAGTACAAATTTTAATGTGAGAACTCAATCGGAGATGATTTGGGCAAAAGTTTGCTCCAGAATCTTGAATTTCACCCAAATAGTGATATTATTTTTCTATGAGATCCAAAAGCTGACTTTGCTGATTTTGTGGATATTGTGCAGTGGCAAACCCTTCTGTCCCACCCCCCCTCCCTTGGCGCTCGCCACTGTTTTCAGTGTTTAATATGAATGATACATTATAGCTTCTCGAGCCAAAAAGAGAATAAAAAAAATTAGACTTACGTACCGAAAAAAATTGTTGCGATTTCCCTCAATGAACTTATAAGAAATAAAATTTTGGAGAGTTTTTAACTATCATAATGGCAAATAGAGTCCTAGTGTTATTATGCCCCTCTGCCCTCCTTCCCCCCTCTTAATTAATTAAGATTCACTTTTCTGTCAAAACTAACTTAAGAGGCTCTCACATAGCAATCACCAACTGCATTAATGGGTTGTGAATAAGACTAGCAGTCATAAGTTTCGAACACAACACTCCAGCAACTGACTTGTGAGTTGCGTTTGATACTCGTGACCACTTTCATTATTCACAACCATACGCAACTGGTAATGACTATAGTGTGAAGAAACCTTAAAGTTTAGAGAGTCAATGGAGCAAATTCTGAGCTAATTTAAACCACACCATTATTACTAAATGTAGATTTTGTAAAATAGAATTACTGGGCAGGGAGTTGACTTCTCCTTAATGAACAGGCTGCTTAGAGCTGTCGTCCATTAAGAAGTAAATAGATATATAGTTAAACTCGATATTAAGAATGTTAGAAAATTTATTGGCTGTATTTTGTAGACGGTGTCCTACATTTTTAGCATGAACAATTTTTAATCGTCAACTTTAATTTTTCATGTCCTCATTTAGGTCTAATTCATAGTTTTTGTTCCTTATAGAAATGTCTGAAACATTGGACATTTCAAAAACCTGAGTTGTTTGTTCCTGTTAATTTATTATAAATCAACTTAGAAGGTTTCATTTTTACCATTAATATTGATAATACACTGCTGTGTTGTTTTCAATACAAAAGTTGGATTTGGATTTTTATTTGAAATCTATTTTAAGGATTGTAAGGATTTGTCAATGTGAGCAAAATATGAAGTACCATACAATAAAAAAAACAAACTTAAGGTGCCCTCACACCACAGCAAATACCAGTTAGGTATGGTTGCAAATTATGAAAGTAATGAGTAGGCCTACCCTCAGCTGCATGAAAGTTGTGTTGGGAAATTATGATCTCATTCGCAACTGGTGATCACTATAGTATCAGGACCCCAGAGAAAATAAGAGGATTATAATTTGGAAGTGATCGAAATGTTGAATAGCAATTGTAACTGTTCTTGCTTTACTTTTTTACCTCAATTTTTCATTTACAATGAATCTTGTTTCATCATTCGTTTTCATGTAATTTGTGTATGCTCATTCATATGTTGTACACACTTTTTCAAACACTAGAATTGAATGAAAAAAATATTACATGCTACTGACTTTTTTTTTTAGATGCTTTTAATTTTTGCTTATTAACACTCTAGAACCTGCTAGAACCCAAGTGTTTTTTCTCTGCATAATACCTTGGAAGACATTCTATGCAGTCGCAGATGAAATATCCCCTCAATTTTTAGAATTAAACAAAACTGACTTCCCCATTTTTAACGATATCTGGTATTAAATTAAAAATTAAAAGAACTTCACATCTAATTAATCAATCATTTTTCAATGAAATCTTTTTATCGTGTGAAGAATTGTGTTATATATTGTATGGTTACAAAACAAAAAAACTTTGTGGACATGCGTCTCTAATGTCCTCTTACCTGCATGTGATTATTTAAAAGTTATATTATTATGTATATGTACATGTATTATGTCAGCAAGTTCAAGTTGTAATTTTTTAATGTTTTTTTTTTGCTGAAATTAAATTAAGGTGCGCTTTGTTCTTATCTGTAAATAAAAGCATTGTACAATGATTGAGAAATGTGTCTGTATAGGAACTATGCCTATATTGTAATATATAGTCATTCTGATTTTGAAATGTCGTATGGGAATAGTCGTAAGATATGAATTCAAACTGAAAATGTAATGTATAATTGGTTAATCGATAGTCATAATATAGCATTAAATGGATATGTAAGTGTCAGTATCTCCAACTTTGGAAATATCTGTTCAAATTGAATGTTTCTTAGATCGACTAGGTGTCCATGTTAAAAACCTGTAAAGTCAACAATACCGTATTTTCCTACCCGTGGTCAATAAGGTATTGAACTTTCATTTCCTTTTACGTGGCCAAATCTACAGAGAACGAAAAGTATTCGAAAATTCTGTAGAATAAACAGAAGTAATTATGTTGTGTTTTTGTCAATACCTTTCATATACCCACTCCCTTTTAGGTCAATTCTACAGAGATCGAAAAGTATTCGAAAGTCTCGGAGAATACTACTACAAGGGGAATACTACTACAGAAGTTTGTATATAAAATTGGGTATTGAACTTTCATTTCCTTTTACTTGGCCAATTCTACAGAGATCGAAAAGTATTCGAAAATTCTGTAGAATAAACAGAAGAAACTCTGTTGTGTTTTTGTCAATACCTTCAATTTCAAATTAGAATCTGTAGTTGTAGTATATGAATCAATCACAGAAGGAAGTAAATACGGCATTGTTGACTATATAGGTCATAACATAAAACTCGTAAATCATCACAAAAACACAATTCAAAAAAACACATCCTCTGTCTAACATCTTGAACTATCAAAATAACTTAATCAGAAACCTATAACCCCTTCATTAGATGGAATAATTAATGAAAAAGCACAGAGCACATTAAAAATCCCGTTATACATACAAAATAACTTCCTTGATTGCATAACATCCGGTTTTTTGTTGACACTTTTTATTAGTCTCTTTTTTCTAGAAACTCCTGGAGTTACAGTCCGAGATAACTCCGTTTGGAAAACAGACCACAATTTCTATTCAAATTTTAACATTTAAAAATGGCAAATAAAAATTACAGACTAAATCCTACCTTTCACTAATACAATCCAATTCAATATTCATTTAACAAGAAAAAAGAGGATTATATAATCATCTCACCCACTGTTGGTTCTAAATCTCAACTGAATGATGGAGGTAGAATAACCTTCGAAATTAATCCATTTCATTCCAATGGGAACGTGCATCCAATCTATAAGGTCCCAAAAAAGTCCTAAACACCCTACATTCCATCAATTCCAAAAAGACATCTACATCCTACATTCCATCAATTCACACCCCCAAAAAGACCTATACACCCTACATTTCTTCATGTTTCTTGTTTGGAAAAACAGACCACAATATCTACTCAAATTTTAAACTTTAAAAATGGCAAATAAAAATTACATACTAGATCCAATCTTTAAATTATACGATCCGATTCGTTACTCATTTAACAAGAAAAAAGAGGATTCTATTATCATCACACCGACTGTTGGTTCTAAATCCCAGTTGAATGATGGTGGTAGAATTACCTTCGAGAATAATTCATTGTCGAATTAGTTGCTTCTTTCCGATGCTTCTTTCAGATGCGATTTCAAAATAAAAGATGAATCTCCCAATCACAATCGTGTACCACAAACTAATACAACGTTAGAAAACAATTTCTTTCTATCTTTATTTAGCGAGATGGTTTTGGAAGCTGGTTCAAATCCTATAGAAACCATTAAACACCCTGAGGAACTTGACACAATGTTGAAAACAGTTTTATATCCCAAAAAATACGATTCAGTCTCAGGTTGGATACCCGATGTTGGTGATGGAAGTGTTTTAAAAGAACCGGTAAGAAAAGTTCCAACTGAAGCAGATTTAGCTAGAGTGAGAGCTGTTGATCGAAACACGCTAGAAAGAGTAGGACGAGCAGTTAACCATGGATTCGAAAAACGAGTACTTAAGTACAACAATTCCATTGATAATATTAGTTGGGGTAATTACGTAAATTTGAAGTTATATCCATTATTCGATCTGTTGGAACACAGAAATGTTTCCATAGGATTACCATATAAAATTCATCTACAAAGAGAAGTCAATGATGATAAGATATTCTTTGGATGCAAAGATAGAAATAACGAATCTCCAACTTTATATACCCGTCATAACACCATTGAAGTAGAAACGAGAATATTCAACATGTTGACTAAAGATATTGAAATAGATTTTCTTCGTCGTAACACGGTGGGTAGCATGACTTTAATTGGAGAATCCACTACTTGGCCAATCACCAATACTATTAAACCAGCAAGATATTTAATGGTTGGTCTAAAGAACTTACCAGACTCTCAGACGAATAACAATAATGTCTTTAGAGTGGCATTGAACCAAGATCAAGATCCTATAATCCATAAAGTTTAAGTAAGATTAAACAATGATAATTATCCTAACCAACTTTTAACAATTAATCCATCCACAAAGGATTATAATGAATTGTATAGAAACTATAAAAATATGTGTGAATTATTTGGAAATCCACCTTAGTTTGAATATGTAGATTTTGCAATTAATCACCCAATCTTCTGTTTTGATCTATCAGCTCACCAAGAAGATCTTTTCAAAACAGGAGTAAATATAAATATTCATATTGAAAAAACACAAGGAGATGTAACCGGGTATTGTTTACTACTCGGGGAAGCAAAACATTTAATTGAAATAGCAGATAGAAGAATGATAAGAATTGAGTAAAAAATACACCCTTAAAAATGAAACCAGAAACTTTAGTCAAGAAAATAATAGAAGCTATTGAAACAGCTTCCCCAACTGTAATAACTTTCGATGGTAAAAAAATCAGCAATAACTAAAAAAAACTTATTGATAAATACAAATATTGGAAAGTCATAGACGATAAAGACTTAGAAAGAATTGACGCGAATGCAAAGGAAGGTGGATTTTTACCTTTCCTACTACCTTTGATATTTGGTGGTCTTACCGCAGCGAGTGCAATAACTGGTGGTAGAGCTGCCTCAGTAATCGCTGCAAACGATAAGAAAGCAGATACAGTAATAGCTGCTGAAAAACATAGACATATAATTCAGAAATGGAAACGGAAGCACAGAAAGAAGCTACTGCAAATAAAGTTTCAGGAGTGGGAGATATATTATGCACAATAAAAGAATTTGGAAAACGATTTTGGGAAGAAACCAAGAAAACTGTAAAACAAGGATTAAATAAATTAGTAGATAGTATTGACACAGGAGAAATGAAAGTTAAACATAGGGGTAATGCTATAGTTTTTAAAAACATACACACTGGAGAAGGATTATTTCTTTCAAAGTATAAAGGAGAAGGAGTGATTTTTGGAACAAACTGTCATTGTATATACCAATCTCAATCTTTTTACGGAATGGATGCAATGTCCATTAGAAAAAACGCAAATTGTTTTTGTGTCGCTTCCAACCCCCCTATGCAAAAAAAAGTTTTACGGACCTTGCTCGTTTGAGATGGCAAATCTTAAACTACAAATGGCGTAAATATCATTTATTCAAATTTAAGATAAATGACGATAACAATATGCAAATAAATTGTAAAATTCCGCCATCATGTAACTGAAATAAGCCTATCTTATACAAATGAACCATTAGATAAAATATTTACGTACAACCGAAACTAGATACTAAACAACTCATACATAATTAATAAACATATAATTCATTAACGCATTTACAGAGGTGAAGGAGGGGAGGTAGACGGCAATCAAAATTCAAATTTCTTTAGGCCTTTGAAAAGTGGCTTGCTTCAACAAAGTCACGATTAAAAAGGCCTAATATGGGAAGTAACTCTGATATTCTAATAATTGATTACGGGGACGTAACTCAATAACGATAGTTTCCAGACTACAAAATGTAATTATATTCCATAATTGTGGGACTTTGCTTCCCAAGTCCAAGTTTGTTATCGTATTGTCAATTCTTTTTTTTTTTGTAGGACTTTGCTTTTAGCAAAGTCCCAGTTTGTTATCGAAATGTCCATTCTTGTTTTGCAAATGACTATTTTTTTTGCAGTGCGTTCTTTGAACGCACTGCTTTGTTTTGCAAATGATTTTTTTTTTTTTTTTGCAAATGAATATTTGCAGTGTGTTCTTCGAACGCACTGCTTTGTTTTGCAAATGACTATTTTTTTTTTTTTTCGAATTTTACCTTCGCTTGTTTTCTAAGAAGGCAACATGCCACAGACTGTCTGTTGTTGTTTTCTAGTCAAAATATTTGACAGTTATTTGTTAAATGTAAATTGGCACCATTTTGACCAACCGGGAATGAGCTGTGGACAATGGCTCTTTTTCGATTTTTTCCATTAATCAGCTTTACTACTGATCTGAATTTGCTTACACTTTTCTGTTTATTACATCGCGCTAATGACTACAAGATAGCAATTGAAAAAATGGACAATTTT
>NW_008708645.1:1111307-1116830 GCF_000327385.1 Lottia gigantea | reverse complement strand
TGTCATTCTTTTTTTTTTGTAGGACTTTGCTTTTAGCAAAGTCCCAGTTTGTTATCGAAATGTCCATTCTTGTTTTGCAAATGACTATTTTTTTTGCAGTGCGTTCTTTGAACGCACTGCTTTGTTTTGCAAATGATTTTTTTTTTTTTTTTGCAAATGAATATTTGCAGTGTGTTCTTCGAACGCACTGCTTTGTTTTGCAAATGACTATTTTTTTTTTTTTTCGAATTTTACCTTCGCTTGTTTTCTAAGAAGGCAACATGCCACAGACTGTCTGTTGTTGTTTTCTAGTCAAAATATTTGACAGTTATTTGTTAAATGTAAATTGGCACCATTTTGACCAACCGGGAATGAGCTGTGGACAATGGCTCTTTTTCGATTTTTTCCATTAATCAGCTTTACTACTGATCTGAATTTGCTTACACTTTTCTGTTTATTACATCGCGCTAATGACTACAAGATAGCAATTGAAAAAATGGACAATTTTGAATTTTGTCGCTGACTTTTTGAGTTCCAATTTTTGAGTATTTTAACATTTTTTCTAATTTCTGCAATTCTATTTCGATCAATCTGAAAACATACAGAGTAATAGACACTTTCATTGCGAACATAAAGTAATTTCCAAAATTTTGATATCACTTCCGGTTTTGACACTATTCGCTTGTAAAATATAAAATTCAACTTCCGGAATTTTGAAGATATTTCAAAAATTCTTTTTGCAATATGTTACAAATGGCCATACAAATAACTTCAAATCATAAAATCCGACCCGGATGTAACAGAGTAGCCGCCATATTGATATGTCAAACTTTTGTAAAATTCAAAATGGGGCCTCAGGGTATAAAGCGCTTTTCATAATTTTGATTTTTCAGGATATCACAATCGATTGCGAAAAGAAATTTGGAAGCCGAATTTTGAATTTCGATTTTGCTTTTCTTTTATTTCCGGTTAAAGTTTTTCGGTAATGTCCAAAATTTCAAAGGCTCCTATTTCGTGACCTTGACCTTTGGTGACCTTGTGGCCTGAACAAAATTTGTTGCTCTTGATGATATCTATCCAGTGATATACTCATTTGTGCTGTGCAATGTTTACTTCCGGTTTTATAGCCGACTGAAATTTACGATTTTTAGCTTCAAAGAGTTCTGACACGTGACCTAATTTACATACACCAAAAATTCTTATTGAATCTTACTAGTGTTCATCTGCCCTGTGTAATGATATATAACACTAGATATTTCAATCAAAATTGCGCTTTTTAATATTTGAAAATTTTGTACTTTCTTCTATAGTAACTGTGCGTAATTTTCTATAAATCGAAATGGGGCCTCAGGGTGTAATCCAATTGGTGTAAATTTGATATCTATGGTATCTACTATCGATTGCTAAATTATATTTGAGAACCGATTGTTGAATTTTGATTTTGCTCTTTATTTATTTCCGGTTGAAAAATATGAATACTTTGAAGGGTCGTATATCGTGACCTTGACCTTTGGTGATCATGTGACCAGAACAATTTTGATAGCTCTCGACGAGATCTTTCCAATGGTATATATACGGTGTTTACTTCCGATTTGATCGCCATTTGAAATTGATGAATTTTATCTTGAAAAAGTCGGTTTTCCGCTTGTAAGTTTTTTTTTTGTGGTCTAAACGATAAAGGTAGTTTGCTCCCTTCAACTGTTGTTGAATACAATGTGAGTTGAAGCGATCTGTCGAATATGCTTTGCGTTTGGTCGATCTATATCCAGTTAATTATGATAGAAAATTATGTTACTGTTACGATACTTTGCGGCACAGTGGGGAGAAATGCTCTTTATTCCTATAATTTCTCAAATATGGCCAGTGACGATTGTCCAATATGGCGGACTGGCCAGTCAAAGACGAAGCCCCTACATGGCCAATTTTTGCACAGTCCACAGTAATGGGGGTGAGGCAGATTTTTGGATGGAATGGGCACAAACTCAATCACATAGTGCCTTCAGACCTGTGAATATCTCTAAAATTCCAATATAATGATATTTTCATGCCTAACTGTGTTACTAGCCAGTCAGTGACGAAGCCTCTACATGGCCAATTTTTGATGAATTGTCAATTTTTCCCGATGGTCTGCTATAGAATTTTTGGTGCCAGTGAGGTCCTGAGATGCCAATCTAACATATTTAGGTGTACAATGGGGAGAAATGCTCTTTATTCCTATAATTTCTCAATATGGCCAGTGACCAATATCCAATATGGCGGACTGGCCAGTTAAAGACGAAGCCCCTACATGGGCAATTTTTGCACAGTCCACAGTAATGGGGGTGAGGCAGATTTTTGGATGGAATTGGCACAAACTCAATTACATGGTGCCTTCCGACCTGTGAATATCTCTAAAATTCCAAAATAATGGTATTTTCATGCCTAACTCTGTCACTGGCCAGTCAATGACGAAGCCCCTACATGGCCAATTTTTGATATATGGCCAATTTTTTTCTTTGGTCTGCTATGGAATTATGAATGACATTTTGGTGCCAGTGAGGCCCTGAGATGCCAATCTAACATATTAAAGTGTACAATGGGGAGAAATGCTCTTTATTCCTATGATTTCTCAAATATGGCCAGTGACGATTGTCCAATATGGCGGACTGGCCAGTCAAAGACGAAGCCCCTACATGGCCAATTTTTGCACAGTCCACAGTAATGGGGGTGAGGCAGATTTTTGGATGGAATTGGCACAAACTCAATCACATAGTGCCTTCCGACCTGTGAATATCGCTAAAATTCCAATATAATGATATTTTCATGCCTAACTGTGTTACTGGCCAGTCAGTGACGAAGCCTCTACATGGCCAATTTTTGATAAATGACCAATTTTTTCTGATGGTCTGCTTTAGAATTATGAATGACATTTTTGGTGCCAGTGAGGTCCTGAGATGCCAATCTAACATATCTAGGTGTACAATGGGGAGAAATGCTCTTTATTCCTATAATTTCTCAAATATGGCCAGTGACGATTGTCCAATATGGCGGACTGGCCAATCAAAGACGAAGCCCCTACATGGCTAATTTTTGCACAGTCCACAATATGGGGGTGGGCAGACTTTTGGATGGAATTGGCACAAACTCAATCACATGGTGCCTTCCGACCTGTGAATATCGCTAAAATTCCAATATAATGATATTTTCATGCCTAACTATGTTACTGGTCAGTCAGTGACGAAGCCCCTACATGGCCAATTTTTGATAAATGGCCAATTTTTTCCGATGGTCTGCAATGGAATTATGAATGATATTTTTGGTGCCATTGAGGTCCTGAAATGCCAATCTAACATATTTAGGTGTACAATGGGGAGAAATGCTCTTTATTCCTATAATTTCTCAATATGGCCAGTGACAAATATCCAATATGGCGGACTGGCCAGTCAAAGACGAAGCCCCTACATGGCCAATTTTTGCACAGTCCACAGTAATGGGGGTGGGGCAGATTTTTAGACGGAATTGGCACAAACTCAATCACATGGTGCCTTCAGACCTGTGAATATCTCCATAATTCCAACATAATGGTATTTTCATGCCTAACTGTGTTACTGGCCAGTCAGTGACGAAGCCCCTACATGGCCAATTTTTGAAATATGGTCCATTTTTTCTTATGGTCTCCTATGGAATTATGAATGATATTTTTGGTGCCAGTGAGGTCCTGAAATGCCAATCTGACATATTTAGGTGTACAATGGGAAGAAATGCTCTTTATTCCTATAATTTCTCAATATGGCCAGTGACGAATATCCAATATGGCGGACTGGCCAGTTAAAGACGAAGCCCCTACATGGCCAATTTTTGCACAGTCCACAGTAATGGGGGTGAGGCAGATTTTTGGGTGGAATTGGCACAAACTCAATCACATGGTGCCTTCCGACCTGTGAATATCTCTAAAATTCCAAAATAATGGTATTTTCATGCCTAACTCTGTCACTGGCCAGTCAATGACGAAGCCACTACATGGCCAATTTTTGATAGATGGCCAATTTTTTCCTATGGTCTGCTATGGAATTATGAATGACATTTTTGGTGCCAGTGAGGTCCTGAGATGCCAATCTAACATATTTAGGTGTACAATGGGGAGAAATGCTCTTTATTCCTATAATTTCTCAAATATGGCCAGTGACGATTGTCCAATATGGCGGACTGGCCAGTCAAAGACGAAGCCCCTACATGGCCAATTTTTGCACAGTCCACAGTAATGGGGGTGAGGCAGATTTTTGGGTGGAATTGGCACAAACTCAATCACATAGTGCCTTCTGACCTGTGAATATCGCTAAAATTCCAATATAATGATATTTTCATGCCTAACTGTGTTACTGGCCAGTCAGTGACGAAGCCTCTACATGGCCAATTTTTGATGAATGGTCAATTTTTTCCGATGGTCTGCTATAGAATTATGAATGACATTTTTGGTGCCAGTGAGGTCCTGAAATGCCAATCTAACATATTTAGGTGTACAATGGGGAAAAATGCTCTTTATTCCTATAATTTCTCAATATGGCCAGTGACGAATATCCAATATGGCGGACTGGCCAGTCAAAGACGAAGCCCCTACATGGCCAATTTTTGCACAGTCCAAAGTAATGGGTGTGGGGCAGATTTTTGGATGGAATTGGAACAAACTCAATCACACAGTGCCTTCAGACCTTTGAATATCTCCAAAATTCCAACATAATGGTATTTTTATGCCTAACTCTGTCACTGGTCAGTCAATGACGAAGCGCCTATATGGCAAATTTTTGATATATGGCCAATTTGTTCCTATGGTCTGCTATGGAATTATGAATGACATTTTTGGTGCCAGTGAGGTCCTGAGATGCCAATCTAACATATTTAGGTGTACAATGGAGAGAAATGCTCTTTATTAATATAATTTCTCACTATGGCCAGTGACGAATATCCAATATGGCGGACTGGCCAGTCAAAGACGAAGCCCCTACATGGCCAATTTTTGCACAGTCCACAGTAATGGGGGTGGGGCAGATTTTTGGATGGAATTGGCACAAACTCCATCACATGGTGCATTCCGACCAGTGAATATCGCAAAAATTCCAATTTAATGATATTTTCATGCCTAACTGTGTTACTGGCAAGTTAGTGACGAATCCTCTACATGACCAATTTTTGATGAATGGCCAATTTTTTCCTATGGTCTGCTATGGAATTATGAATGACATTTTTGGTGCCAGTGAGGTCCTGAAATGACAATCTAACATATTTAGGTGTACAATGGGGAGAAATGCTCTTTATTCCTATATAATTTCTCAAATATGGCCAGTGACGAATATCCAATATGACGGACTGGCCAGTCAAAGACGAAGCCCCTACATGGCCAATTTTCGCACAGTCCACAGTAATGGGGGTGGGGCAGATTTTTGAATGGAATTGGCACAAACTCAATCACATGGTGCCTTCAGACATGTGAGTATCTCCAAAATTCCAACATAAGGGTATTTTCATATCTAACTCTGTCACTGGCCAGTCAATGACTAAGCCCCTACC
>NW_008708645.1:1046931-1107862 GCF_000327385.1 Lottia gigantea | reverse complement strand
GAGTACCCACGCTCTTTCAGTTTTGAGAAAACAATCGTACAGGCTTGGTTGAAATCAGAAGATCTTGTACAAATTCGATGAAATCGTAAAACTTGTGACTTAATTATACCAGAAAAGGTATGTTTTGGGTGAAAGGAGCTCTTGTGCAAGAGTTGATGAGTATCAGTTTCTTTGAAATACACTTTAATATCCAGTTTATTTGTTTCTGCTATGGAATCTCCCTTAAAGACTGTGGTATCGAGAAAGTCTATGCTTTTGTCACTCACGTTTGCGGTTAGTTTGATAGAAGGATGGTGGTTGTTGAGAATTTCAAAGAATTCCCAAAACTGTTCGATAGAATAAGTCCAAACCATAAAAATGTCATCCAAAAAGCGTCCGTAAAAAAGTGGGTCAAATGGACAGAGGGGCAACACCTCACGTTCCCACTCTGCCATGAAAAGGTTTGCGTACGAAGGGGCGAATCGTTTGCCCATTGCTGTCCCTGAAGTTTGTAAATATGTTTTACCATTAAATGTGAAATCGTTTCGACTAAGACAAATCTCTAAAAGCTGTAGAATTGCATCGTCGGGTCTGTTTGGATCTGGGTTTCTATTAAAAGCTTTACGAACTGCCGTTAAACCAGTAGTGTTATCGATGTTGGTATACATAGAAGAAACGTCGATAGAAATTAAAATAACATTAGAGGGAACTCGAAGAATTTTTATTTTATTGACAAAATCGGTTGTGTCTTTAAGGTAGGCGCGATGGATGTTGGCATGCTAGAGGTAGTAAGAAATGATCAATGTATTCTGACACTGCATATGACTCACTACCACAGTCAGATATAATCGGGCGGCCTTTAGGGATTTTATTCGAGATAAACCACTCCTTGGTTGGATTCTTATGGATTTTAGGCAAAGTGTACAAATGTCTCTCGCGACAATCAGGTTTGGCAGACAGATAGTCATATTGTTTCTGTTTGAGATAACTAGTTTTGACTAAATCGGCAAGAATATTATTAATCATGTTAGCAGTTTCTTTGAAAATTGGTTTCGGTAAAATGGCATAATGTTTAGGATTACTCAGTTGATTCTCTGCTTCTGAAACGTAATCCTCCCTATTCAGAATGACACAACATGAACCTTTGTCACTCTTTTTAATAACAATGCTATCGTCTTTCTTAAGTAAGTTTAACGCTTCACGTTCCACTCGTGTGAGATTAGGCTTTTCGTGTGTTATGGAAAGGTTCACTGTTTGGCTATTCATACTCGCAAATGCTTTCAATATTTCAGGATGGATGGCGGCCTGAGGGGGTGTCGGGAATAAACATTGTTCTAGCACCACGTGGGGGTGGTTTCGAAAAAAATATGTGCAGCTAAGATTTCGTTGAAATCGTTCAATGGATGGTCGGAGATAATTCAAGTTAGCTATCTTTGGTGTGGGAATAAACTTAAGTCCACGGTCTAAGATTGAATGCTGAAGGGGTGTGAGAATTTTGCGGCTTAAGTTGGCCTAGCGGTGGCCTCTCAGTATCTTTATCCCCAGTAATTAGTTTAAAGACTTACTCGATGCTTGAAGCTGGTGTATCCAAAACAAATAGATGCTGTTTGCTGTTTCTGGAGACCAATGAAGATTATCAACTGGTTCGAATTCTTCTTCGTAGGGTGGTAAGATTGTTGCGCTGCTGATACTGGACTCCATCATCATGTTGTTGAGAGTGCTGAGGTTCTGTTGTGCTTTCTTCGAGATTTTATTTGAAATGGGTATACATGTGAAGAGGATCTTGGAGTTTGGGAACGTTTTGTTGGCTGTGGCGATTAATTTCTGGGCTTGGTTAAAGGAGGTCTTTGGAAGCTGATCACGGTTGTTGAGGCCTACATGAAGAATAATGGTAGTAGGTTTGGGATCATGGTCGTATGATTCCAGGATTGACTGTATGTGATGGATTTGGGCACCGGGGTAAGAATGTATTTCGGTGTCTGAACTGGTTTTGGTAATTCGATTCAGGTTAGATGATCCAATTATTAAGGTAGATTTCTTTAGAGCAGGTAGCTTCCATAATGATTTGTCCTTGGTTTGGTGATAATACGGTTTGGTAGCGGATATAATGGTCGTCGACGGTGTGATTGGTACTGGTTTGGTAGATGTTAGAATTGTAGCATTGGAAACGGACTGGGATCTGGTTCGAGGGGGGGAAGGTCTGGATACACGTCTCGACTTGGATGGAGACTGAGGGGTGGTTTGCTGGTCCAAAAACGCACAGAAGGAAGAAAGGTTGGCGGATCCTGAATCACGTGGTGAAGATTCAGATGGTGTGGAAGGGGAAGACGAGTCTGAAAGTGAAAAGAGAAGGGGTGTGCCCTCTCTACGAGAGCGTTTACCTATGTCTGCTGAACTAGGAGTAGGTGAACTTCGGGCTCGTTTAGGGGTTTGGTTCGGCAGCGTGGTGGCTCTAGATGGTGCAGGTGTAGTGTCCATTTCAGTTGGTAGAGATATGGTTACTCTGGTTTTTGTTTCGTTGATTGTTTGGTAGAATTTGGAGATTACAGCTTGAGTGAGACGTTTCCCATAGGAGCGACGGGCCCAGGACAGGGCATGAGAAACGATGCGGTCGACGGCAGGTGATGATAAAGACTTGGTACGAATGGTGGTCAGCTTCTCTTGAAGTGTGGTTTGGTAATGGTCGATCAGGACCTGCGTAACCTTACAGAGCCATGTCCGATTGAGGGATCTAATATTCGCGTCGACAGCTGATGTTTTCATTGCTGGACGGATAAAACTATCCAACTCAGACTTTGCGTTTGAAGGTAAACGCTGGTTGGCCTTGCTGTTGAAGGGTAAGGATTGCCAAATGATGGAGGCACTGCAAAACTTGGAAGAACACCTTCACAAAGGGTTCTTCCTCCTTATGAGTGGGGACTGGTTGGCGTCGGTGGGCTGGTAGTCGTTTCTGTTGTTGGTCAGGTCGATGGTTACCTCTTGATTGGTAGGCTGTGTTGTAGGTAGGTCGGCGATGGGGTGGGATATAGCTGGATGGGTTGGTTGGTGGTCGGCGATTGGTAGGTGGTAGAGGTCGATGGAAGACAGGGCCGTTGTAGGGTACGTGATATTGGTTTGGTTGACGATTAGTGTTTCTATTTCTGGCTTCTTGCCAGTGGTTGTTGTAGTTGGGGAGCATAATGAAAATAACTTGGGGTTAGAAGGGAATGTACAGCGGATGTAACAGGAGGAAACTGTATATGCTAGCGTGAAAATGTTGGGATCAAATTATGCAAATAAGTCAAACTGGGTTTGGGGATATATAAAGTAAGATGAAAGTTATGATGAAAAATGCAAAAATATATATTTAGGTGATAAATAACGCTAACAATGATGTGAAAAATTATAACAAGTAAAACAAAAACTTACGCAATTGACACGAACCGGTTTTCGAAATATTATCCTTTTTCAAGTGTCGAGGAATGGTTATCTGCCCCACCCCCATTACTGTGGACTGCAAAAATTGGCCATGTAGGGGCTTCGTCTTTGATTGGCCAGTCCTCTATATTGGATATTCATCACTGGCCATATTTGAGAAATTATAGGAATAAAGAGCATTTCTCCCCATTGTACACCTAAATATGTTAGATTGTCATTTCAGGACCTCACTGGCACCAAAAGTGTCATTCATAATTCCATAACAATCCCTAGGAAAACATTGGCCATATATCAAAAATTGGTCATGTAGGGGCTTCGTCATTGACTGGCCAGTGACAGAGTTAGGCATGAAAATACAATTATTTTGGATTTTTAGAGATATTCACAGGTCGGAAGGCACCATGTGATTGAGTTTGTGCCAATTCCATCCAAAATTCTGCCCCACCCCCTTTACTGTGGACTGTGCAAAAATTGGCCATGTAGGGGCTTCGTCTTTGACTGGCCAGTCCGCCATATTGGATAATCGTCACTGGTCATATTTGAGAAATTATAGGAATAAAGGGCATTTCTCCCTATTGTACACCTAAATATGTTAGATTGGCATCTCAGGACCTCAATGGCACCAACAATTGCATTTATAATTCCAAAGGAGACCATTGAAAAAATTGGTCATTCTTCATTATCCATATTGGCTATCCGTCACTGGCGAAAGAAACGTTGAAAACTATGTAATGATTCTATTCATTACACGACTTTTTAGAGGCTTTATTTGAATAATAAAATGAATTACAAATTTTTCGTTTTTTGATTTAATTACAACAATTACAATCAATCCAAAAAATTAGTGTATCCATCGTCACAAAAATTGGCTGACCACTGAAGTAATGACGAAGTGTCAATTGACATTTTTGCAAAACCGGAAGTACTACGTTGAAACATGTGCAAAAAATACAAAATGGGCCATAGAAGTCGCAAATTTCAGTCGATTTTCTTCGGGTTTTCATTTTTGGAATCTACAAAGAATATCCGAACTGATAGCAGTACAAAAAATTCGAAATTCGAAAATTCGTAGCACACTATTTTTAGTCGAATTTTGCAATTTTTGACTTTTTTCGCCAATTGATCTTAAAATTTATGTGTGTAGACAACTTGCCAAAATAAAAAAAATGGTTTAATCAAAATTTTTGTATCACTTCCGGCTAACTCGTGAAAACGATTTTGACTTCCGGTTGAATAGCTTCCGGTGTAATTGATATATCTCAACAAAATGTATGCTGATCAGTAGTCATTTTTAAGACAAAAAAACGAAGAAAAAAAAATCCGGACCGGAAGTCATACTTTGGTCGCCATATTGATATGATACACTTTTGTAAAACTCAAAATGGGGCCTTAGGGTAGAGATGGATGTGAGTAATTTTGATGTATTTGTTAACTGCAATCGATTACCCAAAATTGCTTGGAAGCCGATTTTTGAATTTCGTTCTTGCTTTTTTGCAATTTCCGGTTGAATTTTTTCGATGTTTGGAGGGTCATATCTCATGACCTTGACCTTTACTGACCTTGACCTTCATTGGGTCAAAGGCCAATGACCTTGGCAATCACTTGATGCTTTGAAATCTGGCATCCGATATCTACTTCCCGTTTTATGAGTGTCTGAAAACAGCAAAATTCGCAAGTTTGAACTGCTCCAACACGTGACCTAATTAATCTAGAGTGTTAATTTTTTCAGATTCTTAAAGTGCATCTCATGCTCTTTCCAGCGATGTATAACAATCCTATTTTCAAAGTAAATTGAAATTCGTATATTTTTAAAATTTGAATGTTTTTCACAATATTTTTGTCTCTTTGAGCTTAGTTTATGTATATCTTATAAGCTATTTAATCTTGAAATTTGGAACACTACTAGACATTTATAATATGAATAGAACTATGACAAAATAGTTGTTGTGGGCGTGGCACATCCGGGTTGAAGTACTAATTGTTTACATTTAGAGGCAGGGGCATAACTCGCATAGGATGCGTTTGTTCAAAAGGGACTTTGCACACAATTACCTCATCCTTTTGGCTAGTTTGTGTTAACAGCTCAGTTGTTTCAGCTTTATAGTTCCAAAAAAGGAACGGGTTTTTTACATTTGGATATTTTCATTTTTCGATTTTGACCTTTGTTGACTTTTGTTGAGCTATATCTTTTGACCTGTATTATGTAGGAGCTTGACATTTGGAACATAACGTAACATTTTTAATATCAATTAACCTATGCAAAAAAAATTGAGGTGGGCGTGGCACATCCGTGTTAAATTACTCATTATTGACATTTTTGGCCAGGGGCATAACTCGCAAAGTATACATTTGTTCAAAATGGAACTTTGCATACAATTACCTCATATTTTGAGCCACTTTGTCTCAGAATTTCGGTTGTTTCCGCTTCATAGTTCAAAAAAAGGAACAGGTTTTGGAAATTCAAAATTTTCAATTTTTGACCTTGACCTTTGTAGACCTTGACCTTTGTAGGATCAAACGTCATTGGCATTGGCTATCTATTTATACTTTTATATTTGCCGTCCTATGTCAACTTCCGGTTTTATAGTCGTTAGCAATTTGAAATTTTGATGGCGTATATCTCTTGATCTTGACCTTTTTAGACCTTCTCCTCAAAGGTCATTGACCTTGGCTATCTGCTGATACTTTCATTTGTGAGGTCTGACGTCTACTTCTGGTATTAGAATCTTCTAAAAAATGAAAATTTCTCAACTTTAGACTGTTCTTGCGCTTGATCTAATTATCGTGGAAGGTTGATTTTTTCGGGGTCTTTTGCATTTAGCTACATTTGCAAAGTCCCACTCTGTGCCACGAGTGGCTCTAGTGTATATTTGTTTTTGTTTTTTATTTCAGAATAGTTCGTCATCTGATTAGAAGTGTGTGCAAATAAGATGAATAACTGTTTTAGTTACTAATGAAATAGACATTAGTAAATAATGCACATTATTTGTATAATTATTTTTTTATATAATAAATTTTAAAAAAACATTTTGAGTTTGTCATTTGAAATGGTGTGTCATGAACTTTGGCGACCTGTGGACAAAACACTTAGATACATCATTATCAAGGCAATGATATCTTTATTTTTTTGTCTGATGTGTACATAATCAGTCAACTGAACTAGAAGATTTATCGACAGCTTGCTTGCATTTCGGCTTGTTGCTTAAATGTTTATTATTTCGGTCACATTCTTTATATTAGAAAAACGCTGAGGGCTTGTAATCGAAAGAACAAGATATGAGCACAAGCAATCTGTTGATTATGCTTTGTCCAGTTAATTATGGACACTGTTACAATATATTGCGGAACCGTTTAAAGCGATAAATCAAAACTGTTACGCACTGCATCAGAACCTCTTTTTGGAATATGTTACAAATAGTCATACAAAAAACTTCAAATCAAAAAATTCGACTCGGGTGTAACAGAGTAGCCGCCATATTGATATGTCAAACTTCTGTAAAATTCAAAATGGGGCCTCAGGGTATAGAGCGCTTTTCATAATTTTGGTATATCTGGATATCACAATCGATTGCGAAAAGAAATTTTTAAGCCGATTTTTGAATTTCGATTTTGCTTTTCTTTTATTTCCGGTTAAAATTTTTCGTAATGTCCAAAATTTCAAAGGCTCCTATTTCGTGACCTTGACCTTTGGTTACCTTGTGGCCTGAACAAAATTTGTTGCTCTTGATGATATCTATCCAGTGATATACTCATTTGTGCAGTGCAATGTTTACTTCCGGTTTTATAGCGGATTGAAAATTACGATTTTTATCTTCAAAGAGCTCTGACACGTGACCTGATTTACATACACCAAAAATTCTTATTGAATCTTTCTATTGTTCATCTGCCCTTTGTAATGATATATAACATTAGATATTTCAATCAAAATTGCGCTTTTTAATATTTGAAAATTTTGTACTTTCTTCTATAGTAACTGTGCGTAATTTTCAATAAATCGAAATGGGGCCTCAGGGTGTAATCCAATTGGTGTAAATATGATATCTATGGTATCTAATATCGATTTCTAAATAATATTTGAGAACCTATTTTTGAATTTTGATTTTGCTTTTTATTTATTTCCGGTAGAAAAATATGAATACTTTAAAGGGTCGTATATCGTGACCTTGACATTTGGTGATCATGTGACCAGAACAATTTTGATAGCTCTCGAGGAGATCTTTCCAATGGTATATTAACATTTTTGTACGGTGTTTACTTCCGATTTTATCGCCATTTGAAATTGATGAATTTTATCTTGAAAAAGTCGGTTTTCCGCTTGTAAGTTTTTTGTGTGGTCTAAATGATAAAGGTAGTTTGCTCCCTTCAACTGTTGTTGAATGCAATGTGAGTTGAAGCGATCTGTCGAATATGCTTTGCGTTTGGGCGATCTATATCCAGTTAATTATGTTACTGTTACGATACTTGCGGCACAGTTTTAAGCGTAAAATCAAAACTGTTACGCACTGCATCAGAACCTCGCGAAGGTTCTTCGAACGCACTGCATTGTTTTGCAAATGACTATAACTTTTTTGTTTTTTTGTTTTTTTTTTTTTGTCTACTTCTGGTCACGCTCCCCAGCCAAAACTGCACATGTCACACATTGTCTGACACTATTATTTCTTATACTTTGCGTGTCGCTACTGTTTAAATGTAAAATGACGTATTTTCTTCCAACCGGAAATGACGTATGACGTTAACCATTCATTACGTATTTCGAATTACTGCTCTAATTCTGCATCTATTTTGACCGTAACTTTTGTTTTGTTCATTACTTTAAACCAATGACTAAAAGATAGCACTTTATAAAATTTCAGATTTTGACTTTTGTCGCTGACTTTTTTTGTTTTAATTTTAGCGTTTTTTTCAACTTCTACAATTTTATTTCAATCGGTCTAAAAATTTAATGGTAGATAAGCATTTTGATTCCTGACAAAAATCTATTTTCAAAACTTCGATATCACTTCCGGTTTTGACGTCATTCGCCTCTAAACTTGAAATTTCAACTTCCGGAATTTTGTAGGTTTTTAAAAAATTCTTTTTGAAATTAGTTAAAATTGTCCCTATAACATTTTCGGAATGAAAAAATTTGAACCGGAAGTAACGTGTTAGACGCCATCTTGATGTGACCAATTTTTGTAAAAATCGATATTAAGCTTCAGGGGTAAATCTGATTTGTGTGATTTTGGTGTCTAAAGAATCTGCAATCGATTGCTAACAAAACTTAGGAAGCCGATGTTTGAATTTTGGATTCGTTTTTTTTTTTTTTCCGGTTTTATGTTTTCAGTAATTGTCAAAAATATTAAGGCTCATATCTAGTGACTTTGACCTTTGGTGACCTTGTGACCTGAACAAAAGTTGTTGCCCCTGACGAGATATATCCGATGATATCCTCACTTTTGTTGTGCATCGTTAACTTCCGGTTCTACAGCCATTGGAAAATCACGATTTTTAACTTTGAAGAGCTCTGTCACGTGACCTAATTAACATACGACAAAAATTATTATATATTCTAAGAGTGCATCAAATCTCCTTTTTGGTGATATATCACACTTGATATTTTGATCAAAATTGCGCGTTTTAAAAATCGAAAATTTTGTACTGACTTCTCTAGTAACTGTGCGTAAAATCGCGGTGTCTATAATTTACCGACAGTTTAACTACGAATATGTCATGATCTAATGATTGTAAAGACTTGAAATTTTGAACATTATTTAACGATGTACACATCATCACAGACAAATTAAAATTTTTGAAGTGGGCGTAGCACATCCGGTGTGAATTTACCTTTACCTGAAATATTTGCAATTGTTATAACTCTCATGGTTTTCAATTGTCACCCTAGACATTTTGCATGGAAATAGATCACTGCTTAGGACAATTTGTGATAAGATTACAGTTGTTTGCATTCTTTACTTTAAAAAAGGGAATAGGTTTAACAATTTTCATTTTTGATCTTTAGCAGAAATGACCTTGACCTTTGCATGGTCAAAGGTCATTGACTAAGGATGACCATTCTTACTTTGATCTTTGATGTCCGATATATACTTCCGGTTTTGCAGACGTCCAAAACAGCAATTTTCGAAACTTCAAAGGCTCATATTACTTTTATTTGACATTTGTTTACCTTTTGACCTGAACAAAAGTTGTTGCCCCTTACGAGATATATCCGATAATATCTTCACTTTTGTTGTGCATTGTTAACTTCCGGTTCTACAGCAATTTGAAAATCGCGATTTTTAACTTTGAAGAGCTCTGTCACGTGACCTCATTAACATATAACCAAATGTCTTATATATTCTTAGAGTGCACGATCTCTCCTTTTTGGCGATATATCACACTTGATATTTTGATCAAAATTGCGCGTTTTAAAAATTGAAAATTTTGTACTGACTTGCGTGTCTATAATTTACCGACAGTCACCGTTGCCCTAAAAAAAAGTTTAACTACGAATATCTCATGATCTAATGATTGTAAAGACTTGAAATTTTGAACATTATTTAACAATGTAGATATCATCACAGACAAATTAAAATTTTTGAAGTGGGCGTGGCACATCCGGTGAGCATTTACCTTTTCCTGAAATATTTGCAATTGTCATAACTCGCAAAGTTTGCAATTGTCATCCTAGAAATTTTGCATGAAAGTAGATCACTGCTTAGGACAATTTGTGATAAGATTACAGTTGTTTGCGTTTTTCACTTTAAAAAAGGGAACAGGTTTAACAATTTTAAAAAAATTTATTTTTGAACTTTAACGTAAATGACCTTGACCTTTGCATGGTCAAAGGTCATTGATCTAAGATGACCATTCTTACTTTGATTTTTGATGTGCAACATATACTTCCGGTTTTACCGACGTCCGAAAAAAGCAATTTTCGAAACTTCCAAGGCTCATATTACTTTTATTTAACCTTTGTTGACCTTTTGACCTGAACAAAGGTTGTTGCCCATTACGAGATATATCCGATAATATTTTCACTTTTGTCGTGCTCCGTTAACTTCCGGTTCTACAGCCAATTGAAAATCGCGATTTTTAACTTAAAAAAAAGGTCTATCACGTGACCTAATTTATATAAGCGAAAATTTATCTTTTGTCCTTATTACACGCAATCTATTCTTTCAAATGATATATAACACTTGGTATTTTGATTAAAATTGAATTTGAAAATTTTGTATTGACTTCTATAGTAACTTTGCGTAATTTTAACGGTTTCTATAATCCACCGACAGTCACCGTTGCCTTAAAAAAACTTTTAACTACGAATATCTCATGATCTAATGATTGTAAACACTTGAAATTTTGAACATTATTTGACATTGTACACATTATTACAGACAACACAAAATTTTTGCAGTGGGCGTGGCAAATCCGGGTTACTTTTACCTTTACCATAAATAATTCAAATTGTTATAACTCGAAAAGTTTGCATTTTTCACCATCGAAATTTTACAAAAAATTAAAGCACTATTTGGGACAATATCTGATAGAGTTACATTTTGTTTAGGCCTTTTACTTTAAAAAAGGGAATAGGATTTACAATTTATAAAATTTTGATATTTTGACCATTTACATGCATAATCTTGGTCTTTAGAAGGTCAAAGGTTATTGATCTACTATGTCCATTCATACTTTTATCTTTGATGTCCGACATATATTTTCGCTTTTACAAACGTCCCAAAACAGCAATTTTCAACACTTTTAAGGCTTATATTCTCTTTTATTTGACCTCTGTTGACCTCTTGGCCGAAACACAAATTATTGTACCTTTTCAAAAATATTTTCATTTTTGTTGTGCGAATTGAACTTTTAACTTTACAGCTATTTGAAAATTTGACTTTTTACTACCGAATGTTAACACCTTTTAGTACCGAATGGTACCAAATTCATGCGTCTTTTCACCACCGAACGGTAAACGGTTTAAACGATTTTTTCTACTATTGAACGTTTACATGCTTTTCTTTCCGGTAAGAAATCCCATTGTGACTTTAAAATGCAACGTTTTATCGATGTATCAGGGTGGATGCGCACTGCTTCGGTACCGTTATAACGGTTCTAGTTGCAGTGCGTTCTTTGAACGCACAGCATTGTTTTGCAAATGACTATTTTTTTTTTTTTTTTTTTTGTCTACTTCTGGTCACGCTCCCCAGCCAAAACTGCACATGTCACACATTGTCTGACACTATTATTTCTTATACTTTGCGTGTCGATACTGTTTAAATGTAAAATGGCGCATTTTCTTCCAACAGGAAATGACGTATGACGTTAACCAATCATTACGTATTTCGAATTACTGCTCTAATTCTGCATCTATTTTGACAGTAACTTTTGTTTTGTTCATTACTTTAAACCAATGACTAAAAGATAGCACTTTATAAAATTTCAGATTTTGACTTTTGTCGCTGACTTTTTTTGTTTTAATTTTAGCGTTTTTTTCAACTTCTACAATTTTATTTCAATCGGTCTAAAAATTTAATAGTAGATAAGCATTTTGATTCCTGACAAAAAACTATTTTCAAAATTTCGATGTCACTTCCGGTTTTGACGTCATTCGCCTCTAAACTTGAAATTTTGTAGGTATTTGAAAAATTGTTTTTGAAATTAGTTAAAATTGTCCCTATAACAATTTTGGAATGAAAAAATTTGAACCGGAAGTAACGTGTTAGACGCCATCTTGATGTGACCAATTTTTGTAAAAATCGATATTAAGCTTCAGAGGTAAATCTGATTTGTGTGATTTTGGTGTCTAAAGAATCTGCAATCGATTGCTAACAAAACTTAGGAAGCCGATTTTTGAATTTTGGATTCGTATTTTTTTTATTTCCGGTTTTATGTTTTCAGTAATTGTCAAAAATATTAAGGCTCATATCTAGTGACTTTGACCTTTGGTGACCTTGTGACCTGAACAAAAGTTGTTGCCCCTTACGAGATATATCCGATGATATCCTCACTTTTGTTGTGCATTGTTAACTTCCGGTTCTACAGCCATTGGAAAATCACGATTTTGAACTTTGAAGAGCTCTGTCACGTGACCTAATTAACATACGACAAAAATTCTTATATATTCTTTGAGTGCATAAAATCTCCTTTTTGGTGATATATCACACTTGATATTTTGATCAAAATTGCGCGTTTTAAAAATCGAAAATTTTGTACTGACTTCTATAGTGACTGTGCGTAAAATCACGGTGTCTATAATTTACCAACAGTCACCCGTTGCCCTAAAAAAAAGTTTAACTACGAATATCTCATGATCTAATGATTGTAAAGACTTGAAATTTTGAACATTATTTAACAATGTACATATCATCACAGACAAATTAAAATTTTTGAAGTGGGCGTGGCACATCCGGTGTGCATTTGCCTTTACCTGAAATATTTGCAATTGTTATAACTCTCATAGTTTTCAATTGTCACCCTAGAAATTTTGCATGAAAATAGAACACTTCTTAGGACAATTTGTGATAAGATTACAGTTGTTTGCAATCTTTACTTTAAAAAAGGGAATAGGTTTAACAATTTTATAAATTTTCATTTTTGATCTTTAACATGAATGACCTTGACCTTTGCATGGTCAAAGGTCATTGACTAAGGATGACCATTCTTACTTTGATCTTTGATGTCCGATATATACTTCCGGTTTTGCAGACGTCCGAAAACAGCAATTTTCGAAACTTCAAAGGCTCATATTATCTTTATTTGACATATGTTGACCTTTTGACCTGAACAAAAGTTGTTGCCCCTTACGAGATATATCCGATAATATCTTCACTTTTGTTGTGCATTGTTAACTTCCGGTTCTACAGCAATTTGAAAATCGCGATTTTTAACTTTGAAGAGCTCTGTCACGTGACCTAATTAACATATAACAAAATTTCTTATATAGTCTTAGAGTGCATGATGTCTCCTTTTTGGCGATATATCACACTTGATATTTTGATCAAAATTGCGCGTTTTAAAAATTGAAAATTTTGTACTGACTTCTATAGTAACTGTGCGTAAAATCACGGTGTCTATAATTTACCGACAGTCACCGTTGCCCTAAAAAAAAGTTTAACTACGAATATCTCATGATCTAATGATTGTAAAGACTTGAAATTTTGAACATTATTTAACAATGTAGACCTCATCAGAGACAAATTAAAATTTTTGAAGTGGGCGTGGCACATCCGGTGGGCATTTACCTTTACCTGAAATATTTGCAATTGTCATAACTCGCAAAGTTTGCAATTGTCATCCTAGAAATTTTGCATGAAAGTAGATCACTGCTTAGGACAATTTGTGATAAGATAACAGTTGTTTGCGTTCTTTACTTTAAAAAAGGGAACAAGTTTAACAATTTTTAAAATTTTCATTTTTGAACTTTTACGTAAATGACCTTGACCTTTGCATGGTCAAAGGTCATTGATCTAAGATGACCATTCTTACTTTGATTTTTGATGTGCAACATATACTTCCGGTTTTACAGACGTACGAAAACAGCAATTTTCGAAACTTCAAAGGCTCATAATACTTTTATTTAACCTTTGTTGACCTTTTGACCCGAACAAAGGTTGTTGCCCATTACGAGATATATCCGATAATATTTTCACTTTTGTCGTGCTCCGTTAACTTCCGGTTCTACAGCCAATTGAAAATCGCGATTTTTAACTTAAAAAAAGGTCTATCACGTGACCTAATTTACATAAGCGAAAATTTATCTTTTGTCCTTATTACACGCAATCTATTCTTTCAAATGATATATAACACTTGACATTTTGAACATTATTTGACATTGTACACATTATTACAGACAAAACAAAATTTTTGCAGTGGGCGTGACAAATCCGGGTTACTTTTGCCTTTACCATAAATAATTCAAATTGTTATAACTCGAAAAGTTTGCATTTTTCACCATCGAAATTTTACAAAAAATTAAAGCACTATTTGGGACAATATCTGATAGAGTTACATTTTGTTTAGGCCTTTTACTTTAGAAAAGGGAATAGGTTTAACAATTTTAAAAAATTTCAATTTTCGAAACTTCAAAGACTCATATTACTTTTATTTGACCTTTGTTGACCTTTTGACATGAACAAAAGTTGTTGCCCATTACGAGATATATCAGATAATACCTTCACTTTTGCTGTGAATCGTTAACTTCCGGTTCTACAGCCAATTGAAAATCGCGATTTTTAACTTTGAAGAGCTCTGTCATGTGACCTAATTTACATACGTGAAAATTTCTCTTATTTCCTTATTACACGCAATCTATTCTTTCAAATGATATATAACACTTGGCATTTTGATTGAAATTGAAATTTTGAACATTATTTGACATTGTACACATTATTACAGACAACAAAAAATTTATGCAGTGGGCGTGGCAAATCCGGGTTACTTTTACCTTTACCTTAAATAATTCATAGTGTTATAACTCGCAAAGTTTGCAATTGTCAACATCGAAGTTTTAAATAAAACTAAAACACTATTTGGGACAATAATTGATAGAGTTACATTTTGTTTGCGCCTTTTACTTTAAAAAAGGGAATAGGTTTTACAATTTATCAAATGTTGATATTTTGGCCATTTACATGCATGACCTTGGTCTTTACAAGGTCAAAGGTTATTGATCTATGATGTCCATTCATACTTTTATCTTTGATGACCGACATATATTTACGCTTTTACACACGTCCCAAAACAGGAATATAACACTTTTAAAGCTTACATTTCTTTTATTTGACATTTGTTGACATCTTGACCGTAACACAAGTTATAGTATCTGACAAAACCTTTCCAAAAATAATTCCATTTTTGTTGTGCGATATGTTTTTTTTAACTTTACAGCTATTAGAAAATTCGACTTTTTACTACCGAATGTTAACACCTTTTAGTATCGAATGGTATCAAATCCATGCGTCTTTTCACCACCGAACGTTAAACGGTTTAAACGATTTTTTTTACTATTGAATGTTTACATGCTTTTCTTTCCGGTAAGATATCTCATTTTGACTTTAAAATGCAACGTGTTATCGATGTATCAGGTTGGATGCGCACTGCTTCGGTACCGTTATAACGGTTCTAGTTTTTGTCTACTTCTGGTCACGCTCCCCAGCCAAAACTGCACATATCACACATTGTCTGACACTATTATTTCTTATACTTTGCGTGTCGCTACTGTTTAAATGTAAAATGACGCATTTTCTTCCAACCGGAAATGACGTATGACATTAACCATTCAGTACGTATTTCGAATTACTGCTCTAATTCTGCATCTATTTTGACAGTAACTTTTGTTTTGTTCATTACTTTAAATCAATGACTAAAACATAGCAGTTTATAAAATTTCAGATTTTGACTTTTGTCGCTGACTTTTTTTGTTTTAATTTTAGCGTTTTTTTCAACTTGTACAATTTTATTTCAATCGGTCTAAAAATTTAATAGTAGATAAGTATTTTGTTTCCTGACAAAAAACTATTTTCAAAATTTCGATATCACTTCCGGTTTTGACGTCATTCGCCTCTAAACTTGAAATTTCAACTTCCGGAATTTTGTAGGTATTTGAAAAATTCTTTTTGAAATTAGTTAAAATTGTCCCTATAACAATTTTGGAATGAAAAAATTTGAACCGGAAGTAACATGTTAGACGCCATCTTGATCTGACCAATTTTTGTAAAAATCGATATTAAGCTTCAGGGGTAAATCTGATTTGTGTGATTTTGGATGCTAAAGAATCTGCAATCGATTGCTAAGAAAACTTAGGAAGCCTATTTTTGAATTTTGGATTCGTATTTTTTTATTTCCGATTTTATGTTTTCAGTAATTTTCAAAAATATTAAGGCTCATATCTAGTGACTTTGACCTTTGGTGACCTTGTGACCTGAACAAAAGTTGTTGCCCCTGACGGTTGGTTGGTTGGTAGATGACAAGTTAACGTTCGCTTCCAGCGGATGCTGATATCGCAAACTAGGTAGTTGTTGGTAGTCGTAGTAGTTGGTAGTTGGATTGGATCAAATTGGATGATTCGGTGTTGTTGGTTTGGTTGTTGATTCTTCGTTAGATCTGGTCGTGTCGAATGACATGGCGGTGAAACTCGGCCCTGAATGGTGTGGCGTGAGTTACTCGGTCTCCTTCATTCTTCCAAACTCGTTCTGATCATGGTATTTCTTGTTGATTGGTAGTCGAATGGTAGTCGTTGGTTTGGTTTGGTTTGGTTAGATTATCTGTTATCTGTTGGAAAACTCGAAGACCTGAAAAAAAAGAAAAAAAAGAAAGTGAGAAAAAGAGGAGGGAAAGTTGCCCCTGACGAGATATATCCGATGATATCCTCACTTTTGCTGTGCATCGTTAACTTCCGGTTCTACAGCCATTGGAAAATCACGATTTTTAACTTTGAAGAGCTCTGTCACCTGACCTAATTAACATACGACAAAAATTATTATATATTCTTTGAGTGCATAAAATCTCCTTTTTGGTGATATATCACACTTGATATTTTGATCAAAATTGCGCGTTTTAAAAATCGAAAATTTTGTACTGACTTCTATAGTGACTGTGCGTAAAATCACGGTGTCTATAATTTACCGACAGTTTAACTACGAATATCTCATGATCTAATGATTGTAAAGACTTGAAATTTTGAACATTATTTAACAATGTACACATCATCACAGACAAATTAAAATTTTTGAAGTGGGCGTGGCACATCCGGTGTGCATTTGCCTTTACCTGAAATATTTGCAATTGTTATAACTCTCATAGTTTTCAATTGTCACCCTAGAAATTTTGCATGAAAATAGAACACTTCTTAGGACAATTTGTGATAAGATTACAGTTGTTTGCAATCTTTACTTTAAAAAAGGGAATAGGTTTAACAATTTTATAAATTTTCATTTTTGATCTTTAACATGAATGACCTTGACCTTTGCATGGTCAAAGGTCATTGACTAAGGATGACCATTCTTACTTTGATCTTTGATGTCCGATATATACTTCCGGTTTTGCAGACGTCCGAAAACAGCAATTTTCGAAACTTCAAAGGCTCATGTTACTTTTATTTGACATTTGTTGACCTTTTGACCAGAACAAAAGTTGTTGCCCCTTACTAGATATATCCGATAATATCTTCACTTTTGTTGTGCATTGTTAACTTCCGGTTCTACAGCAATTTGAAAATCGCGATTTTTAACTTTGAAGAGTTCTGTCACGTGACCTAATTTACATAAGCGAAAATTTATCTTTTGTCCTTATTACACGCAATCTATTCTTTCAAATGATATATAACACTTGGTATTTTGATTGAAATTGAATTTGAAAATTTTGTATTGACTTCTATAATAACTAATTTTAACGGTTTCTATAATCCAGTCATCGTTGCCTTAAAAAAACTTTTAACTACGAATATCTCATGATCTAATGATTGTAAACACTTGACATTTTGAACATTATTTGACATTGTACACATTATTACAGATAACACAAAATTTTTGCAGTGGGCGTGGCAAATCCGGGTTACTTTTACCTTTACCATAAATGATTCAAATTGTTATAACTCGAAAAGTTTGCATTTTACAAAAAATTAAAGCACTATTTGGGACAATATCTGATAGAGTTACATTTTGTTTAGGCCTTTTACTTTAAAAAAGGGAATAGGATTTACAATTTATAAAATTTTGATATTTTGACCATTTACATGTATAATCTTGGTCTTTAGAAGGTCAAAGGTTATTGATCTACGATGTCCATTCATACTTTTATCTTTGATGTCCGACATGTATTTTCGCTTTTACAAACGTCCCAAAACAGCAATTTTCAACACTTTTAAGGCTTATATTCTCTTTTATTTGACCTCTGTTGACCTCTTGGCCGAAACACAAATTATTGTACCTTTCCAAAAATATTTTCATTTTTGTTGTGCGAATTGAACTTTTAACTTTACAGCTATTTGAAAATTCGACTTTTTACTACCGAATGGTATCAAATTCATGCGTCTTTTCACTACCGAACGGTAAACGGTTTAAACGATTTTCTCTACTATTGAACGTTTACATGCTTTTCTTTCCGGTAAGAAATCCCATTGTGACTTTAAAATGCAACGTTTTATCGATGTATCAGGTTGGATGCGCACTGCTTCGGTACCGTTATAACGGTTCTAGTTTTTTTTTTCGTCCAGCGCAGGCCGGTTTTCTCGGAAACAGCAACAGGTACGGGAAAACGGACTTCGTGGCGTTTCGTAACTCGTGGCTAATCCAAGCTTAAATGTAAAACGAAAACTTTCTGAGCAACGTTAGCAACGTTACCAACTTTCTTATTTCTTATCCGATTTTCATCAAATTTGGCATGTATGTGTATGACCCAATTCTGAATTTGATGGAAATGTTGAATTTTTGTTGTGCGCATGCGCATTACCAACTTTCTTATTTCTTATCCGAATTTCACCAAACTTGGTATGTATGTGTATAATCCGATTCTAAATTTTATGGAAATATTGAATTTTTATCGTGCGCATGCGCATTAGCAACTTTCTTATTTCTTATCCGATTTTCACCAGACTTATTCTTTATTAATTGACAAATATTCTTTCATTCCTAGTAAATATACTTTAAACTCGAATTGATTTTTTTTGCTTACGAACGCCCTGCTTTGTTTTCGAATTGTTTTTTTTTTTTTTTTTTTTTTTTTTTTCGTCTACGGCAGGCCGGTTTTCTCGGCAACGGGAAAACGGACTTCATGGCGTTTTGTAACTCGTGGCTAATCACAGTTTAAATGTAAAACGAAACTTTTCTGAGTAACATTACGCAACGTTGCAACAAACGGAAAATGGACTCTAGAGGGCATGTTTAGCAACCGATTTTGATCGGGTTTTCTGCATCGTATTTCTTGTAACAAAGGACAAATGATAGCAGTTGAAAATTTTCGATTTTCGAAAATTCGTTGCATACTTTTTTTGCCGAAATTAATCGAAAAATACTATTTCGGTTGTTATCTGACGGATTGACTTGAAACTTACGTGGTGTAGACCGCCAGCATAGAGACGTAAAAGTACACATTCAAATTTTTTTATCACTTCCGGTTTCGATGTTAGTACTTCCGGTGGTATCACTTCCGGTGGAATTGAGTTATGTCATAAATAACATATGCATTATATTACCAGCCTTAATACAAACTTATTAAACTAAAAAAATCCGCACCGGAAGTAAGATGTTGGCCGCCATTTCAGTTTGCCTCATTTTGCAGAAATTGCTATTCAGAGGCCATTTTTCATCCGATTTGACTTTTGTGTCAAACGATACGTTTAATGTCTGTCTGTCTACAATCCTTAGGCAGCATAATTTTGTTTTTCGGTTTTGCCTTTTTTGTACGACCGAAATGTTTTTTACAAAGTTTGAAGGCGTATATATCATGACCTTGACCTTTGATGACCTTCATATTTACTGTGATGATAATTTGTGACCTTTTGACCTTTGGGGTCGGACACCTATTCCCGATTTTAAAAAGGTCTAAATATGGACCATTTTGAGCCTTTAAAGAGCTACATCTTGGTCCCTAATAGAGATATGGCGATAATTCTTTCGATTCTTTTCGATTCACTTAACATGGGACTATTATTAGATAAATCGGCTAATTAGATTAAACTGCCTGTCAACCCCAATATAAATCAAAGTTTGAGTAGTTTTAAAGACACCCTCCCTTTTATATTTCTTTAAAATGTTTTGTGTCCAGTTAAGGTATATAAATAAGCTCTAGGATGGATTGATCCGTGTTATACTGTAAGTTAAGCTTACGGAAGCACATTAAAGGAATACCCCCACTTAATTTCCCAACTTTCTCATTTTTTTATCCGATTTTTATCAAACTTGGTATGTATGTGTTTAATCAAATTCTAAATTTGATGGAATTATCGAATTTGCGTAGTGCGCATGCGCATTGCCAACTTTCTTATTTATTATCCGATTTTCATCAAACTTGGTATGTATGTGTATAATCCAATTCTAAATTTGATGGAAATATTGAATTTGCGTTGTGCGCATGCGCATTACCAACTTTCTTATTTCTTATCCGATTTTCACCAAACTTGGTATGTGTGTGTATAATTCAATTATAAATTGGATGAAAATATTGAATTTTTGTTGTGCGCATGCGCATTATCAACTTTCTTATTTCTTATCCGAATTTAATCAAACTTGGTATGTATGTGTATAATTCAATTATAAATTGTATGAAAACATTGAATTTTTGTTGTGCGCATGCGCATTATCAACTTTCTTATTTATTATCCGATTTTCATCAAACTTGGTATGTATGGTGTATAATCAAATACTAATTTTGATGGAATTATCGAATTTGAGTACTGCGCATGCGCATTGCCAACTTTCTTATTTCTTATCCCATTTTTATCAAACTTGGAATGTATGTGTATAATCCAATTCTAGATTTGATAGAAATATTGATTTTTTGTTGTGCGCATGCGCATTACCAACTTTCTTATTTCTTATCCGAATTTCACCAAACTTGGTATGTATGTGTTTAATCCAATTATAAATTCGATGGAAATATCGAATTTTTGTTGTGCGCATGCGCATTGCCAAATTTCTTATTTCTTCCCGGATTTCATCAAACTTGGTCTTTATTAATTGACAAAC
Source organism: Lottia gigantea (assembly GCF_000327385.1). NCBI lineage: Eukaryota > Metazoa > Mollusca > Gastropoda > Lottiidae > Lottia > Lottia gigantea. Next base: position 1,086,806 of record NW_008708645.1, on the reverse strand, counting down.
ATTCTTTCATTCCTAGTCAATATACTTTAAACTCCAAGCACTTTTGGACATTTGCATTTAGAGATGCAGAAAAATATAAACATCAATGTAATTGCAATAGACCATCTTCGTATGTACCTGAATGTCGTGACACGCCCTGCATCAGTACTGTTATTTTTTTTTTCGTCTACTACAGACCGTTTTTCTCGGCAACGGCAATAGGTACGAGAAAACGGACTTCATGGAGTTTTGTAACTCGTGGCTAATCACAGTTTAAATGTAAAACGACAATTTTCTGAGCAACATTACGCAACGTTGCAACAAACGGAAAATGGACTCTAGAGGGCGTGTTTATCAACCGATTTTGATCGGGTTTTCTGCATCGTATTTCTTGTAACAAGGGACAAATGATAGCAGTTGAAAATTTTCGATTTTCGAAAATTCGTTGCATACTTTTTTTGACGAAATTATTCAAAAAATACTATTTCGGTTATTACGTGGTGTAGACCGCCAGCATAGAGACATAACAGTACACATTCAAATTTTTTTTATCACTTCCGGTTTCGATGTTAGTACTTCCGGTGGTATCACTTCCGGTGGAATTGAGTATTACCAGACTTAATACAAACTTATTAAACTAAAAAAATCCGCACCGGAAGTAATATGTAGGCCGCCATTTTGGTTTGCCTTATTTTTCAGAAATTTCTATTTAGAGGCCATTTTTCATCCGATTTGCATAACTTTTGTGTTAAACGATACGTTTAATGTCTGTTTACAATCCTTAGGCAGTATAATTTTGATTTTCGGTTTTGCCTTTTTTGTACGAAAGGATGTTTTTTTTCTAAGTTTGAAGGCGTATATCTCATGACCTTGACCTTTGATGACCTTCATATTTATTATGATGATGATTTGTGACATTGTCTATCTGATGACCTTTTGACCTTTGGAGTCAGACAATTCTTTCCGATTTTACAGGAGTTTAAAAATGGACCATTTTGAGTCTTTGCAGTGCTATATCTCGGTCCCCAATAGAGATATGGCGATAATTCTTTCGATTGTGTAATGTAAAGATTCTGAGCTCTCCAGTGATATAAAACATGCATGCCTTACATGCAAATTCAAAACCCCATTCACTTAACATGGGACTATTATTAGATAAATCGGCTAATTAGATTAACCTGGCTGTCAACCCCAATATAAATCAAAGTTTAAGTAGTTTTAAAGACACCCTCCCTTTTATATTTCTTTAAAATGTTTTGTGTCCAGTTAAGCTATATAAATAGGTTCTAGGATGGATTGAACCGTGTTATACTGTAAGTTAAGCTTACGGAAGCACATTAAAGGCATACCCCCCACTTAATTTCCCAACTTTCTTATTTTTTATCCAAATTTCACCAAACTTGGTATGTATGTGTATAATCCAATTATAAATTTGATGGATATATCGAATTTGGGAAGTGCGCATGCGCATTACTAACTTTCTTATTTCTTATCCGAATTTCATCAAACTTGGTATGCATGTGTATAATCGAAATCTAAATTTGATGGATGTATCGAATTTGCGTAGTACGCATGCGCATTGCCAACTTTCTTATTTATTATCAGATTTTCGTCAAAATTGGTACGTATGTGTATAATCCAATTCTAAATTTGATGGAAATATTGAATTTTTGTTGTGCACATGCGCATTACCAACTTTCTTATTTCTTATCCGAATTTCACCAAACTTGGTATGTATGTGTACAATCCAATTCTAAATTTTATGGAAATATTGAATTTTTGTTGTGCGCATGCGCATTACAAACTTTCTTACTTCTTATCCAAATTTAATCAAACTTGCTATGTATGTGTATAATCCAATTATGAATTCAATGGAAATAACCAATATTTGTTGTGTGCATGCGCATTACCAATTTTCTTATTTCTTATCCGGATTTCATGAAACTTGGTCTTTATTAATTGACAAACATTCTTTTCTTCCTAGTCAATACACATTAAACTCTATGCACTTTTGGATATTTGAATTTAGAGATGCAGAAAAGTATTTACATGAATGTAATTGCAATAGACTATCTTCGTATGTACCTCAATGTCGTAACCCACCCTGTATCAGTACTGTTATTAGAACGGTTCTAGTTGCTTTGTTTTCGTTCTGGCTATTTTTTTTTTCATTCCGGGAGCTCAGTTCTCGGAAACAGCAACAAGTATGGAAAAACGGATTTCGCCGCACTTTCTAACTCGTGGCTAACTGCGTACTGAATGTAAAACGAAAATTTTCTGAGCAACATGAAGCGACGTTAGCAACAAACAGAAAGTGGGCTCTAGTGGGCGTAATTATCGACCGATTTTGCTCGGGTTTCCTTTATTCTACTTCTTATAACAATGGACACATGATGGCAGTTGAAAAAAAATTGATTTTCGCAAATTGGTTCGATACTTTTTTTGTCGAAATTAATCGAAATATGCTATTTCGGTTGCTATTTGTCGGATAGATTTGAAACTTATATAGTGTAGACAGTCAGCATGGGGGAATAAAAAAACGCATTCAAAATTTTTGCATCACTTCCGGTTTCGAAGTTAGTACTTCCGGTGACGTCACTTCCATTGGAATTGAGTTATGCCCAAACTATATATGCATGATATTAGTGTCATTAATAGAAACCTATTAAACTAAAAAAATACTTACCGGAAGTAATTATAAGGCCGCCATTTCGGATTGCCTCATTTTGCGAAAATTCCTATTCAGAAGCCATTTTTTATCCGATTTGTGTCATTTTTGTGTCAAACGATACTATAAATGTTTGTCTAAAATTCGTGGGAAGCAAAATTTTGACTTTCGGTTGTGCCTTTTTATACGAACGGATGTTTTTCTTTCAAAGTTTGAAGGCGTATATCTCGTGACCTTGACCTTTGATGACCTTCGTATTAACTGTGAACTTGTCTATCTGATGACCTTTTGACCTTCGGGGTCAGACAAATCTTTCCCATTTTATAGGGGTCTAAATATGGACCATTTTGAGCCTTTAAAGTACTATATCTCGGTCCCTAATAGAGATATGACAATAATTCTTTCGATTTTGTAATGTAGAGATTCTGAGCTTTCCATAGATATAATACATGCATACCTTACATGAAAATTCAAAACTCCATTCACTTAAGATGGGGCTATTATTAGATAAATCGGCTAATTAGATTAACCTGGCTGTCAACCCCAATAGGAATCAAAGTTTTAGTTGTTTAAAGATACCCTCTGTTTTATATTTGTTTTATATGACTGTTTTATGTCCAGTTGTGGTATATAAATAAGCTCTCGGGTGGATTGAACCATACTATACTATAAGTTTAGCTTACAGAAGCACATTAAAGGGATACCCCCACTTAATTTACCAACTTTCTTATTTCTTATCCGATTTTCATCAAACTTGGAATGTAAGTGTATAACCAAATTCTAAATTTGATGGAATTATCGAATTTTTGTTGTGCGCATGCGCATTTCCAACTTTCTTATTTTTTATCCGATTTTCATCAAACTTGGTATGTGTATAGTCCAAATCTAAATTTGATGGAAATATTGAATTTTTGTTGTGCGCATGCGCATTGCCAACTTTCTTATTTTTTATCCGATTTTCATCAAACTTGGCATGTATGTGTATAACCCAATTCTAAATTTGAGGGAAATATTGAATTTTTGTTGTGCGCTTGCGCATTGCCAACTTTCTTATTTCTTATCCGAATTTCACTAAACTTGGTATATATGTGTATAATCCAATTCTAAATTTGATGAAAATTACCAACTTTCTTATTTCTTTTCCGAATTTAATCAAACTTGCTATGTATGTGTATTTTCCAACTATAAATTCAATGGAAATAACCAATATTTGTTGTGCGCATGCGCAAGTCAATATACATTAAACTCTAGGCACTTTTGGATATTTGAATTTAGAGATGCAGAAAAGTATTTACATCAATGTAATTGCAATAGACTATCTTCGTATGTACCTGAATGTCGTAACACGCCCTGCATCAGTACTGTTATTAGAACAGTTCTAGTTGCAGGGCGTTCGGAAGCGAACGCCCTGCTTTGTTTTCGTATTGATTTTTTTTTTTTTTTTTTTCGTCCACGGCACGCCGGTTTTCTCGGAAACGGCAACAGGTACGAGAAAACGGGCTTCGTGGCATTTCGTAACTCGTGGCTAATCCCAGCTTAAATGTAAAACGAAAATTTTCTGAGCAACATTACGCAAAATTGCAACAAACGGAAAATGGACTCTAGAGGGCATGTTTATCAACCGATTTTGATCGGGTTTTCTGCATCCTATTTCTTGTAACAATGGACAAATGATAGCAGTTGAAAATTTTCGATTTTCGAAAATTCGTTCATTACTTTTTTTGCCGTAATTAATCAGAAAATACTATTTCGGTTGTAGTTTGGTGGATTGACTTGAAACTCACATGGTGTAGACTGCCAGCTTAGTGGAATAAAAGCACTTCCGGTTTCGATGTTAGTACTTCCGGTGGTATCACTTGCGGTGAAATTGAGTTATGTCCAAAATAAAATATGCATTATATTACCAGCCTTAATACAAACTTATTTAACTAAAAAAAATCGCACCGGAAGTAACATGTAGGCCGCCATTTTGGTTTGCCTCATTTTCCAGAAATTGCTATTCAGAGGCCATTTATCATCCGATTTGCATAACTTTTGTGTCATACAATTCGTTAAATGTCTGTCTACAAAAAATGGGAAGCATAATTTTGAATTTCGGTTTTGCCTTTTTTGTACGACCTGATGTTTTTTTTCAAAGTTTGAAGGCTTATAACTCATGACCTTGACCTTTGATGACTTTTATATTGACCATAGTGATAAAGGCTGCCCTTGACCTTCTCGTGACCTTTTGACCTTTGGGGTCAAACAACAACTTCTGATTTTATAGGGGTCTAAATATGGTCAATTTGGTCAAACCCTCCCTTCCCGAAACCTAATTGATTTAGCGCCATACCACTTTCAGATTATTAATGCACTTAATAAATGGTTTCAATTCATGTGACATTTGATGATGTCAAAGTCACAATAAAGGAAATGTTGCGATTTCCTTAAAACTTTGAACACGTCTATCAAAGGAACTTGGCCTCGGATGACGTTGATATTTACATTAATGTTTACTAATGACTTCAGCTTTTACATGATGCTAATATTTTTTGTGTCCGACACGTGGTTTCGGTTTTATGGGTGTCACTGAAAGTTGAGTTTGCATCTTTAAAGCGTCCTCACGTGTGCCCTATTAGAGGTAGAGCAATAATTCTTTCGGTTTCAAAATGCTGAGATCCTGCGCTTTCCAATGATATATAACATGCATGCCTTACATGCAAATTCAAAACCCCATTCACTTAACATGGGGTTATTATTAGATAAATCGACTAATTAGATTAACCTGGCTGTCAACCCCAATAGAAATCAAATTTTTAATTTGATGTTTTTATCGAATTATTCATATAACGTTGTGGTATTAAATGTAAATCGGTTAACTAGATGTCAATATAGATAAATTCTCCCAAATTTCTATCAGAAATGCACAATGTCAAGTTTGCGCATTTAAGGACGTTCTGGGATGGATTAAAAGTTGTCATGCTGCAACTTGAGCTTACTGAAGCACACAGGAACCACGCCCACGGCTGAATGAACTCGATTTTTTTCCTAAAACTTGGTATATACTTGTAAATTCGATTTGTTATTTGTAGGAAAATATCGATTTGTGCAATGCGCATTACCAATTTTCTTATTTCTTATCCGAATTTCTTCAAACTTGGTATATATGTGTATAATCAAATTCTAAATTTGATGGAAATATTGAATTTTTGATGCGTGCTTGCGCATTACCAACTTATTTCTTATCCGAATTTCATCAAACGTGGTATGTATGTGTATAATCCAATTCTAAATTACCAGCTTTCTCATTTCTTATCCAAAGTAAATTGAAGACATGAGTTCATTCTATAGTTTAGAGATAAGTTTTGAGTATGACCCTTTTTAGATGCTCTTACTACGACGCATAGTAAATTTCTTCAACATTTTTTAGTTTAATCAAAACTTTATCCGTATCCATATCCGTATCCATATCCGTATCCATGTATTTGACGCAGAGCGACACATTTGACGAATTTACCATACGTTTGATATATGCTTGCTTAATCACAAATGTGTGACAGGGCCTTTACTTGGGTTGTTTTGATAGTAAGATTAGATAGACAAGTGTAAATCAAAATTAATCATCGGGCAATCTTGAACTGACTGCGATCGTGTCCTCTAGTACAGAAATGTGGAAATCACTTAGAAATTAGACATTGTTAAAGACAAGTGGTGATTTAACAGATTATACTTGTGTAGTCTAAATCATTATTAATAGACCAAAGATAAAAAAAATGGAGTGTACACACCCCATTACATACTATACTCGACCCTTCCAATATACACAGAATTTCTTATCACACCCTTCATTCCTTTTCGAATTAAAAGAACGTGGACAAGTATATACACATTTAAAGATAGTGTTGCCTTACTATCTCAGTTTTAAAGTGAACTTGACACTGGTTTTCTGAGCTGATATTGTATATTCTGTGAACATAATTCCACAGCAAGTGTGGTCCATATTCATTTTTATGAAACACCTTATGCAAATTTATAGACAATAGATCCTTCTATATCACCGTTTTAAAGTGAACCTGATACTGGATATTGCTTACTCAGCTGATATTGTATTTTCGTGAATTCAATTTCACAGACAGTGTAAAATATTATTTTTATGCCAAACTTATATGCACATTTATAGCCAAAATTGTGTTCTTAAAATGAGTATATACAAGTTTATCAAATTTCACAGACTGTGTATGTAACTATAAACGGTGTATTCCTACTTTTCAATTTTGTCGTGATCATTATTGTCAGTCATTTAACAATTATTCGAAACATTTCGCGTACCGAACACAACTGTGTCATTGTGATATTAGGATTAGACATAAACCAACTTTAGGTAAGTTTGTTAATTGCAGTGCTTCGAACGCACTGCATTGTTTTGCAAATGACTATTTTTTTTTTTTTTTTTTTTTTTTTGTCTACTTCTGGTCACGCTCCCCAGCCAAAACTGCACATGTCACACATTGTCTGACACTATTATTTTTTATACTTAGCGTGTAGCGTGTCGCTACTGTTTAAATGTAAAATGACGCATTTTCTTCCAACCGGAAATGACGTATGACGTTAACCATTCATTACGTATTTCGAATTACTGCTCTAATTCTGCATCTATTTTGACAGTAATTTTTGTTTTGTTCATTACTTCAAACCAATGTCTAAAAGATAGCACTTTATAAAATTTCAGATTTTGACTTTTGTCGCTGACTTTTTTTGTTTTAATTTTAGCGTTTTTTTCAACTTCTACAATTTTATTTCAATCGGTCTAAAAATTTAATAGTAGATAAGAATTTTGATTCCTGACAAAAATCTATTTTCAAAATTTCGATATCACTTCCGGTTTTGACGTCATTCGCCTCTAAACTTGAAATTTCAACTTCTGGAATTTTGTAGGTATTTGAAAAATTCTTTTTGAAATTAGTTAAAATTGTCCCTATAACAATTTTGGAATGAAAAAATTTGAACCGGAAGTAACGTGTTAGACGCCATCTTGATGTGACCAATTTTTGTAAAAATCGATATTAAGCTTCAGGGGTAAATCTGATTTGTGCGATTCTGGTGTCTAAAGAATCTGCAATCGATTGCTAAGAAAACTTAGGAAGCCGATTTTTGAATTTTGGATTCGTATTTTTTTTATTTCCGGTTTTATGTTTTCAGTAATTGTCAAAAACATTAAGGCTCATATCTAGTGACTTTGACCTTTGGTGACCTTGTGACCTGAACAAAAGTTGTTGCCCCTTACGAGATATATCCGTTGATATCCTCACTTTTGTTGTGCATTGTTAACTTCCGGTTCCACAGCCATTGGAATATCACGATTTTTAACTTTGAAGAGTTCTGTCACCTGACCTAATTAACATACGACAAAACTTCTTATATATTTTCTGAGTGCATAAAATCTCCTTTTTGGTGATATATCACACTTGATATTTTGATCAAAATTGCGCGTTTTAAAAATCGAAAATTTTGTACCGACTTCTGTAGTAACTGTGCGTAAAATCACGGTGTCTATAATTTACCGACAGTCACCGTTGCCCTAAAAAAAAAGTTTAACTACGAATATCTCATGATCTAATGATTGTAAAGACTTGAAATTTTGAACATTATTTAACAATGTACACATCATAACAGACAAATTAAAATTTTTGAAGTGGGCGTGGCACATCCGGTGTGCATTTACCTTTACCTGAAATATTTGCAATTGTTATAACTCTCATATTTTTCAATTGTCACCCTAGAAATTTTGCATGAAAATAGATCACTGCTTAGGACAATTTGTGATAAGATTACAGTTGTTTGCATTCTTTCCTTTAAAAAGAGAATAGGTTTAATAATTTTATAAATTTTCATTTTTGATCTTTAGCATGAATGACCTTGACCTTTGCATGGTCAAGGGTCATTGACTAAGGATGACCATTCTTACTTTGATCTTTGATGTCCGATATATACTTCCGGTTTTGCAGACGTCCAAAACAGCAATTTTTGAAACTTCAAAGGCTCATATTACTTTTATTTGACATTTGTTGACCTTTTGACCTGAACAAAAGTTGTTGCCCCTTACGAGATATATCCGATAATATCTTCACTTTTGTTGTGCATTGTTAATTTCCGGTTCTACAGCAATTTGAAAATCGCGATTTTTAACTTTGAAGAGCTCCGTCACGTGACCTAATTAACAGATAACAAAATTTCCTATATATTCTTAGAGTGCACGATCTCTCCTTTTTGGCGATATATCACACTTGATATTTTGATCAAAATTGCGCGTTTTAAAAATTGAACATTTTGTACTGACTTCTATAGTAACTGTGCGTAAAATCACCGTGTCTATAATTTACCGAGAGTCACCGTTGCCCAAAAAAAAAGTTTAACTACGAATATCTCATGATCTAATGATTGTAAAGACTTGAAATTTTGAACATTATTTAACAATGTAGACATCATCACAGACAAATTAAAATTTTTGAAGTGGGCGTTGCACATTCGGTGGGCATTTACCTTTACCTGAAATATTTGCAATTGTCATAACTCGCAAACTTTGCAAATTCATCCTAGAAATTTTGCATGAAAATAGATCACTGCTTAGGACAATTTGTGATAAGATTAAAGTTGTTTGATTTTAAAAAATTTTATTTTTGAACTTTAACGTAAATGACCTTGACCTTTGCATGGTCAAAGGTCATTGATCTAAGATGACCATTCTTACTTTGATTTTTGATGTGCAACATATACTTCCGGTTTTACAGACAATTTTCGAAACTTCAAAGGCTCATATTACTTTTATTTAACCTTTGTTGACCTTTTGACCTGAACAAAGGTTTTTGCCCATTACGAGATATATCCGATAATATTTTCACTTTTGTCGTGCTCCGTTAACTTCCGGTTCTACAGCCAATTGAAAATCGCGATTTTTAACTTTAAAAAAAGGTCTATCACGTGACCTAATTTACATAAGCGAAAATTTATCTTTTGTCCTTATTACACGCAATCTATTCTTTCAAATGATATATAATACTTGGTATTTTGATTAAAATTGAATTTGAAAATTTTGTATTGACTTCTATAGTAACTTTGCGTAATTTTAACGGTTTCTATAATCCACCGACAGTCACCGTTGCCTCAAAAAAACTTTTAACTACGAATATCTCATGATCTAATGATTGTAAACACTTGAAATTTTGAACATTATTTGACACTGTACACATTATTACCGACATAACAAAATTTTTGCAGTGGGCGTGGCAAATCCGGGTTACTTTTACCTTTACCATAAATAATTCAAATTGTTATAACTCGAAAAGTTTTTTACCATCGAAATTTTACAAAAAATCAAAGCACTATTTGGGACAATATCTGATAGAGTTACATTTTGTTTAGGCCTTTTACTTTAAAAAAGGGAATAGGATTTACAGTTCATAAAATTTTGATATTTTGACCATTTACATGCATAATCTTGGTCTTTAGAAGGTCAAAAGTTATTGATCTACGATATCCATTCATACTTTTATCTTTGATGTCCGACATATATTTTCGCTTTTACAAACGTCCCAAAACAGCAATTTTCAACACTTTTAAGGCTTATATTCTCTTTTATTTGACCTCTGTTGACCTCTTGGCCGAAACACAAATTATTGTACCTTTCCAAAAATATTTTCATTTTTGTTGTGCGAATTGAACTTTTAACTTTACAGCTATTTGAAAATTCGACTTTTTACTACCGAATGTTAACACCTTTTAGTACCGAATGGTATCAAATTCATGCGTCTTTTCACTACCGAACGGTAAACGGTTTAAACGATTTTTTCTACTATTGAACGTTTACATGCATTTCTTTCCGGTAAGAAATCCCATTGTGACTTTAAAATGCAACGTTTTATCTCAGGTTGGATGCGCACTGCTTCGGTACCGTTATAACGGTTCTAGTTATATTTGGGTCTACATCCACAATATTTCTTTGTAAATTAATCATTCGTATAGTTATCGACGGCTCTTCATAATAAATCGCATAAATTATTAACCACAACCCGAAATTGATTAATCATTTATTATAACAATTATTAATATACATAATGTAAATATAAGAACTTAAGTTAAGCTCCCTAGTTAAAAATTAGTCATCTAACAAACTGTATTTTGTAATAATACGTACTATCACAGCAGTTAATAATGACAAAATGATAATATGACAACCATTTGATCGAGCCTGCCTGTCCTATTATTATATGTAAATCCAACAAATTATGTCCCATTTCATGGCTTAACAACTTCGTCCAGTTACAGATTTTGAATAAAATATAGTAGATTCGTAAGGCTGAATTTAAGATTGATTTTGGTGCTTGACCAAGCAGATGATTGATCATATAAAATAATATTACATTAAGCCAAACCGCTTTTTATTCAACATTTATGAATGATATTTAAAAACAAAACGTTGACAAGTTCACGATCTTTGATACAATAATGAAAGCTTATGTTGTATACCTGATAACATTTGAAATTATGATTATTTATAGTTGGAGTTAATGTAGAGTTGGGCGATATTAAGATATTATTGAGAAAAAAAACGGTATGAGATATGGCATTTTCCTATACCGGTATACCGATCTTTGTTGATACCAGGTGTAAAAAGACTAATCGCAGCTTACTTGTTCAGTATATTATGATACTCAAATTTTCAAATGTGTCTCTCCCAATAGATACAGCATTGTACTTTTGAATTATAAGACAAAAAAGTAGCAGTGGGTATATATTCCTGCAGTTTTTGTGAATTAGAAGTCTTACTCCGAAACAAGATATTACTTTCTGCTTTTATTTTCTCAAAGTAAGTTTACAGATCGTAAATGCATACAGTTATTTCTATCGATTACTGAGAATTTTTTAAGTGGATGCAAATTTACTAAAATAGTGCACAAACGGAAAAAGAGCGTGACACTATTCGTGGAGAAATTTTCAGAATATGGAAGGATACGCATTTATGATACGATGATAAAATTATTTGATTTAAAAGCTTATTTTCCCAGATAAAATATAATGGTTGGTGATATGGTAATAGGTGAAATAACCTTTTCTATACTATGATAGCTTAAAGCTGTTGCATTATTTTTCAGAGAGAAGAATAAACTAAAGTAACAGTATTGTTACCTATATCGGTACCTAATCTAATGATACTAACCGAGTCAGTAGTTGGCACACTATTGTTTTGAGAATAGCCGAAGAGAACAAACTCGGCTTGTAAAGTTAGTGGCTACAATACTTTACGTTGAAGCAATCTAGCCAAATTCAGTACGTGGCACTACTGTCTTAAGTAAGAATTGCCATTCGGTGGATTCGGCGGTCCTCTGCCTTAGGAATATCCGGTACAAAAACAAAAAAGTACATGTAACTATGAACAAAACAAACTTGTAACTATAAACCTAACGACCTTGTACCTAGAATCCAAACGATCTTGAATGAAAATAGAATAGAAACACTCTAGAGAACTAACTTATTACTACAATCTTAACTATTTACCTAGCATTACCAAACATTTAACGTAAGCTAATATCATATGCCCGATATTAATATCTCTTTACAATTTGCAACTGCTTACAATACTTGATACTTTTTAAAGACCTCATTCATCCGCATTTCATTAGATTATAGAAGGAACAGTTTTAATTTCAACCATAAGATATATAACAATGGGGCGTAAAAGAAAGTACCACTACACCAACATAGCCAACCTTAAAAATCATAAAGTTGAAAAAATAAATGAAAAGGACACCAGAAAAAGCGTGTATCGACCAGTTCTAAGCAAATACAGTCAAAAAAATCTGATGTAAATGCATACAGTTGTAACCAAATCGAAAATGAAGATATTGAATTTAAAGATGCACAAATGTGTATATCTGGTTCCTATAACCAAGGAAATATAAAAAAATATTCCAATGACGATGGCAAACAATGTGTGACTAATTCTTTAAGGGCCCTTGTTTATACCAAAATAATCAATATTAGATCATGGACAAGTGCTACATTAAATAGAATATTAGATTTAGGGAATGAGTGTTATAGGCATATCCAAACTTTACCACATATCCAACACGAGTACCTACTTGTTACCAAACTGCTGAAAACTGTAAAAATTGAAGGAAGATGTTTTGAGGTAGATATCGACGGTTATTCTCAAGCTGGATTATTAATACAATCAAGCGATAATTTCGATCTTTCTTTATATGAAGCTCTGTGTGAATGTTTAGCAATCTTTGAAGCATGCTTTATAACATTTAAAAACAATACATTTGTTATAATAAAGCAAGATGATAAATATTTGGTATTTGATGCTCATGCAAGGGACAATCACGGAATGGTAAATGAATTTGGAACTAGTATATTGATTGAATATTGTGATATAATGGATGTTTATATGCATTGTTTACATCTTAGCCAATCTATGATGTGTAGTGATCAAGAACAATATGAAATAACAGGAATTAATGTTCATAACTTAATAAAATTGGAAAATAATACAAATAAGATTCAGCCGAGAATTCTTGAAATTAACTCTGATGATGTAAACTCTAATTTAATTAGAGATGAAGATATTAGTATAACGAATCTAACTAAAACTGCTTTTGTATTTGAACCACTTACCCACAGTAAAAGAGTGCAGCAACTATTCCAATTATCGGCTACAGAAACAAATTCATATCCGCAAATGGAGAAATGTACTTTAACGAATCCAACTCAATTTGTATCTATCAAAGGAGACGGTAATTGTTTCTTCAGAAGTATATCATATTCTTTAACCGGTAGTGAAGAATTTCATGGCAAAATAAGAATAGCTATTGTAGAATACATGAGATCAAACAATGAACATTATGTAAGCTTACTACCACGAAGATATGAAATGGAAATATTTGCAGCTGCTGATTTATTGCAAACGGACATATATACATTTTCTGATGAGAAATGGCTAAAGATACCTGTTTTGCACTCAACTATTAAATATACACCAGAAGCTATTTATCTAAACCACAAAGACGGTAATCATTATGAAGTTGTTAAAAATGTGTAATAATAATGTTGGGAATTATAATCTGATAGCTATTGACAAAAACAAACAATACAATCATGAAAACCTAACACAAAAGGTCAGAAAAAGAAAACGTAGAGGTCATAATTGGTCACGTAGAAAAAGTGAAGTTCAATATGAACACAAAAATATATAGAAAAATGCAGGAAATAATAAATATTATGGAGGCAGAAGAATGAAACAAATTAATTATCTAAAAAAAAGAAGAAAACAATTATATAGGCTAAATAAGACAGATAAGAAGCTTCAAGAGAAATATCAAATTAGACTTAAGTATGAACTGAAAAAAAAATACATATCTTATTTAAAATTTAGACTACGTCAGAAGTATAAGCGTGAATTACAGGCAAAACTTAAACATAAGTATCGGAAGGAATTACAACAAAAACTTAAACAAAAATATATAATAAAATTAGTGAAAAAGCTAAAATGCAAATATGCAAATGAATTGAAACTGAAGCTTAAACAGAGATATTTACATGAATTAAAAACGAAATTGAAAAAAAAGTACCAAGAAATATATAAAGGACAATTAAAACGCAAATATCGAACAGATAATACATTTAGGAAAAGAGCGAAACAAAGGGGTATTCATAAGTATAAAGTAGACATTACGTACAGAACTATGTTAAAGGAATCGAACAAAATCCGAAGAGAAGAAAAAAGGAGAACTACAAATAACATTACCAATGCTTTAGAAAAATTTAAGAAAGACAGTTCCGAAGGACCAATCTATGTATGTTGTATTTGCAACCGATTATTATTTAAGAATCAAGTTAAAGAATGTAACGAGGAATTATATGAACACAAATCCAAGAGAATTCAAATGATAGCTAAAAAGTGTATAACCAAGACTTACCTTCATGAGTGCAATAACCAATGCCAAGACAGATGCACTTATTCTGATAATTATAAATCGCTATGGATATGTTTTACATGCTATAGAAAAATTTTACAAGGTAAAATACCAGCAGATGGGGGAATTTCTCTTGAAGGCTCTTATAGTGGGCATGAACTATCTTGCTTGCTCGATTGCTGGTTGTATTAAACGGGACAACAAAGGGGGCTATGCCTACATTATGATGAATATTTAGTCCTATAGGTCTTGCTGTCTTCAATGTCTCAATCCAATGGACTTCCCTAGATTGACGGAATTCAAGTTAGCTATCTTTTGTGTGGGAATAAACTTAAGTCCACGGTCTAAGATTGAATGCTGAAGGGGTGTGAGAATTTTGCGGCTCAAGTTAACTACAGTTTGGCCTAGTGGTGGCCTCTCAGTATTTTTATCCCCAGTAATTAGTTTAAAGACTTACTCGATGCTTGAAGCTGGTGTATCCAAAACAAATAGATGCTGTTTGCTGTTTCTGGAGACCAATGAAGATTATCAACTGTTTCGAATTCTTCTTCGTAGGGTGGTAAGATTGTTGCGCTGTTGATACTGGACTCCATCATCATGTTGTTGAGAGTGCTGAGGTTCTGTTGTGCTTTCTTCGAGATTTTATTTGAAATGGGTATACATGTGAAGAGGATCTTGGAGTTTGGGAAGGTTTTGTTGGCTGTGGCGATTAATTTCTGGGCTTGGTTAAAGGAGGTCTTTGGTATCTGATCACGGTTGTTGAGGCCTACATGAAGAATAATGGTAGTAGGTTTGGGATCATGGTCGTATGATTCCAGGATTGACTGTGTGTGATGGATTTGGGCACCGGGGTAAGAATGTATTTCGGTGTCTGAACTGGTTTTGGTAATTCGATTCAGGTTAGATGATCCAATTATTAAGGTAGATTTCTTTAGAGCAGGTAGTTTCCATAATGATTTGTCCTTGATTTGGTGATAATACGGTTTGGTAGCGGATATAATGGTCGTCGACGGTGTGATTGGTACTGGTTTGGTAGTTGTTAGAATTGTAGCATTGGGAACGGACTGGGATCTGGTTCGAGGGGGGGAAGGTCTGGATCCACGTCTCGACTTGGATGGAGACCGAGGGGTGGTTTGCTGGTCCAAAAACGCACAGAAGGAAGAAAGGTTGGCGGATCCTGGATCACGTGGTGAAGATTCAGATGGCGTGGAAGGGGAAGACGAGTCTGAAAGTGAAAAGAGAAGGGGTGAGAAGAGAGCGTTTACCTATGTCTGCTGGACTAGGAGTAGGTGAACTTCGGGCTCGTTTAGGAGTTTGGTTCGGCAGCGTGGTGGCTCTAGATGGTGCAGGTGTAGTGTCCATTTCAGTTGGTAGAGATATGGTTACTCTGGTTTTTGTTTCGTTGATTGTTTGGTAGAATTTGGAGATTACAGCTTAAGTGAGACGTTTCCCATAGGAGCGACGGGCCCAGGACAGGGCATGAGAAACGATGCGGTCGACGGCAGGTGATGATAAAGACTTGGTACGAATGGTGGTCAGCTTCTCTTGAAGTGTGGTTTGGTAATGGTCGATCAGGACCTGCGTAACCTTACAGAGCCATGTCCGATTGAGGGATCTAATATTCGCGTCGACAGCTGATGTTTTCATTGCTGGACGGATAAAACTATCCAACTCAGAGGCTTTGCGTTTGAAGGTAAACGCTGGTTGGCCTTGCTGTTGAAGGGTAAGGATTGCCAAATGATGGAGGCACTGCAAAATTTGGAAGAACACCTTCAAAAGGGTTCTTCCTCCTTATGAGTGGGGACTGGTTGGCGTCGGTGGGCTGGTAGTCGTTTCTGTTGTTGGTCAGGTCGATGGTTACCTCTTGATTGGTAGGCTGTGTTGTAGGTAGGTCGGCGATGGGGTGGAATATAGCTGGATTGGTAGGTGGTAGAGGTCGATGGAAGACAGGGCCGTTGTAGGGTACGTGATATTGGTTTGGTTGACGATTAGTGTTTCTATGTCTGGCTTCTTGCCAGTGGTTGTTGTAGTTGGAGAGCATAATGAAAATAACTTGGAGTTTGAAGGGAATGTACAGCGGATGTAACAGGAGGAAACTGTATATGCTAGCGTGAAAATGTTGGGATCAAATTATGCAAATAAGTCAAACTGGGTTATAAAGTAAGATGAAAAATGCAAAAAAATATATATTTAGGTGATAAATAACGCTAACAATAATGTGAAAAATTATAACAAGTAAAACAAAAACTTACGCAATTGACACGAACCGGTTTTCGAAATATTATCCTTTTTCAAGTGTCGAGGAATATTGTACATATTTGCTTCAGTGTTCCTTGTTTGATTTGTTAAACAATTTCATGTTTAAGGGGCCGGTATGATACGGCAGAACGTGTAAGCCCATGTAGACCTATTTGTATAAAACGAACGCAACCCTAATTTAACGATGAAGACAAAACGAACTTGCAACTTTCTTTAATAATAACGCCGCCATTGTTTTTACAGATAAATCAATAGAACGCATACATAACGCCCCATATCCCCTCATAAGTTGTAAGTTTTAGTCCCAAATATGTATATTAATAACGCAAAACGCATAGAGTATGACTATAGTGAAGGTCAATTGCTAGCTTAACTAACGTATTAACGTAAATAACTAACGTGTTTGTCATTGTATCGTAGACCGTGGGCCTAGGCCTACTTGGTGTCTGTAATTTGCACGTCATGTCAGCTTATTTATTAACCAAAGGCATTGGTGTTATATTTACGTTTATGAGTAAACACTATCTTATAAATCCTTATTGTATTTTCAGCTAAACCGTGTAGTAGTGTATAATCGTGTAGGCTACTGTAGAAACGATTAACGTCAACATGTGGTCGTGTAGGCCTACGCTATAATCAACTCAACGTTTGTCATATATTGTCTTGTAAACGTATTAAAACTGTATTTACACGTGTGTGGAACTGATGGGAATAAACATTTCAATTATGAACGGTATTTCAATGGCGTAAACGTGGGGTAACGTTCCCCGAGTAGAGTGGGCGTTGCTTGCAGCAACAGTAAATAAAAACCGCCAGGTTCCTCTGAAACTTTTAAACCTCACCTCCAATCATCTTACAATTAGTAAAGGAACAAGACTTGTTTATTATACTGTAATAGATGATACATATTCAATTTTTCCTCATGAAACTAGTCTGGAGAGTACAGATCCCGAGACTTCGGATTCTTTTCAATTGAATTGATACTTTGTCACCTACAGATAATTTTTTTTTATCAAACATCGATTTTACGAGAACTGATGTGGAACCTGATGAACTTAAGACTTTACAGTTATTTTTGAGTGATAACAAGGATCTTTTCAGTACGCCTTCAACTCCAGAGTTAGGTCTGACAACGTTAGTAAAACATAAAATCCATTTAAAGGAGGATACAGCTCCAAAGTACCAGCGTCCTTACAAACTCCCACCTGACAAGAAAGAAGTCTTGCGTCATCAGTTAGACGAACTTCTCCGGCAAGGTGTTATTTCGCCTGTTGCTGCCATTGAAGATCTTCCAATTACCAGTCCTGTTGTTTTGGTGTCGAAACGAACAGTTAACAAGTCTCAACCAGCTTCGAAGGAGAATAGTTTATCTTCATTTGTGTCGATTTCCGGTATCTAAATTCTCACACAAAAGACTTTAATTATTCAATTCCAGATCTTCAAGAGCTCACTGAATCTTTTTCTACAGCACCCCCTATTACATAACGTCTATTGATTTAACTAGTGGATTTTTCCAGATGGGTCTAGATGAAGACTCCTCAAAGTATACTGCTTTCACTACATGTTTTGGAACATTTAAATTTAAGCGTCTTCCCATGGGTCTTAAAACTTCTCCGAACAGTTTCCAGTTACTTATGGATAAGGTTTTTAATGGTCTTACGTTTTCATCAGTGTTATGTTACCTCGATGATGTTTTAATCTATAGTGCTACATTTGAGAAACATTGAAGTGATTTGCAACAAGTGTTGGACAGGCTACGTCAAGCGGGACTAAAGTTAAATCCGAAGAAGTGTTTCTTCGCCCAATCCAAATGTTTATATTTAGGACATGAAATTCGCGAGATGGTATCAAAGCTCCTGATTCTCAGATCAAAGCGATCCAGAATTTTCCTTCTCCGCAATCTGTAAAAGACTTACGCAGGTTTTTAGGCATGGTAAATTGGTTTAGACGATTCCTACCTAATTATAGTGCCTTAGTACAACCATTGAATTTCCTTTTGAAGAAAGATGTTTCTTTTAGATGGGAAGCTATGCATCAAACTATTTTTGAAAAGTTGAAGGACATGCTAGTAAACGCGCCTATTTTAGCTTTTCCCAGATATGATATTCCTTTTACACTTAGTGTTGACACTTCTTCCAAAGGAATTGGTTACATGTTATGCATACCTTACTTGCAAATTCAAAACTCCATTCACTTAACATGGGGTTATTATTAGATAAATCGGCTAATTAGATTAACCTGGCTGTCAACCCCAACAGAAATCAAATTTTAAGTTGTTTTAAAGATACCCTCCCTTTTATATTTCTTAAAAATGATCTTGTTATGGTATAAAATTAAGCCCTCGGGTGGATTGAATCATGTCATATTTTAATTTAAGCTCACGGCAGCATATAGAAGGTATACCTCCACTTGATTTACCAACTTTCTCATTTCTTATCCGATTTTCATCAAACTTGGTATGTATGTGTATAATTAAATTCTAGATTTGGTGGAACTATCGAATTTGCGTAGTGCGCATGCGCATTGCCAACTTTCTTATTTACTATCCGATTTTCATCAAACTTGGTATGTATGTGTATAATCAAATTCTAAATTTAATGGAATTATCGAATTTGCGTCGTGCGCATGCGCATTGCCAACTTTCTTATTTACTATCCGATTTTCATCAAACTTGGTATGTATGTGTATAATCAAATTCTAAATTTGATGGAATTATCGAATTTGAGTAGTGAGCATGCGCATTACCAACTTTCTTATTTCTTATCCGATTTTCACCAAACTTGGTATGTATGTGTATAATTAAATTCTAGATTTGATGGAACTATCGAATTTGCGTAGTGCGCATTCGCATTGCCAACTTTCTTATTTACTATCCGATTTTCATCAAACTTGGTATGTATGTGTATAATCAAATTCCAAATTTCCAAGTGCGAAGAAATTCGTAGCGACAATGGCACTAACTTTTGTTAGACTAGAAATTAACAAATGGAACCAGAATCAAATCAACAACGAACTATTACAACGCAACATTAAGTGGACATTCAATCCTCCCGCGGCTAGTCACCATGGAGGTATTTGGGAACGTCAGATTAGGACAATAAGAAAGGTTCTCAACGCAATACTTTCTGTAAATAGTCACCCAACTTTAAGTGAAGAATCATTTCGCACATTAATGTGTGAGGTAGAGGCAATTGTTAATAGCCGCCCTTTAACTTTCACATCTGATGATCCTAACGACTTAGATCCCTTAACCCCAAACCAGTTGTTGACAATGCGTTCTAAATGGTTACTTCCCATTAGAATTTCAGAAAGAAGATGTTTTTGCACGTAAATCTTGGAAACAAGTTCAGTATTTAGCTGATAGTTTTTCGCAACGTTGGCGTAAGGAATATTTGTCAACTCTGCAAGAGCGTGTTAAGTGGTCTAAGCCTCAATGTAATCTAAGTATAAATGACATTGTGCTAGTTGTAGATGAAAACGTCCATAGAAATCAATGGTGTATGGGTCGTGTATTAGAAACTGTTTGTGACGCAAAAGGTTTCATTCGTAGCGCAACTGTTAAAACTCAAAATTCTGTCATTCGTAGACCAATTGCTAAATTAGTTCTATTGGTGTCTTAAATTGGTTATAGTTTGTCTCGTACCATTTTGATATTATAAGTTACATTTAAGTAATAGTTTTTGTACATATTTCCTTCAGTGTTCTGCCTTGTTTGATTTGTTAAACAATTTCATGTTTAAGGGGCCGGTATGATACGGCAGAACGTGTAAGCCCATGTAGGCCTATTTGTATAAAACGAACGCAACCCTAATTTAACGATGAAGACAAAACGAACTTGCAACTTTCTTTAATAATAACGCCGCCATTGTTTTTACAGATAAATCAATAGAACGCATACATAACGCCCCATATCCCCTCATAAGTTGTAAGTTTTAGTCCCAAATATGTATATTAATAACGCAAAACGCATAGAGTATGACTATAATGAAGGTCAATTGCTAACTTAACGTATTAACGTAAATAACTAACGTGTTTGTCATTGTATCGTAGACCGTGGACCTAGGCCTACTTGGTGTCTGTAATTTGCACGTCATGTCAGCTTATTTATTAACCAAAGGCATTGGTGTTATATTTACGTTTATGAGTAAACACTATCTTATAAATCCTTATTGTATTTTCAGCTAAACCGTGTAGTCGTGTAGTCGTGTATAATCGTGTAGGCTACTGTAGAAACGATTAACGTCGTGTAGGCCTACGCTATAATCAACTCAACGTTTGTCATATATTGTCTTGTAAACGTATTAAAACTGTATTTACACGTGTGTGGAACTGATGGGAATAAACATTTCAATTATGAACGGTGTTTCAATGGCGTAAACGTGGGGTAACGTTCCCCGAGTAGAGTGGGCGTTGCTTGCAGCAACAGTAAATAAAAACCGCCAGGTTCCTCTGAAACTTTTAAACCTCACCTCCAATCATCTTACAATTAGTAAAGGAACAAGACTTGCTTATTTTACTGTAATAGATGATACATATTCAATTTTTCCTCATGAAACTAGTCTGGAGAGTACAGATCCCGAGACTTCGGATTCTTTTCTTTTCAGAGAATCCGAGTTGACTTTGAAAAAGGCTATAGATGTGTGTAGGGCTCAAGAGATGAGTACAAAACAGTTAAAGCAACTAAAAGGGTCAGAAGAACAAGCAGTAGCTGCAATACGTAAGTTCAACAGTAGGCCCACCGTTAAAAAATTCAACAAATACAGTAAGAATGAACAACAAATCACGGACAATCAAAATTCTGACAGCACTATGAACAGCAAACCGTGTCGGAATTGTGCAAGAAAACACACGAAAGGAAACTGTCCTGCATTTGGAAAAGTGTGTCATAGTTGCCAGAAAAAGAACCATTTTGCCAGTTGTTGTTTATCTACTAAAGGACCATACACATCCAAGAAAATTCACACCGTAGAAGTACCACATGATTACGACTCAGAAGATGAACTTTTCATTGGAACTGGACACTGTAGATCAAGATCAAAGTGATTGGACAGAAACATTAACAATAAATGACCGAAATGTTACAGTCAAGCTCGATACAGGTGCACAAGCGAATATCATGCCGAAGCGTATCTACGATAGCCTTAAACTTGCAAATCAAAAGCTCACAAAAACAAGTGTGAAGTTAGTGACATATAGTGGAGATAAAATTGTGCCCAAAGGAATTCAGACTCTAAAATGTTCTGTGCGTGGTCGAACATACAAATTGCCGTTTTTCATAGTAGAAACTTGGCCATACTTGGAAAGAATGGTTGTACCGAAATTGGATCAATAATACGCGTACAAAGTGTCGAAACTTTGTTAACAAAAGAAGAGGTACTGAAATGGTACGAAGATGTCTTCAAAGGGTTAGGTGAGCTTCCGGATCAACACCACATTAACATTGATGAAACCGTGACGCCGGTAGTACATCCACCGCGAAAAGTACCCGCAGCGCTACGCGACAAGGTAAAAACCGAGCTCGAGAGTATGGAATCATTAGGAGTCATCTTCAAACAAGATGAACATACCGATTGGGTGCATAGTATGGTGACGGTCAGGAAACCGAACAAGATCCGTCTTTGTATTGATCCCAAAGATCTTAATCGAGCGATCAAGAGAGAACACTATCATTTGCAAACTGTGGAGGAGGTGATCGAAAAGTTACCGAAAGATAAAGTTTTCTCCAAGTTTGACGCGACTCATGGATTCTGGCATGTAATGCTTGACGAGCCTAGTTCAAAGTTATTGACATTCAACACTCCATTCGGTCGTTATAGGTATTTACGCTTGCCGTTTGGAATAAGTTCTGCGCCGGAGGTATTCTCGAAACGAGTACAGGAAATGTTTGCCGACATCTACGAGCGTAGAATGCATCATAGACGATATACTTATATGGGGCGAAACCACAGCCGAACACTATGCACGAGTCAACAAAATGTTGGAACGCTGTCGTGAAATGAATTTTAAGTTGAACAAGAATAAAAAGGAGTTTCGTGTACCGGAAGTGAAATATAATCACGAACAAAGTGCGATTGTAGACATGCCACCACCCAGTGACGTCTCTGGAGTTAAACGTGTGTTAGGTCTCGTACAGTACGTAGCAAAATTCATCCCGAATTTGTCTGACGTGACCGCTCCACTTCGTACACTTCTACAACAGGATGTAGAATGGCATTGGGACGCGCCTCAACAAGAAAGTTTCGAGAACCTGAAACGACTAGTTTCAAGTACACCGGTATTGAGCATTTACGATGTTAGTAAACCAGTTACTATATCAGGTGATGCGAGTTCAAAGGGCCTCGGAGTTGTGCTTCTCCAAGATGTACATCCGACAGCCTATGGTTCGAGGGCGTTAACAGAAACTCAGATACGTTATGCTCAAATAGAACGCGAGATGCTAGCTATAGTGTACGGATGTGAGAAGTTTCATCATTATATCTATGGGCGTTGCGTGACGGTGGAAATCGATCATAAACCGCTTGTTGCGATCTACAATAAGCCACTATATCGTGCTACTCCGAGACTTCAACGAATGCTCATGAAATTACAACGCCACGACTTAAATTTAGAATACGTACCGGGTACAGAGATGTACATTTCAGACGCGTAAAGTAGGTCATATTTGAAAGAGACACCCGAAATTCTTGTTGATGAGGAGATTGACGTTGATGCTATTGAGGCCCAGCTTCCTGTGTCCCCGGCGAAACTGCAACAGTTCAAAGACGCAACTGCAGCCGATGAGACATTACAAACGCTCAAAAATACAGTTTTGGTTGGTTGGCCCGTTGATAGATCAAGTGTACCGTTGGATATAATTCAGTAGTGGAACTATAGAGATGAAATAACCGCCATTGATGGACTTTTATACAAAGGCCAAAGACTTATGGTACCGAGCAACTTGCAAACCGAGATGCTCAACAAGCTACATGAAGCTCATATGAGAATAGTGAAAACGCAAACGCGAGCACGCGAAATACTATTTTGGCACAAAATGAGCCAGGACATTGAAAACTTTATTGGACAATGCAATGTGTGTAATAAGTTTCGGAACTCAAACTGCAAGGAACCATTAATACCACACGAGATACCGTCGCGTCCGTGGGCTAAAGTTGCAGCAGATATGTTTCAGTTCAAAGGTTCCGAGTACTTATTGTGTGTTGACTTTTACTCCAAATACCCAGAAATAGTCCGAATGCCTACCACAACCAGTCCCCAAACAATCACTGCGTTCAAATCTGTGTTTGCACGTCATGGCATTCCGATCGAACTATTTACGGACAACGGAGCTCAGTTCTCAAGTTACGTTTTCAAAACGTTCGCTTCCGATTGGGATTTCGTTCACAACACATCAAGTCCCAAATTTCCGCAATCGAATGGTCAAGCAGAGCGGTGTGTTCAGAGAGTGAAGAATCTACTTCGAAAAGCAGACGAATCAGGTGGAGATATGTACACTAGCCTAATGAACTATCGGGCATCGCCATCTCAGCTACTCATGAACAGACAGTTGCGCACAAAGTTACCTATTACATCCGATCTATTGAATTCCAAAGTTGTGGAGTCCCGTAAACCAGATCTTATTGCACGTCAGCAGAAACAAAAATTTTATTATGATTGCCAGTCAGTACCATTACCAAGTGTTAAACCAGGCGAAATCATTCGTGTACAGAAAGACACAAAACAATGGGAACCGGCCATTGTCGATCAAAAGCTATCTGAAAGATCATATATAGTGCGCACCGGAAATAACAAGTTATATAGAAGGAATCGTAGACTACGTTGCCGAGTACCGCTCCTGATGATGACGACATTATATTAGCTAATCCACCGCAACTGCCCTACAACGACAGCATCCCGACTTATTCACCGAAAGCACCAGAGGAAGCACTTAACTTTCCAGTCCGCGAAAACCGACCAAAACGAACATCGAGACGACCAAAACATCTTGAGGACTATGTTTGTACATAAACTGTTTTTTACATGTTATTTACATGACTGTAATGCATATATTTTGTTTGTTCTAGTCATGATCTGTTCAGGGGCGGGGAAGTATTTTATAAGGGGAGATGTAATATTATTCAGTTTGTTTACATTATTACACAAGCGATGTAACGTTATTTCAGTTCTTATTTGTTGTCTATGATATAAGCGATTTTGAATGACCTGCAGCGACCGTAATTAATAAAAAACAGTAGAACGCCATTGTTGTCGTTTATATCACAGATGTTTCCTCAGATATTCTACAAAATAATTAAAATTGGATTATTTCGATTTTCTTTATGAATCCCTCACCTTGACCCATATTTCATGAGCAACCAACTCGGCAACGGCGGCAGAATGCGTCACCTATTTTCGTGTACAATGTTTGATCTATAAATAAGTCTAGAAAAACACATTGTATGGATACCGGGTGGTATAATTAACTTCTCTTAGTATTTATCTTTAATATCAATTCATTATAACTAGTGACAATTCCTTCAAAGAACCACGATTTAAAAAAAAAAATAGTGACTGACAAAATATTACGGAGCCCCTAAGGCGCAATTGTAAACATATTTATTTATTAATAATTAATTCGTTTAAACGAAATAAACAGATGGGTTAATTATTTCGTTTAAACGAAATAGACGAAAAAATTAATTCGTTTAAACGAAATAACTAAATAAATATGTTTACAATTGCGCCTTAGGGGCTCCGTAAAATATGATACGTAGCGTGATTTATTGCTAAAAGTCACTGAAACAATATAAGAATATGGTCCACTTTGTGTTCCATTGAAATTTTCTGCTGACACGGAATCCGCTAGTTGATCACGTGACTTCATTCGTTGGAATATATTCTAGCAGACGACACTTGGAATTCCGATTACTGCTTGGGATTTATAAGGAAATTCGGCCGATAAAAAATGGTGACGTTTGGTAATAAGTGAAATCCGCCATCTTGTATTTGTCAAAGTATACATTAATACATTTTACCTTGCTTGAAACTACTGGATTCATTCTACTAACTGATATTGTAGAGAAAACCCATGTTTATCAAAACAAACTAATGCGGAGGTCGCGCAAGGTCGCTCATGTAAATTATTAATCCTTTCCGGAAATCCACGAATAATAGGTTTCCACGAAATTAGGTTACTCGACTGTATAAATATGACTTCTGAAGTGAAAGACTTCTATGATGGTTTCCAAACGACTCCTTGTCGCCCAAGACTTTTTGATGATTTTGACATGTTCGATAGTATTGGGATGCCCCAGCCTACCCCTCGGCGTGAATTGATTATTGAAGACGACACACCTGTGCCTACTGTAGCAGCCGCGTGTAATGTTACCCTTCGCATATCGAAGTTTGATGGTATTGATTGTTCAAAAGTTGACCAATTCCTTGCAGAATTTAATTTAAGTGCAACATTAGACGGCATCAAATCTGACTCTCAAAAGATTGCTGCTTTCCATCTGTGTTTGAAAGGCCCTGCTGCAAAATGGTTCTTATATTTAGAAGATTCCTCGAAAACCGACTGGCGGAATTTTATGAGGGCTTTTATGAGTAGATTTTCCAGTGACAGTGACAACATGAAGCTTGCTGAAAATGTCGCATTCAATAACATTACTCTTTTACCCAAAATGAGTTTAACCGAACTTCATTCTCTGATATTGGAAAAGGGATCCAAGCTGAAGAAGACGGAATTTGATTTTATTTCTAAATTTATTGACAGTTTACCTCCAACTTTGTCATTTTTTGTTAGAGCTAGAAATCCGAATACCTTACTTTCTGCTTTAAATGCAGCACAGATGGGTGAATTATATGGTTATAGTGTAAATTCTAAACATGTTAACTATCAGAATGTACCACCATTTAATCATAATTATGCTCCTTTATCCCAACAATTACCTATGCCAATTTATCAAGTCCCACCCCATTCAAGCTCCACTCTATGCTCAGACTGCCCCATTGCCACACACCCCTATCCCATTGTCCAATCCACCTATGCATTATGAAACTCCCTCTTATTCTCAAGCCAAAGTACCTATGAGTCGCTATCAGAAATCGTATCCTTCCACATATTATACTTGTCATCAGCCAGGTCATATTCAAAGGAATTGTCCCCAATTCCAGTTTTCGGGAAACTCAATGGTCCCAAAGACACAAGGGCACGGCCATTGGGACAATCGCTACATGAATGTGCCCAAATAGATAACAATGATATTAAAGAACCCTTTAAGTTTTTGTATTTGCCCATTTCCTTTCGGAATCTTAAATTTAACGCATTGTTAGATTCAGGTAGTACTTTAAATTTAATTAGCCAAGATTTGTTTGTCAACATTCCAGATTTTTGTAAATCAAATATTAAAAATGTTTCTCATTTTATTTCTGTAGCTAGTGGTCAAAAGATTCCTATTGTTAGTTCAGTTGTGTTGCAATTTATTAACAAATGTGAAACTTATAAATTTGAATTGTTTGTTCTCAAAACATTATCTCAACCAATTATTTTAGGCTTACCATTTTTATATCATGCTCGCGTTATACTTGACTTTCATGATGGATGTAAGGGCTCTGCTCTCAAAACTACTGTACGATGTGTGAAAACTATTGAGATTCCGCCTGATAGTGAACTTGTTGTATATGGTAAAATAACGGACCCTGGTATATATTATGGTGTTCAGGGAGTGTGTACTATTCATAGTAGCATTATAAAAAAGAATGTATTAGTGTGCAAAAGCCTGTGTGTTGCAAATGATACGGCAGAACGTGTAAGCCCATATAGGCCTATTTGTATAAAACGAACGCAACCCTAATTTAACGGTGAAGACAAAACGAACTTGCAACTTTCTTTAATAATAACGCCGCCATTGTTTTTACAGATAAATCAATAGAACGCATACATAACGCCCCATATCCCCTCATAAGTTGTAAGTTTTAGTCCCAAATATGTATATTAATAACGCAAAACGCATAGAGTATGACTATAATGAAGGTCAATTGCTAGCTTAACGTATTAACGTAAATAACTAACGTGTTTGTCATTGTATCGTAGACCGTGGGCCTAGGCCTACTTGGTGTCTGTAATTTGCACGTCATGTCAGCTTATTTATTAACCAAAGGCATTGGTGTTATATTTACGTTTATGAGTAAACACTATCTTATAAATCCTTGTTGTATTTTCAGCTAAACCGTGTAGTCGTGTAGTCATGTATAATCGTGTAGGCTACTGTAGATACGATTAACGTCAACATGTGGTCGTGTAGGCCTATGCTATAATCAACTCAACGTTTGTCATATATTGTCTTGTAAACATATTAAAACTGTATTTACACGTGTATGGAACTGATGGGAATAAACATTTCAATTATGAACGGTGTTTCAATGGCGTAAACGGGGGGTAACGTTCCCCGAGTAGAGTGGGCGTTGCTTGCAGCAACATTAGTTTAGAACTTTTTGGCGATTTAACATTTGGAAGATAGTCTAGAACTTTACGGTGATTTTGAAATTTTGTCTGTCGTTTTAAAACTTTATAAGGAATATTCAAAATGAATTCAAGATAATTTTGAGCTGTGTCGGTACTAAAACGTAAATGCTAGTTTAGACGTTTGTGGTAAAATTTAATGCTAGTTTAGAATTTGACTGTAGAATAGAACTTTGATGGTGATGTAGAATATTGTTATTGGTATTTTGGACAATAGGCCTTATATGATGTGTGCAACTAAAAATAGTGGGGAATGAAAGCTGTTTTGACTCTTTTGATATTGTTTTTCGTGATGGAAAATGAAGTGTTTTACACTTGTGATAATGACATGTATACATGGTTGGAAGAAGGTACTTGGCAGGCTGGACACAGTACCTTTGATTCTCATAATAGGCAAGTGACTCATACAAACAATGAGGCTGATCGTATGTCCAGTGTATCTAAATCTGCTAAATCTGACAAAACAACAGCTAGTTGGCTTCTGACCAAGGAAAGGGCTAAACTTGTAGAGCTAGAAACCAGAAGAAATATTTTGAAAGAAAAACTTGAGATTGAGACCAAATTAAACGAGTTTCAAATCCAGAAGGAAATCGATGTAAGCCGTGCTCGTCAACATGTGCTTCAGTCTGAAAGTGAAAGTCAGGCTTTACCGTCACCGCAGTAGGAGTTCTTTTCATCACCAATATTACCCCCACCCCAATCTACCAACGCATTTCGACCAACATTTGCTGCTGCATCCAACGTAAACGAAAATGAGCCAGAAATCCCCAAATATAGGCCTGAAGAGACATCTAGGCCTAATGTTAACGATCCTAAGACTGTCAACGAAGCATCACCAGTACAAGACATTGTTCAGAAATAAATCGAATTATCTGAATTAATTATCAATCAACAACGCAGAAATTTCCTTCCTCAGCCAGAGCTGGAGAAATTTGACGGAAATGTGAAGAAGTACACAACGTTTATTAAGGGTTTTGAGTTTAGAATCGAAGTTTATTGCTGTAATGATAATGACAAACTTTTTTATCTAGATCAGTTTACAACTGGTAGTCCAAATCAAATTGTGCAGAGCTGTATGCATATGGAACCGTCCAGAGGCCTAGAACGAGCAAAGCAGTTATTAAAAGAGAAATTTGGTGATAAGTACAAAATAACCACTGAATACATGAATGAAATTTTAGCATGGCAAAATATGAAACCTGATCATTATTCGCAACTTTCTCAGTATTCACAACGACTTTTGACATGTTTAAATGTCATGACAGATATTCATTTTCTGCGAGAACTTAATAATTATCAGAATCTTAGAATCCTTATAAAAAATTGCCGTATGGAATGCAAGACCGATGGAATAGAAAGGCATTCGATCTCTTCAAGGAACAAAGGGAGAGAACCATCATTTGAAGACTTTGTAAATTTTGTCAGCACTGAAGTAGACATATTCAGTAATCCGGTTTTTGGAAAGAACATTGATGAACAAAAACATGCAAAACAAACATTCACTACCGGTGTAGACAATTATAAGCGGCGGTTGTGTTACTTTTGTTCTGGTAAACATGAGTTAGATTGGTGCAAGGACTTTTCTAAATTGACTTATGATCGAAAACGTTCATTTGCTCGTGAACAAAGACTATGTTATGGGTGTTTACATAAGTTTCATGATAGCAGAAATTGTCATAATAAGAAAACATGTCGTAAGAGTGGTAAAAACCATCCTACAGTGTTTCATCTTGATGATTTGTCCCAGAATAAACCTTTTTTGCCAAATAGGGGTCCCTCAACCAATGGCTCGTATCAACAGAGAAGTGAATTACCCCAAAATAGATCACAAACTGTAATCAACGAATCACGTGGGCCTCAACAAAACCCCAATTCGGATTATCCTCGATCTAACGTACCATCCTCTATTGGTAATGGTTGTGTGACTGCTGATGAAGTAACAGAAGATGATATTATGATGGCTGTTGTACCAGCAACTGTTCGTAGTAAAGATAGTAACGTTAGAAAGATGACATATGTTTTCATGGATCACGGTTCCAGTGGTTGCATTATGACAAACAATTTAATGTCAAAC
Organism: Lottia gigantea; assembly: GCF_000327385.1. Classification (NCBI taxonomy): domain Eukaryota; kingdom Metazoa; phylum Mollusca; class Gastropoda; family Lottiidae; genus Lottia; species Lottia gigantea. The sequence goes on along the minus strand of NW_008708645.1, from coordinate 1,056,378 downwards.
TTAAAGGTTGATGGTGTAAAAATGAATATTAATCTTGGTACAATGCATGGTCAAAGTGAGGTTAATAGTACTATAATTAAGGGGTTAGATGTTACTGATGTAACTGGTACAAACACGATTAAACTTCCCCCTGTATTTGCTATGGATGATATTCCAGTTTCCACTTCAAGGATACCCAGACCTGAAATTATCCAACGTTGGGAATATCTTTGAGATATATTCATACCGAGATTCTTTCCGAATATTGAAATTGGCCTACTAATTGGTACTAATTGTCATAAGGCCTAAGAACCCCTCAAGGTGATCCCCAGTCAAAACAACTGTCCTTATGCAGTATTAACTAAGTTAGGCTGGACAGTGAATGGTCCAACAAATGTGAACATTTCAACGAACATTATAAATTGTAATCGTATTATTATTAAGAACATTCATCGAGACACCAGTCTAGAATCTCGATGTCACGAATTGGCAGTATGTAATGATATTTGTGCTATTGACACTTGTAAACAATTTGAGCGCATTTTAGAATCTGATTTTATCGACAATAACAATAATGGACAAGCTTATTCTCAGAAAGATAGGAAGTTCCTTGATATTGTAGAGAATGGTACAGTGTTCCGTAATGGTCATTATCAAGTCCCCCTCCCCTTTCGAAATTTTGACAATATTTATATACCCAATAATAGAGAACAGTCGCTCAAACGTTTAAATTCATTGAAACGTAAATTCGAACAATATCCTCGATATAAAGATGATGACGTGAATTTCATAAATGATTTATTAATCAACGAGTATGCTTTAAAGGTTCCTGATAATCAATTAAATACTGTAGATGGACATGTATGGTATATCCCACACCACGGTGTCTACCACCCACGTAAACCGAACAAACTCAGAGTTGTATATGATTGTAGTGCATCATAGAGAGGTTTATCCTTGAACTCTGAACTTTTGCAAGGTCCTATATTTACAAACTCTGTTATAGGTACTTTAATTAGATTGCGTGAGCGCCAAATAGCCTTTATGGCAGATGTAGAAAAAATGTTCTTCCAGGTTAAAGTTCCTGAAAGTGACTATGATTATTTACGTTTCCTTTGGTGGCCAAATGGTGATGTTAATTTACAACCGGAAGAGTACCAAATGACTGTACATATATTTGGAGCTATTTCGTCTCCGAGTATCGCTAATTACGCTTTAAAACGAACCAAAGAGTGTTTAACGAAAGCGGTCAAATTTATTGTGCATTTATTATTGGTAAATCGAGGTTAGCACCGTTAAAACAAAGGACAAATCCAAGATTGGAACTTTCGGCTGCGGCTTTGTCTGTACGTTTATCTAACATGCTGTTAAAGGAACTGGATATGTTGCCAGAATCAATTACGTTCTGGACTGATAGTACTACGGTTTTACAATACATCAAAAATGACTCTAAACGTTTCCACGTTTTTGTCGCGAATCGTGTTAGTTCAATCAGGGACTCGTCAGAGCCCGATCAATGGAAGTATGTAAATACGGCTACGAATCCTGCTGACGATGCATCAAGAATCATTTCGGTTCAAAACTTTGTGAAGGACCCTCGTTGGCTCATGGGGCCGGAGTTTCTCTGGAATGCGGACGATACTTGGTCGGAGCAACCTGAATTACAGAGAATCGGTAACGAAGATCCAGAGATTAAACGTGAAGTATCAACTCTTGCGACTGAAGCAGGAATAGATCCTTTATTTAAGTTAATAACATATTATTCGAGTTGGTTTCGACTTAAACGTGCTGTAGCTTATTTGCTGCGTCTAAGATGTATCTTACTTAAACGTGCTGCAGATATTAAAAATGTTAAACGAAATATCCCTGAAGAATTAAAAGGTAAAAACGCACAACGTCATAATGACAGTGAAATTCAAATTATAAGAAATCGAAACGAGAATTTTGTAAATCTTAGCGTAGATGAATTAAGTGCTTCGGAAATAGCTATTGTGAAATATATACAAAATCAGGCATTTCCTATTGAGTTGAAGGCATGTGGTAAAGCTCAAAATGTGTCTAAATCAAGTGCATTGTATCGATTAGATCCTATCTTTATTGGTGGTTTATTAAGAGTCGGTGGTCGTTTGCAAAATTCAGATCTACCGGAGAACGTTAAACATCCAATTATCTTACCGCGAAATGGTCATGTTACCAATCTTATCGTTATGGATACACACAAATCTTTAGGTCATGCTGGAAGATATCATATGTTATCTTCAATACGTGAAAATTATTAGATCATTAATGCAGACTGTGTAGACTACTTTGGACCATTCCTTGTAAAGGAAGGGCGCAAAGAGTTAAAGCGTTACGGTGTTGTATTCGTGTGTTTATCAATTAAGGCAATCCATATCGAGATAGCATCTTCATTGGATACTAGTTCGTTTATCCAAGCACTTCGTAGATTTATTGCTCGACGAGGTCAGAGCGAAGAAATTCGTAGCGACAATCGCACTAACTTTTGTGGTGGTGAACGCGAACTTAGACTAGAAATTAACAAATGGAACCAGAATCAAATCAACAACGAACTATTACAACGCAACATTAAGTGGACATTCAATCCTCCCGCGGCTAGTCACCATGGAGGTATTTGGGAACGTCAGATTAGGACAATAAGAAAGTTTCTCAACGCAATACTTTCTGTAAATAGTCACCCAAATTTAAGTGAAGAATCATTTCGCACCTTATCCCCAAACCAGTTGTTGACAATGCGTTCTAAATGGTTACTTCCCCCAGGGCAATTTCAGAAAGAAGATGTTTTTGAACGTAAATCTTGGAAACAAGTTCAGTATTTAGCTGATAGTTTTTGGCAACGTTGGCGTAAGGAATATTTGTCAACTCTGCGTGTTAAGTAGTCTAAGCCTCAATGTAATCTAAGTATAAATGACATTGTGCTAGTTGTAGATGAAAACGTCCATAGAAATCAATGGTGTATGGTTCGTGTATTAGAAACTGTTTGTGACGCAAAAAGTTTCATTCGTAGCGCAACTGTTAAAACTCAAAATTCTGTCATACTTAGACCAATTGCTAAATTAGTTCTATTGGTGTCTTAAATTGGTTATAGTTTGTCTCGTACCATTTTGATATTATTATTTGATTTTGTACATATTTCCTTCAGTGTTCTGCCTTGTTTGATTTGTTAAACAATTTCATGTTTAAGGGGCCGATATGATACGGCAGAACGTGTAAGCCCATGTAGGCCTATTTGTATAAAACGAACGCAACCCTAATTTAACGATGAAGACAAAACGAACTTGCAACTTTCTTTAATAATAACGCCGCCATTGTTTTTACAGATAAATCAATAGAACGCATACATAACGCCCCATATCCCCTCATAAGTTGTAAGTTTTAGTCCCAAATATGTATATTAATAACGCAAAACGCATAGAGTATGACTATAGTGAAGGTCAATTGCTAGCTTAACGTAAATAACAAACGTGTTTGTCATTGTATCGTAGACCGTGGGCCTAGGCCTACTTGGTGTCTGTAATTTGCACGTCATGTCAGCTTTACGTTTATGAGTAAACACTATCTTATAAATCCTTATTGTATTTTCAGCTAAACCGTGTAGTCGTGTATAATCGTGTAGGCTACTGTAGAAACGATTAACGTCAACATGTGGTCGTGTAGGCCTATGCTATAATCAACTCACATTTGTCATATATTATCTTGTAAACGTATCAAAACTGTATTTACACGTGTATAGAACTGATGGGAATAAACATTTCAATTATGAACGGTGTTTCAATGGCGTAAACGTGGGGTAACGTTCCCCGAGTAGAGTGGGCGTTGCTTGCAGCAACAGTAAATACAAACCGCCAGGTTCCTCTGAAACTTTTAAACCTCACCTCCAATCATCTTACAATTAGTAAAGGAACAAGACTTGCTTATTTTACTGTAATAGATAATACATATTCAATTTTTCCTCATGAAACTAGTCTGGAGAGTACAGATCCCGAGACTTCGGATTCTTTTCAATTGAATTGATACTTTGTCACCTACAGATAATTTTTTTTATCAAACATCGATTTTACGAGAACTGATGTGGAACCTGATGAACTTAAGGCTTTACAGTTATTTTTGAGTGATAACAAGGATCTTTTCAGTACGCCTTCAACTCCAGAGTTAGGTCTGACAACGTTAGTAAAACATAAAATCCATTTAAAGGAGGATACAGCTCCAAAGTACCAGCGTCCTTACAAACTCCCACCTGACAAGAAAGAAGTCTTGCGTCATCAGTTAGACGAACTTCTCCGGCAAGGTGTTATTTCGTCTGTTGCTGCCATTGAAGATCTTCCAATTACCAGTCCCGTTGTTTTGGTGTCGAAACGAACAGTTAACAAGTCTCAACCAGCTTCGAAGGAGAATAGTTTATCTTCATTTAGATTCTGTGTCGATTTCCGGTATCTAAATTCTCACACAAAAGACTTTAATTATTCAATTCCAGATCTTCAAGAGCTCACTGAATCTTTTTCTATAGCACCCCCCTATTACATAACGTCTATTGATTTAACTAGTGGATTTTTCCAGATGGGTCTAGATGAAGACTCCTCAAAGTATACTGCTTTCACTACAGGTTTTGGAACATATAAATTTAAGCGTCTTCCCATGGGTCTTAAAACTTCTCCGAACAGTTTCCAGTTACTTATGGATAAGGTTTGTAATGGACTTACGTTTTCATCAGTGTTATGTTACCTCGATGATGTTTTAATCTATAGTGCTACATTTGAGAAACATTTAAGTGATTTGCAACAAGTGTTGGACAGGCTACGTCAAGCGGGACTAAAGTTAAATCCGTAGAAATTTTTCTTCGCCCAATCCAAATGTTTATATTTAGGACATGAAATTTCGCGAGATGGTATCAAAGCTCCTGATTCTCAGATCAAAGCGATCCAGAATTTTCCTTCTCCGCAATCTGTAAAAGACTTACGCAGGTTTTTAGGCATGGTAAATTGGTTTAGACGATTCCTACCTAATTATAGTGCCTTAGTACAACCATTGAATTTCCTTTTGAAGAAAGATGTTTCTTTTAGATGGGAAGCTATGCATCAAACTGTTTTTGAAAAGTTGAAGGACATGCTAGTAAACGCGCCTATTTTAGCTTTTCCCAGATATGATATTCCTTTTACACTGAGTGTTGACACTTCTTCCAAAGGAATTGGTTACATGTTATGCCAGGTTCACCCTGAAGAGGATTTACTTTCTAAGTGGCAAACTTCGTATGGTCCGACTAAACTTGAATTGTTGGGCGTAACAGTCAGTGTATTAGATTGTGCTCCGTATTTACGTGGAAGACATTTCGTAGTCGAATGTGATCATCAAGCCTTAAAACCACTATTTCAGAAAAAACTTCACGGTGCAATTTACGAACGTTGGATTGCCTTGTTACAACAGTTTGACTTCGATATTCAATATAAACCTGCAGCACAGATGATTGTACCCGATGTCCTTTCTCGTGCTATTTCCACAAAGGATCCGCCTATTGATAGTCCAGTTGAGGATGATCCTCACTTTAAGTTTGTACCTGAGAAACCCACGTCAGTTACTCTTCCTGGTGGTAAAACTTTAGCAGACCTTTTATGCCACAATAACGATGACGTGTCCCCAGTTCAAATTTGTATTGCCTGCGATGATGAATATGGTGGTGATACGGAGGATAACAGAATGGATTATAGACCTCAACGCAAACAGAAAGCCCAGTCTCATCGTAAATATACCCCTGTAACAAAAATACAATCTTTGGCTAGTTATAATTCTTTCGTTAATATGCTAGATAATTGCAACACAGCTGACAATATTGATAAAGATATTATTGTTATCAATGATAAGGATGAATACAATTGTTTAATTGAAGTTGAAAATGTTTCCGATAATTTAATTTTAGATTGTAATAGTGATACCGTTAATATACTGGATTCTTTTATGGCCTGTGCAGTTGATGCTGATACTAGTGATACTATTCTTGATTCTGATATTTCGCAATTATATCATTCAGATACCGAGGTATAAACTGATACAAAAATCATAACTGATGATAAATTCACACTTGATGCTAGTCAAATCGACCTTTTACGTCACTTTGATTATACTCTTCCGAATTTTGCCGATTTGCAATATTCAGACGTTTCTTTGAAACCTATTATAGATTATTATACTAAGGGTAAAACCCCTTTATCTCAAAAACTAGCAAAACGCCTATTAGATATTTCAGAGTACATTGTAGTTAATAATGTATTATTTCGAGCCAGAGTGGCTAAGTCGAAGCGGGCAAGATTACTAGATCATTATCAACTTGTTATTCCTCATGCTTTAGTACAGAAATTGCTTAACCTATATCATGATTCACCTATGGCAGGTCATGGAGGTATCCAGGATACCATAGATAGGATTAAGGATACGTATTATTTTGAAAGTATGTCAACAATTGTTGCCAATTATGTTCATTCTTGTGATCATTGTCAAAAGCGCAAATTAACTAAAGCCTATACCCACTCAGGAATTATTGCTTATCCCACCCCTTGTGCCCCATTTGATGTATGGCAGATTGATTTGTGTGGTCCAGTTCCCATTTCCACTTCCGGAAATACATATATATTTACGGCCATAGATATGTTTAGTAAGTTTGTTTATATGTTACCTGTAGCGAATAGTGATTCCTTAACTGTAGCGACTGCTCTTGTGCAACTGTTTACATTTTTTGGTGTATGCAGTACCTTATTAAGTGACCTGGGTCGTGAGATCATTGCAAAATGTAGCAAATAAGTTTGTAAATTATTAGGTATACCTCAACAGTTTACGCCTAGTTTTACCCACCACTGTTTAGGAGCATGTGAACGTTCCCATATGACTTTAGCTGAGCGTTTAACCCCTTTCATACACAACAACAAAAAATTGTTACAAGACAAACTGTCATCTATAGTTTTTTCTATAAACAATACTGTCAACTCTTCACTAGGTTTTTCTCCTTTCGAAATTGTGTATGCGGTTAGACCACGTTTCCCATTAACAGGTCAATTGACTGATACTTCCACATTCTATTCAAGACTTTGTTAGAAAGCAACATCAAAAATTAGAATTAATTAGAGAACAAGTTAAAGTCAATGCCCTTAAGGCTAAAGCTAATATGTTAGAACTGGCTAATGAGAATATTCGCCCTTTGAATGTTAATGTTGATGATTATGTATATTTGCGTGTTGAACCTACTGGAACTGGTCAAAAATTTCAATTTAATTATAACGGACCTTATGTTATTAAGAAGTTTTCGAGTCCTCATATTGTAACTCTTCAGGATCCGAACACTAGTAAACAAATATTCGGTGTCCATTTAGATCGATTAAAAATGGCCTATGTGCGTATACCCAATCCCCTACCGTATTTTCCTGACTCGGTCATAACTAAAGCGAACGTCCCTTTGCCACAGGTCAATGTTGAACAATCAGATTCATCAAGTACTGATATTTTGGATAATGTGCCTGCTAAACCTCCTGTGGTTTCGAATCCACCACCGAAGACCCGCCTTTCGCGAAATATCCGTAAACCAGCTCGTTTTGATAATAGTGATTTTGTATATGACGCCAGTAGTTATACTTCTTCTGGGCAAACTGGTTTTCATAAGATAAAACGTGTTCTGGGACAGAGACAAAAATCAACTGGCAAATTTGAATACGTAGTCCATGTTCGAGGTGAGCCAGCTCAGTTAGCCTTCTGGGTTGATGAGTCTAAACTTAATGCAAAAGCCAAGAAATCAATTCAGTTGAAACCCCCACCTGTAATTTGAAATGTCTGTTCTGCATATTAATATTGTGTAGCTGCAAATAGTAGGCCTTTAAATTATTTTTGTTAGTTTTGAGAATTAAGCCGTTGATGTTGTGTATCGTTTCGCTTCTATAAGTGAGTTGTTAATTATTAGAATTTTAGTACCTTGAAAGGTTATTTTCTATCATTACTCACATTGGTAAATATTGTTGTATGTTGAATAATATGTAATGTATAGTATATTTAGAGAGAGATATATTTGTAGTGAGTTTCTATTCTATGTAGTTAATTCTGGTTTTTCTTACCCATTACTACCTTTACTCACGTTACAGAATTCTCGTTATTTGATATTTGTATGACCATTTCGATTGCTTGTAATATGTTGCAATATGTTTAAGATGTAAAAAGCCAGTTTACAAAGTGGAAATCATCGGGTTTCTTAAAAATCAATCACTTGATTTTTTTTTTCGTCCGGGGGATGTTATGTTCCATTTGAAGTATAAGACCCTCCCATTTCCATTTGTGACTGGATAATCACGCCTGCTTAGGCAATTGTCAATTGTTCTCTAAAGGGATATTGTGTATTGAGAAAAAGTGCGTGTTTTTACGAAAATCTGATGTTTGATTATTAAAGTTTGTGAAGCGAATTTGGACTTTTTATGTAGGATACCCCAGGCTGAAGTAGCTTGCAATTGTTGCAATTCTTTCAATTTTATCAATTATTTCAACTATTGAGAGGTGGGTAGCTATTTCTTTCAATTTCTTGCAATTCTTTCAATTTTGTCAATTATTTCAACTATTGAGTGGTAGGTAGCTATTTCTTTCAATTTCTTTCAATTCTTTCAATTATTGTGGGGCTTTCTGCAAAGTCCCACTTTGTTATCGAAATGTCAATTCTTTTTTTTGCAGGGCGCTTACGAACGCCCTGCATTGTTTTCTAACTGTTTATTTGTTTTCGAAATGACTATTTTTTTTTTTTGTCTACTTCTGGTCACGCTCCCCAGCCAAAACTACTAATACCACAGATTATCTGACATCGTTATCTCTTATACTTAATGTGTCGCTATTGTTTAAATGTAAAATGACGCATCTTTGCCCAACCGGAAATGACGTAGGACTTTAACCGTTGATTACGTCTTTCCAATACCTGCTATTATTCTGAATCTATTTTGAACATAATTTTTGTTTTGTTCATTACTTTAAACTATTGTCTAAAAGATGGCAATTTAAGAAATTTCAAATTTTGACTTTTGTCGCTGACTTTTTGAGATTTTATTTAAAGCATTTTTTAAACTTCCACAATTTTATTGCGATCGATCTGAACATTTACATTTTGATTGCGAACAAAAATATGCTTTCAAAATTTTGTAGATATTTGAAAAATTCTTTTTGTAATTAGTTATAATTGTCCCCGTAAAGATTTTGGAATGACAAAATTTGACCCGGAAGTATTGTGTAAGACGCCAACTTGATATGACTCATTTTTATAAAACTCAAAATGGGGCCTCAGGGTAAAATTGGATGTGCGAAAATTTGATGTTTATGTAAACTGCGATTGCTAACAAAACATGGAAAGCCGATTTTTGAATTTTGGCTTTGTATTTTTGTTATTTCCGGGTTTTATGTTTTCAATAATTGTCAAAACTATTAAGGCTCATATCTAGTGAC